>NC_080692.1:0-600000 GCF_030445035.2 Dasypus novemcinctus | reverse complement strand
TGAACTTCACACCCAAAGCATGAGCAGCCAAAGAACAAATAGATAAATGGGACTTCCTCAAAATTAAAGCCTTCTGCACCTCAAAGAATTTTGTCAAGAAAATGAAAAAAGAGTCTACACATTGGGAGAAATTATTTGGTAACCATATATCTTATAGGAGAAATATCCTGCATTTATAAAGAATTCCTATATCTTGAAAATAAAAAGACAAGCAAATCATTTTAAAAATGGGAAAAAGATTTGAGCAGACACTTCTCAAAAGAAGTTATACAAATAGCTAAAAGGCACATGAAAAAATGCTCAAAATCACTAGCTACTAGGGAAATGCAAATCAAAACACAATGAGATACCATCCTACTCCCATAAGACTGGCAGCTATCAAAAAATCAGAAGGCTACAGATGCTGGGGAGAATATGGAGAAATGGGAACTCACATCCACTGCTGGTGGGAATGCAGAAGGACCCAGCCATTCTGGAGGACAGTTTGGTAGTTTCTCAAAAAACTAGATACAGATTTACCATATGAACCAGCAATTCCACTGCTGGGTATATACCCAGAAGATCTGAAAACAAGGACACAAACATATATGCACACCAATGTTCATAGCAGCACTATCCACAGTTGGCAAAAGTTGGTATCAATCCAAATGTCATCAAGAGATGAATGGATAAATAAAATGTGGTGTATACATACAATGGAATACTACTCAGCTCTAAGAACAAATACACTACAAACACATGTGATAACATGGATGAATCTTGAGAACCTTATGTTGAGTGAAGCAACCCAGGCATTGAAGGACAAATACAACATGACCTCTCTGATAAGAAATAAGTAAACCAAGCTATTTCAGAGAGCTAGAGACTGGATGATATGCTTAAAGGAAGTTGGGGAGTAGAGAAAGGCTGAAAGCTGACACCTACATGGGTGAAATCTATGATAAGCTGGAGATAAGTATCTCTACAGAGGAGGGATAAAATGGGACATAAGTATACCTTGGGGCAGGGCTTTGTGGGCATGAGGGGCCTGGAGATGAAAGGATGGATTAGATGGCCCAATTTTTGGGGGGGACGGTAGGCAGAACATTTGAACATAGGAGACTGTCAGGTATGTGGTTGAAATTACAAATTAGAGAAAACTCTTTAGAAAATATACTATAAAAGGTTATCTGTTCAAGATGCTTAAAGGGGGGGGGCTTCTGACACATGGAAAGCTTCTAGGGAGAGTGTGAGGGTTCATTTTGTAATAATGGTTTATACTAATGGGTGGAGACCCATACAATGAGGGTGAAAGTATACCCACATCCTGGGGAGAACTGATGTTCTCAAATAGAGGAAATTTTATCTCTTGAGAGAATTGGTGGATCCCAGTGGGTTAGGACACTCGAGTATGTCAAGCTCTCAACACTGTTGCAAGTATCTCTGAATATGGTCCTTCATGTAATGAAGATTGATTGTCACAGTGGGCCCTGAGGGGATGGGGAAAAAGGTGTTGAATAGATGGAATCTGTGTAACTGTGGGTCAATGGAAGTATTCCACAAGATCATGCAATGATGGATATAGGATATGTTAAATTACACCAAAAATGTATTAAAGTTTATAGGCTAAACTATAAATGATAATGTAAAACATAATATAACTAAAAATTTAGAAAATTGTATAGTCTAAAATATAAACCATAATGGAAACTCAAATGGAATCATGTTTGAAAGCTATTGTTTCAATATCTGTACATGAGCTGCAGCAAATAGAATATGAACATGTAAAAAGATCATTGTGGAGGGACAAAGGGTTTGATGTTGGATATGTGGGAGTATCATATATTGTGTATGTGAATTACTGTAATCTAAAACTTATGTGAAAAGAAACTTAATAATTGGAAGAAAAAAAAAAGAAAGTATGTAGACATTGAGGAAGAAATTGAAGAAATTGCCTTGCCACGGTACATACAGGGCAACACATACAGCAGTGATGAAAAGCAAAATGTCAAAACAAAACTTTTTCAGGTTTTCATTTTTTGATACTCCAATTTATTCTTCCTTTATTTAATTTTTCTAAATTAGTATATATTCTATATCTAACCTTTAAACCCATCATTATATTCCATTTTGCTATTTATGTAATCTGGCAAAATATTAGTCTTCCTTTTTAAAGAAGTTTTGGACTACAGAAGGGTTCAACTATGTCAGGGGAGGAACACTGGTGTGGTGTGTTATTGAAAGGGAGCACATGGTTGGGAGAGAGTACTCCAGGGTGTGTACACAGGGTACATGAAAATGTTTGGATATTTTCATAGTGGTTTCAGTTAAAAATGACAACTGAGGGAGTGTTAGTTCCTATCCAGGGGAGCTCTATCACATCCCCAATGAAACAGCAACAATACTCCAAGTGCAATGTCAAAGACCAATAAAGATGGATGGCCCAGCAATGAGCCCTTGATACTGATGGCTACAATTATGAGCTTGTGTGCCTGAAATATGAACTAGGTGTAGAGCTGCAGGGTGCCAAAGAGTTACCTCCTGAGGGCCTCCATTTTGCTCAAATGTGGTCACTAAGCCAGATTCAGCATTTAATGCATTACCTTCCCCCCGGCATTGAACATGACTTCTGAGGATGAACCTCCCTGGTGCCAAGGGATTACTACCAAGCACCAGTTGGTGACGTTACTAGAAAAAGACCTTGAATAAAAGGGTCAGCTCATACCAGCAGAATATCTCAGCCTACATGTAATATCAAGTGTTAACAACTGCTTTTTGTCTTTGGATAAAAGGGGGAAATGGAAAGGACAAATGAGTTTATATGGCTATGAGTCTCCAAAAACAGTTGGGAGGTCATCAGAGCAGTAACGTTTATGCACATCTCAGCAGGTTCCCAGAGACAGCCAAAGTAGATAGAAACCCAGGTACTGGTTCTCCTGAGGGCTGCAGAGACGCTATGTTCAAAGCAGATGGCTCTGGAATTGAGTGCCATGTCAGTTGGCCCTACTTTGAGTTTCTTTTGCTGAGTGAGATGTTGATGGACTCAGATGTGATCTTTCTACACATGCCTCTTCTGTTACTTTTACCAGACCTGTAGTTGGCTTTGGGTTTCGGGTATACTCAGGAGACCTGAATCTCTGGACTGTCCATGTGACAGTCAGGCCCTGAGCCTCAGCAGGCTTGCAACTCCTACCCTCTGGTTTATTGCTCTTATCCTGGCCAGCTAACAGGGAGGTGAAGAAGGTTAACCACCACACCAGGGAGCCACGAGTGCCTACAATTGCAAGCAGGAGAATTGCATCCATCATCCTTGTGGAATGTAAGCCCCTTCTTGATGTAGATGTGGACTGTACAGAACCTTCCCAGGGTCTACAGGATGGAGGAATAGGATATAGATTAGAGTTGACTTACTGGTGTTCTACCGGGAAACTATTGTGATTAGTAAGGGAAGAAATTGTAGTAGTGGTGTGAAGAAAGTGGTCACGGTAGCTGCTGATGTTAGGGAGAAGGAAGAAAAGATATGATGTGGGTGCATTTTCAGGATTTGGAGTTGTCCTGGGTGATGCTGCAGGGACAGATGCTGGACATTGTGTGTCCTGCCATGGCCCACTGGGTGGACTGGAGGAGTGTAGACTACTATGTAGACCACTATACATGTGGTGCTGCAGTGCTCCAAAATGTATTCACCAGGTGCAGTGAATGTGCCACGATGATGCAAGAGGTTGTTGTTGTGGGAAGAGTGGGGTGAGGGAGGTGGGAGGTATATAGGGACCTGTTATTTTTTTAATGTAACATTTAAAAGAAAATAAAGAAAAAAAACTTCTACATATATTAAGCATCTATATTTCTTCTCAAAACTCCTTTTATCTTCTAATAACATATACAATTCCATGTGTTTATTATTTGTATTTAGTTTATATTAATGAGACCATGCAATATTTGTCCTTTTGTGTCTGGCTTACTTCACTTAGTATAATTTCTTCAAGGCTCATCCATGTTATCACATATGTCCCAATTTCATTTCTTCTTACTGCAGCATAATATTCCATTGTTTGTATAGACCACATTTGTTTATCCATTCAATCATGAAGGGACACTTCAGTTGTTTCCATCTTTTGGCAATTGTGAACAACTTCGCTATGAACATTGGTGTGCAGGTGTCTGTTCATGGCCTAGTTTTTAGTTCTTCTGGATATATTCCTTGTAGAGGAATTGCTGGATCATGTGACAGTTCTATATTTAGCTTCCTCAGGAACCTCCAAACTGTATTCCATGAAGGCTGCACCATTTTACACTCCCACCAACAGTGCAGGAATGTTCCTGTTTCTCCACATCCTCTCCAGCACATATTGTTGTCTGTTGTTTTTTTTTTTTAAATAATGGCCATTCTATGTGGTGGTAGATGATATATTGTTGTTTTAATTTGCATTTCCCTAATAGCTAGTGATATGAAACATTTATTCATGTGCTTTTTGGCCATTTGTATTTCCTCTTTGGAGAAATGTCTATTTAAATCCTTGGTCCATTTTAAAATTTATTGCTTGGTTTTTATTGTTGTGTTGTATGATCTCTTTATGTAGCATGGAAATCAAACCCTCATCAGATAACTGGTTTCCAAATATTTTCTCCCACTGACTTGGTGCCTTTTCACCTTCTTGATGAAGCCCTTTGAATCATAGAAATGTTTAAGTTTGAGAAGGTCCCATTTACCCATGTTTTTTTTTGTTGCTCGTGATTTTGGTGTAAGGTTTATGAATCCATCACCTACCACCAGATCTTGAAGATGTTTCCTTACATATTCTTCTAGAAGCTTTATTGTACTTCCTTTTATATTCAGGTCTTTGATCCACTTTGAGTTTATTTTTGTATAATATGTGAGATAGGGGTCTTCTTTCTTTTGGCTATGGATATCCTGTTCTCCCAACAAAAATTTTTGAATAAACTTTTCTTCCCCAACTGGGAGGGCTTGACAGGATTGTCAAAAATCACTTGGCCATAGATGTGTCTGTTTATGAACCATCAATTTTGTTCCATTGGTCTATGTGTCTATCTTTATGACCATACCATGTTGTTTTTACCACTGTAGCTAGGTAATATGATTTAAAGTCTGTAAGTGAGAGTCCTCCAACTTCACTTTTCCTTTTGAAAATGTTTCTGGCCATTTGGAGACTCTTACACTTCCAGATAGACTTGATAATTGTGTTTTCCATTTGCTAAAAAAAAATACTGGTGAAATTTTTATTTGTATTACATTGAACCTGTATCTCAATTTGGGTAGAATTGACATCTTAATGATATTTAGTCTTCCAATCCATGAGCAAGAAATGTTATTCCAATTATTTAGGTCTTTCAAAATTCCTTTTTGCAATGCATTATAGTTTTCTGAATACAAGTGTTTTGCATCCTTGGTTAAGTTTATTCCTAAATATTTGATTCTTTTTGTTGCTATTGTAAATAGAGTGTTTTTCTTGACTTCCTCCTCAGATTGTGCATTATTCATGTAAAGAAACACTACTGATTTTTGCTTATTGATCTTATATCCTGACTCTACTGAAATAATTTATTAGCTCTAGCAGCTTTGTTGTAGATTTTTCAGGACTTTCTAGATATATAATCATCATCTGCGAATAGTGAAAATTTAATTCTTCTTTTCCAATTTGGATGCCTTTTATTTCTTTTTCTTGCCTGATTGCTTTAGCTAGAAACTCTACCACTACATTGAAGAACAATGGGGTTAGTAAGCATCCTTGTCCTTTCCCTGATGTCAATCAGAAAGTTTTCAGTCTTTCACCATTGAATACAATGTTAGCTGTGGGTTTTTCTTATATGGCTTTTATCATGTTGAGAAGTTTCCTTCAATTCCTATTTTTTTGTAGTATTTTTCTCAAGAAAGGATACTGTATTTTGTCAGATGCCTTTTCTGTGTCATTGATAAGATCATATGATTTTTCTTCTTTGATTTATTAATGTGGTATATTATGCTGATTTTCTTGTGTTGAACCAGCCTTACATGACTTGTATACAATCCACTTGATCAAGAAGGATAATTCTTTTAATGTGTTGTTGGATTTGATTAATAAATATCTTATTGAGGATTTTTGCATCTGTATTCATTAGAGAAATGGGTCTATAACTTTATTTTTCTGTAATAGCTTTATTTGGCTTTAGCGTGAGGATGATATTGGTTTCATAGAATGAGTTTTGTAGCATTCCTTCTTGTTCAATTTTTTGGAAGAGCTTGAGTCACATTGGTATTAAATCTTCTTTGAATGCTTGGTAGAACTCACCTGTGAAACTGTCTGGTCAAGGGCATTTCATTGTGGGGAACTTTTTAATGACTGTTTCAATCTCTTTACTTGTGATTGGTTTAATGAATCTTCTATTTCTTTGAGCATCAGTAGGTTGTACATTCTTAGGAATTTTTCTATTTTATCTACATTGTCTAGTTTTTTAGCATAAAATTAGCATAAAATTGTTCATACTCCCCCTAAAATGAACTACAAATTCTAAACAGTCTGACTCATGCCTATCTATTCTCACTTCTCCCTCCTTATTGGAATCCAGAGCCTCTGTCTTCTTCTATGCACCTGTCAAATTTGGGGTCTATGCTCAGTTTGTCCCCATTCTTGTAAAATCATTTTCTACATCTATGTCCCCTTTCCCTTCCTAATCTCAATTCCTGCTCCTCCTCGAGGTATCTTCTCTAATTTCCTTACCATGGAAGTGTTTTTCTTATTGCCATATCCAGTTTAGGGCATCCCATTCTATTTTCTCCTTGCATCCTGAATCGCCCTTCAAAGTCCAATGCCAACAATTGAACTATTCGATTAGACTAATGAGGACAGTTTCTGGCTCTATGGTATTCAATTTTGTATCTTCATGGAATAAATACTTAAGATGTATTAATGCAGACATGTTAAATGAATGAACATACACACACAAATGAAATGCACACATAGTATCACAATTTTATACATTCGCAAATGTATTCAATTAACATATTGATGTCTAGTGTGCACAAGGTGTTGTGCACAGGAAACATTTCCTCTGAAGACTTAAAGAGTAAAACTCATAATGCCATTTCATGTAGGGGTAAATTCATGTCCAGTAATCCAGTACTAGTGACTATAAATTGTACAGGTTAAATGTGATTCAGAAGTAGAGTGATTAAAAATCTGATCTCATCTTCCACTTTATTACTTCTAGTAAGCAAGTATATTCATTTTTAATGCATTCAGGTGAGAGAGGGGTACAAAAAATGGATTAATATGATACCTAAAATGACTGGACAAGAGCTATACAATGGTCCAATCCACCATTCATACACCACGTGGTTTTCACACCTGGTCTGTGCTATTTCCTCAATGAACTACTTGTTTCTGCCTGCCATTGTTTCTGCAGCCTCTAGTGATGGGAAAATGCTGTGTTTCTTGGTACAGAAGTCAGTTAAAGTTTACGTATCAGCTTGGTCTCCATGTCTTGACTGCGAGCACCTCTAGGGCTAGGGGCAACAGGGTATTCAACTGTGCACTGTTTGCACTGCAAACTATTCTGATGTTGGGGAATTATTGGTTTCTGAGTCCAAAAGCTGGAATCTCAGAAACCAAAGGTATGGACACCCAGTGTCCTACAGATGTGGCCTGATCAAAGCTTTGCTCATTATTCAATCAAGTAAAAGTGAAACCTCTGAATTAATTTAATCTAATATGCCCAGAGGAGCTGACCAGTTCACAGACGAAATCTAACATCTATTTTTGGAATTCATAATCAATATCAAACTGCTACAATGTGTCCTGAAACAGAGCTTATATGTAGGTATTTATTATCCTCAAAATATAGCAATTCAAATATGTGGAAAAATAAGGATATTGCCAAAATGTTGTTGGATCTTTGCGATAACCACAGACAGAAGAAAGGAGGGAAACTTTTATCATGTCTTCCAGGATAATTAGGAAAAGGAAATTTATAAACAACTGAAAACCAAAGTGGAAGTCTATTCAAATGTATTTCAAACATATAAAATTAACTACAATATGAGTATTCAATGTTATATTTAATGTAATGAAAAGGACAAAAAAAATGTAATTTAATGTTGAAAAGTTGGATAATGTGACTGTCATTCTCCTGCCATTATTAGAGAAAAAATGTGATTCACTTCTTTTTTTTATTGACTTTGTAATAATATTACATTAAAAATATATATATGAGGTCCCATTCAACCCCAACCCCCCACCACACTTCTTAATTGGTGAAGGAAAATGCAAGCGTGGTGTTGATTTTCTTCAGGCCTTCTATTTACTGCAGGACAATATTCAGTTACAACTTAAGAAGTCTTAATGTCCACAGAATATGTTCTATACCATAATCCATGGTGAGTGTTCCTATCTGGTCTTAATAAAATAATATAGCACCTTGGAGCAAAGATGTAGCCTAGTAATGCAGCACTGGAAGCCAAGCTGGAGAAGATTTCAATGGCTGTCATGACCTTCCCCTTGGTGCTGTGGTAGACAGAGAGGAAACTGACCCAAACCCTGCAGAACACCAACAAAGGTGTCAGGCAGGTTCCTGGCCATGAAAGCTACATTGAAGCTGCAGAGGGCCAAGCAGCCCAGGAATCCCAGGACACAGTAGAAGTCAGTAGCTGAGCCCTTAAGACACTCAATGGTAATATAACCATGCTCATTGTGTGCATCTTTATCAATGAATGGGGGAGAGGTTCTGTACCAGATTCCACAGAGTATCATCTGGATTAGGGAGCAAATGGAAATAGCAAAGTTAGGTGCCCCTGATACCAAACACTGCCACATCCTTCTCCCTAGAGCAAGGACCTTGAATTCCAGAACCACAGTGATTGTTTTGGCCAAAACAGTGGGCACAGCCACTGCAAAAACAATTCCAAATGTGATTTGTCAGAAGATGCAGATGGCTGTGTTGGGATAATTGATGAAGAGCAAGGAGCATAGGAAACACAGGGTAAGGGAGATGAGCAGGATGTAGCTGAGGATCCTGTTATTGGCCTTGACAATGGGAGTGTCTTGGTGCTTCACAAAGACCCCAAGAATAACAGTAGCAAGGAAAGAGAAGCAAAGAGCTGTGCAGACCAGAGTCTACCCCAAAGGGTCTTTTGGAGGGAATGAGGTCTCTCATTGTTTGCATTCTGATGATCTGGACACTTCACACAGTGTTCTATATCTGGTGAGAAATGCAAAGTGTCATCAGCCCATGTTCAGTAATTCTCACTTATTCACTGGACCCAAAAGAATAACATTGGACAATTTCAGCCAAATTTGTCCAGCTTGTGATGATTTTAAATAACCATGTGCTTTAATGTGCTTGTTTTTCTTTCCCTAAACTTTCTCTTAGACCTCTGGCTTTCTTTTAAACATTCAGTGCATCAATTTGATAACAGTGTAATTTATTTACTGTTGAGCTTCCAATCTTTTCTTGTCCACACATCGTATTTTTTCTAGTGGATTTTCTGCTTATCTTGTTTCTGTAGACAGTCCCTGCATACTCTTGATGTAATTCATTATTGACTAGATCTTTGTTAAATAATTTCTTCCAGATGTGGCTTGACCATTCATTGCCTAACAGAAAATAGCTGTATTAGTGTAATTAACATTCATTAAACTTTTCCTTTAAGGGTGATGATATATGATGATATATGTCTTATTTAAGAAATTTTCTCCTTTGAAAATGAAAACATTCTTCTCCTTTTTGTTTCTTTAAGGTTTTTATTTTTACATTTAGAATTACAATTTTCCTGATATTGATGAATTTGTATGTGACCAATTTGTTTCTAGATATGTCATTTGGTTCATTTTATTTCCTTTTCTATCCTTATGATGAAACAACATTATTGTGACTTAAAAAAAGAAACTAGTAGAATATGCACTCCCATTTCACTCTCTGTCTTGAAGTTTGTCTTAGCAAAGATTTTGCATTTGATTTCATAGGAATGATTTAATAAGTTGTCATGGCCCCATAAAGTTGTGATTGTGATAACAATTGCATTGACTCAGTCAATCAATTTGGAGAATAATGATATCATTACAATATTGAGTCCTTTCAACTATGAACATGGTTCATCCCTCCATTTATTTAGTTTTCTTTAAATTTTTCTCAATAACTTTATTATACAGAAGTCTTTCCAAACTTTCCTAAATATTATTTTCAGGCATTTAATACTTTCAAGATATTGCAAATATCATCTTTGTAAGATTCATTTTAGAAAGCCCTATGACTTGCATATTTAAGAAGCTTTTATATTACCCCTGTATTCAGACCATTAAACTGAGTTTATAAAATCTTCCAGATCTTCAACTTATGCAATAAAATCCTTTCCAAATTATGTCAATTTTACTTTATCCTTCCAAATAATTATTCCTTCCAATCTTTTTCCTTCCAATATTGCATTGGGAAGGATCTCCAGTGCATTGTTAGATGTGTTAATATTGAAGATTTTTGTTTCATTATTGATCTCCCAGTCATGAAATACTCCAATATGGTGTGAAATTTATGTTAGTTTTCAGGAAGTATCTTTTAAGAGATGAAGATGGTTCTCTTCATTGCAGTTCTCCCCCTGCGGTACCACTGGGCCCGTCTCTTTCATAATAATGGCACGACTTTTAAGTATACGTAATTCTTTCATGCTTATAAAACCCCTTTGCCTTACTTTCTCCTCTGAGTCTAAGAACAATCATCTGAAGAAAACAGGACCTGTTTTTACTCCCATTTTACAGATGAGGCCACAGGGTCCCAGGTGACTTGTAGATCAGCTGATAGACAGGACAAAAATCCTAAAGCAAACAAGTCCACAAGCTTTCTCTTTCTCCTTTTTAATAACATTTGTTTCTCTTTGGATTGCAAATCAATATGTGTGTATAGTAATATATTTAGTTAGAAATGTAGAAAAACACATCAAAGAAGTGGGAAACTTTTCATAGTTCTACCACCCAGAGAAAAATCACTGTTAACATTTTGGTTTGTTGAAGCATATAGCTACTTTTTCTTATTACAAACCTTGGATATAAGATACGAAACTTTTCAGATTTGTAATTTTGGGGGCATATTTTTTGGCAACTTTTATTTTTCTAGGAATAGGTGAATATGATTCATAATTTCAAATGTTTGGGCCTGTAATTATTTATGCTAAGTTTTATGGTGCAAAATTCTGCACAGAGGGCACATTCTTAAGTCCTGGTATTATTTATTTTGCAATTTTTTGTTTATTCTTAATGTACCATTCTAGGGATTATTAATATTTTTTTCTAAATCTGCCGTTCACTTTGACATTTTTATCCTACCTGTATTGTCCTTTATTAAATTTCTTTCTTATATTTATTACTTTCTATCTTCTCTTTTCTTTAGGTTTTATTTGCTCTTATTAATTTTTCAATGAATAGTTAGTTCAGCTTTTTCATTTAAATATATGTACTAAATAATTTAAAAATTATATATTCTAGGATTATACATATTTTCTCCAAAGACAGCCTTAACTCTATCCCATAATAAGACTTTAAATGTAGCATTTTCAATTTCAAAACATTTTTATTAAAACTTTTATATTATCTAAATTAAACAATAAGTTGTTGAAAATTATATTTCTTTTTTAATATTTATTTATTATTATTATTATTTTAATTACATTAAAAAATATATATGAGGTCCCATTCAACCCCATCGCCCCCGCCCCCCACTCCCCCCACAGCAACACTCTCTCCCATCATCGTGATACATCCATTGCACCTGGTAAGTTCATCTCTGAGCATCACTGCACCCCATAGTCAATGGTCCACATCATAGCCCAGACTCTCTCACGTTCCATCCAGTGGGCCCTGGGGGGATCTGCAGTGTCCCGTAATTGTCCGTGAAGCACTATCCAGGACAACTCCACATCCCGAAAACGCCTCCACATCTCATCTCTTCCTCCCATTCCCCACACCCAGCAGCCCCCATGGCTACCGTTACCACACCCATTCCACATTTTCTCTGTGGACATTGGATTGGTTGTGTCCATTGCACACCTATGTCAAGTGAGGGCTTAGATTCCACATGGGTACTGGATGCACTCTTCCCACTTCTAGTTGTAGACACTCTAGGCTCCATGTTGTGGTGGTTGACCTTCTTCAACTCCATGTTAGCTGAGTGGAGTAAGTCCAATAAGTCAAAGTGTAGGAGCTGAAGTCTGTTGAGGCTCTGGGTCTGGGTGTCATATTATCAGTCCAGAGATTCAAATCCCCTACATATATCTTAAACTCAGCACCAACTACAATTCCAATAAAATAGCATGCAGGTCTTGTGAAAAGAGATCCCCTCTGAGTCCATTTCCATCACGCAGAAACACCAGCTCCAAAGAAGGGCCATCTGTCATGGCAGTGAACCCCTTCTGCCATGACCATAGAACCCGTGGGTCTCTTTATCCCTCAAAAGAACCAATACCTGGGGTTGTATCTACCTTATCTGTCTCTTAGACTCTGTTCAGTTGTACATAGGGGTATTCCTTCTGACAACCTCCAGACTCTTTTTTAGAGACTCACAGCCTTATAATCTCATTTCTCCTTTCCATTTCCCCCTTACATTAGGTCAAACCGCTTCCCGAAGTCATGTTATTATATGTAGACAGGTATATTCTGCTGTTCCGCATTGAATCTTTAATTCAAGGTCATTTTCTAGTTGCTTCTTCAGCTGGTATGTGGTAGTGATCCCTCGGTGCCAGGGAGGGCTCATCCCCGGGTGTCGTGTCCCACGCTGGGGGGAATGCATCACATCTACACGCTGCGTTTGGCTGTGAGAGTGGCCACATTTGAGTAACATGAAGGCTGTCAGGAGTAAACCCCCAGGCACAATGCTACTCTAGGCCTTGTTCTTATTGCAGGTGCATAGGCTCAAATGTGTAGCCATTAGTATCAAGAGCCCACTGTTGGGCCCTCCTTCCTTCCTGGTTCTTGCCGTTGCACCTGGAGGATTGCCGCTGCTCTCCCAGGGCCCACAACAGTGACCCCCGGCCAGGAGCCCAGTACCCCCCCAGCTGTTGTTTTTAATTGTTTCCACTATGAGTATATATAGACATTACCATATACCCTGGGCATATGCCCTGTATAACTCCCTGTCAACCATATATATCCTGTCAATAACATCCCATATCAGTATTCCTCCGCTGCCATTGTTGAACCACTCTGTGATCCAAAACTTCCCGTAAAGTGAATCCCAACATAATGTCAGCTTCAGAAGAGTCTTAGATCACCAAAATTCATATATACAATATACAGTATTTCCCCAGATCCACCATAAAACCTTTTCCCTTCCACAGCAATAATCTTTTAACTTATTCATATCATAGTTCCTGAAACTGATGTACAGATTCCGAAACTATAGTTTTCAAACAAGGTAACATTTGTGCTTACTATGTGGTCCATACTTTTGGTTGTACAGTTTTCTAAATTTTTTAGTTATCCTATGTTTTGTCTTATGGTTTTCATTATTAGTCTGTCATCCCCTATATGTTTTTGGTGTAATATTAGCTGTTTTGTATTCATCCTCGTGTACTCTCACATAACTCCTCTTTTGCCCCCTTATTTACCTGAAAATTATATTTCGTAATCTCCAAGCATGTGGGAGCTGCAGTTCATGGTTACAGTATTCTTTATATGCACATGTAGAACATATACTTGAACTTATCTTGTACTGATGTGTACATGGATCATTTTCCCAAATTGATTCACTGCAAGGTTATATCATTAATCTCAACACATCTTTAAAAAATGAAATAATAGTATTTTAGAAAATTAAACCACATATTAATCAAGAAATGAAAATAAGAAATTTCCCACAATAGATGTTATTCCAGTATGTAATATCATGAATATGCATGTAGTATCAGGAATATGTTGAATTTCAGAAATTATATTATGAAAGAAACATGGCATAAGATTTTCTCTTGCATTTCTATATCATGTCTCAGTCTCCATTCCCAATATTCTCTGTGAGCTAGTCACAGTGAACCTTTGTTTTCCAGTTCTCTGAATCTCTGAATACTACATTCAGTGGTGATTTACTTTTTGTCATTAATAATTCTGCCAAGAATTTATTGCCTTTCATTCATCTTACATAATACTAATGCTACTGTCTCTATGAAAAGCTCTGTGGAACCACTCAAACCTATGAATTTGCTGCCCCATAAGTTTCTGTACATGCACAAATTATAGTTTTAAGGATGGATACAAAGTGTCCCTATGTTTTGTCTCCTCAATCATTTGTTGTAAAATATGAGAGAACAGAAACTGAAACCCATTCATTGTGGGTGCATTATATTGTCCTCATGTGGCACACTTTAGAAATACACATTTCTAAAAATCATCACAAACTTTCTGAGCATCTGTTCTTCATCTCAGTGTAAGTCATGAAAATTGTTAAGATCCAAGCTTTTGATAAAATTTAAATATCCTTTCAAACAGGATGAAAAGCAGGTAACAATGTATTAGTTACAATATAAGGATGAAACATAGTTTACTATTATGGAGTCAAGAAAAGTGTTTCTTAGAGATGACTTTGCCAGCAATGGGTATAAAGCTTATCAAATAAGCTAGATAAGTGCAGAGAAGGGGTATCATATCAATGGAAAATACTATTGATTATAAATTAAATTGCTAAATAAAGGAAGGATGAATTTTGACTCTGCAGTTTCCTAAATAATTTTAAATATCTTGTATGAGTGGGAGATATAATGGAGAAGTGGGGACTTTCTTCTGGGCATGAACTTATCTGTCTCATTGGAAATCTCATTCTCTGGGCACACAGTACGAAGAGCAGGAGGCAGGCTTTCCCTCCTGAGAGGTTTTCATGAATCCAGAAACACACTTCTCACTGCATTCTGAGTGGGGAGTCCAGGGAGAAAATCAAATACGTCTTAGTAACTGTGACTTTAACTCTCCAATAACTACAGTGTTAGTGGTATTGAATTATTCACAAATTTAAATTTTAAATACATAAATCAGTTTATTTGATAGGATACCATTTTCATTGTACATGTGAAATAAATAATATTTCATAAATATATTTTTGAATAAATGTGTTTTTTTCCATCCATTTGACAATGGGTAAGAAAAATTTTCAAATTGAAAGGTAAGTTGTTGAATACCCAGATGTGGCCATTTACTGAGCAGTAAGGAGGAAGTAACCCCCCATAAAGAGATTTTCTTTATGCATAAACTATGATGATTTGGTCATACTCACCTCTGAAAATCCTGCGTTCCACTCTATCATCTCCTCAGATACAAAATATTGTTGATTTTGTGACACATCAAAGGCAAATTGTCCTACCTTAGCTTTAAGACCAAAACCTTCTGGAAATTTCCAAAAGTTAATAATGTCAAACCAGGCATCCAATTTCCTTGCCTCATCCAAATTCATTTGCTCACCAGCAGGATTTATAAATTGCATGTTCTTTAGAAATGGGTGCAGCTGAAAGAGACATCATTTTGTGAGGAAGTTTGTCCAAAGATTAAAGACAGAATATCCAAATTAGGGAGCATCCATGAACCTATGTGAACCCTGCTTCATAACACGATTTTATTATTAGCATCCAATAAAATAAAGAAATAAAAGTGAATGGAGGATAGATAGGGCAATATGGTGGCAAAATAAGGAGCTCCAAGTGTCAGCTTGTCCTACAGAACAGTTAGTAATAACGCAGAACTATCTAAAGCTTCTGTTTGGGGATCCCTGGAGACCTATGGAGCATCTTGCAACATCTTTGAAAGAATGGAAGTAAACTGCTCATTATTAGATAAAGCAATAAAATAACAGGTAATAAAAAATGGAAAGAGCAATGAGCACAGTATTTTGCTGAGGATAAGATGGTTCAAATGGGAAATCCAAGAGAAAATGTGAATAGAAAATTTAATTGATAAGGCAGTTATCAAACAAATAAATACAACAGTCAATGGCTTTTCAATATTACAGAAATAGCTTATAAAAGCTTTTTGGGAAAATATGTATGATAGCAATAGATTTAAAATTTGTTGTGTCTCCTGTGAATAAGTTCATAAATCTCTATCAATGAATGCAAAAGTCTTAAAAACAGTATTGCAAAGATAGAACAAATCTATAAAATTTCTATAGAAGTTAACACAGGAGAAATATTGTATGATTGTGCTATTATGTTGTGCAAATTCATGGAGTTAATAATTAGAAAATGGAGTGACAGTACAGAATGAATAGTTGATGGTTAATCTTTGCAGAATTGTAAAAACGGTGCTTGTAAATTTTTGGAAATGAATAGAAATGGAGAATGCACATCATAGTGTTACTAACTAGCAGAGTTATATGGATAAGACAAAAAGTAAAATATAGGAAAATGTATAATACTAGAGGATAGCTAAAAAAAATTTAACATTGGGTTATAAAACATAGTAAAACCTCATGTGAAATATGAATATGGGTAATATTGCACGTATAAGACCATTTTTTACAAAATGTAAATATAAATAAACTGGATAGACAGAAATAGAAGAGCACCTAAGTATGGCATGGGAAGCATAGAAAGACTGAGAGGTGATGAGTTTTCCCATTATTTCCTTTTATTATTATTATTACAATTTCTGGAATAATGAAAATGCTCTAATAATTATTGAAGTGATAAACACACAACCATGTGATTATACAAATATCATTGATTGTACCCTTTGGAATCGCATCAAAAACCTTTTTAAATTTTGAAACCTGTTCCCCTGAGGTTTTAATTTATCAGTTCATTAATTAGACCATTGGCTAAAGAAATGGCATTCACATAAATCTAAAAACCTAGTTAGCTTAAATACCTAAATGAATCAGAGTCATGCTGGAGTGGAAAATGTCACACAGATCCTTCATCTCTTAAACTTGGCCTGTCTGGCAGCTCAAGGAGGCAGAGAGGATAACAAGCAGGTTATGATATAAAGATATTTCAAAGTATAACCAGCTGTCAACAGTAAGAAATCTGTCCATGCAAGTGAACCCCAGATATCTGTGGCATCTTTGTAGGAATATTAGCAATTATATCTAGGGGAAAGAATCATTAGCAGACCCTTACTTTGGGGAAGAGGTGCATTTTTCTATAACCTCCTAGCAAAGCCCTAATGTCAGTGGATTGTGTTTCTAAGAAATATAAATTCATCCACTGCTGGTGGCAGGTAAGGCCAGAGGAGAGGCAAGGAGAGGGGAGTTTGGTGGAGAAGGATATATCCCTTATGTTTCAGAATTGGAAAAGAGAAAGTCATGAGGGCTAAAATGAAGAAAAATAGAATAGTCTCACTTTCCTTTGAAAGGAAAAATCAGTCATAAGTTTAAGGACTAGCTGGGATGTGGGTGAGCAGGTAGGAAGGCATGGACAATAATGTGGAGCAGTTGATCCAGCCATCTGTAAATTGACTAGGCATCGCTCATCATAACAATGATGCAGAAAGTAATGAAAAAGGCACTTACTGTTGCAAATAGACTTCCTTGATAGGCTCAGCCAATCTAATGTATGTTAGAAATGTATAAAGGGGGAAAAGAAAACCCACAATAGTCAGATCTTTATCCCTAAATACACTGGGTTTCTTTCTCTGGAAACAGGTAGGATCTGTTAATCTCCATGCAGAAAGGGAAGTTGCAGGAGCAGGAAATGAAAATCAATGGGTACACGTCAGGGGGATCTCTAAAACTTTTTGCCCTGGGGTTCTGCATCTGAGGTTCTGTGCCAAGGTGAAAAACAAGAGTTGGAAAATATGTTTTGGATTATCCTCCTTATACTTATGTGCTATGATTTCACCCAAGGCCATGGATAGTGAGGCCCCAGGGGCCACCTTCTCTCCAGAAAGATTTAGTGCTATCCCTTGTCAATCAACCAGGCCCAATCAATAAACTGGTGCTCATTGCATCAGAAGGGTGTTCTGTCAAAAAGGGCTTATGTCAGTCAGGTTTTAGCTAAGGACATCCTGGAATCATGCACTCCATGGCCCAACAGAGGGATGGACAGCCTCACAAAACTATGGTTCAGGTTAGGCAAACAACATGCCTCATAAGGTAAATAGAGATCTGCATACCATTCCTGTGATCGGAAGCACCGACGATCCAATATCTCTCTGCCTGGGAAGCAGCAGTCTTGTGAAATTCAAAAATTAAAATTGGTAGCTTAAGGTAAATGCAAAAATGAAATTACATTTTTAATTCCTAAAATTTGACACCCTTATCTACTCCTTAGCCCCTGTAAACTATGTTAAAACCACAGATCAGCAAGTAATGCTGATTCATTTCTACACATACAGATAGTTTTCCCTAATATTTGCACTTGTATGGGAACATAGGGTTATGTCAGAAAAACTTAATTTTGTCACCCCAAAGCAGGGAACAGTAGTACCCCATAAACCCTTTACCATATCAAACATCAAAGACACAGGCAACACCTATAACTTTTTATTACCCTGGAGTGAAAAATGAAGTGCTTATGGCCACTAACTTGGAAGGGAATTTAAAGTTGTGCCCATCTCACAGGCACATACATTTACAAGTTATTCAATTGTCAAGGCAGGAAGTTCTATGCTTTGGAAATACCACATCAAATGTACCTCCTCTGACTGTGGCCACTTAATGATCCTTGAGGCTGTTGATGGAGGGGTCCTATAACACTATAGAAATCAGAAAACATGGACAGACAAGGGGCTTTATCTCTCCGTCCCTGGTAGTAGTGAGGTTCCATTGTGGTTTTATTGCACTCATAGGTACTGGTAAGTTCATTACAATATTTAAGGGTATTGAGACAATTGTGTGGGGAGATGAATATTATGCTGAAGTTTATTGGGATGTATGTGATCCAAGTGATTTGAATTGGCAGAAAGAGCTCTCACAATGTAACTGTATTTTGCACCCTGCCAATGGGCCATACTTTGGAATTTATGCTCCCCAGTGAGACAGAGTTAGACTCATTTGTGGTTTCCCTACACATAGCTCTTCTGCCTTTTCTATTTGAACCTATAGTTAGTACTAAACTTGATAGGTGTATGTCCAAGAGACTTAAATCTTTGGGCTGTCCATGTGTCAGTTGTCCTTAAATCTCAACTGAGTTCCAGCACCTACTCTCCAGTTCATTGGACTCACCCAGGACGAGTATCAAGGAGATGATGATGGACCACATCCATCTCAGGGAACAGAGAGTATTTGAAACTGCTAGTCCTATCCATCAGCTCCATGGGATCTAAGACCCTTCCAATGAGAGGTGAGGTTAGCATCACCATCAGAGTATCCTCAGGATTGGGGAATGAAGATGGACTATAGAAGATTTATGGTTATTCCGCTATATATTTATTGTTATTATAGCAATGTAAGATCTTTTATCATTGAGGTGGAGACAATAGTCATCAGAGGCTCTGAGGGTAGGGAAAGGGAAAAACAGGTATAAGATGGAGCATTTTGTGGACATTGGAATTGTCCTGAATGACATTGCAGTGATGGATACAAGCCATTATATATTTTGTCATAACTTACTAAATTGTGTGGGACAGAGTGTAAGATACAATTTAAAGTATAATCCACGCTTAATGGTAATGCTTCAATATGTGTTCATCAATTGTAACAAATCTACCATACTAACAAAGAATGTTGTTAATGTGGGAAAGTGTGGGAGGGGGAGGGAGTGAGACATATAGGAATCCCCTATATTTTTCATGGAACACGTATGTAATCTAAAATATTTTGAAAAAATAAAAAAAAATTTAAATGTAACTAGTCATGCCCAACTGGCCCGCCCTTTGTTATATTTCAAGGATCAATGTCTCTTTATATAATTCCTGATGAAACAAAGATGGCCATCTATGAAACTGAATTTCTTTCCTTTTAATTTTTGGATTGATGACTGAAATTTTGATTATTCTATTTTCCACCTAAGGTAGGAGTACGTGGAACCTTGTGGGATGAGGGATTGAAACTCCATGCATTGGCATGTGTCTGTAAAATATTGTATGCTTGTGGAGTAACTCATTTGGTCTGAGAGGGGATAAGTCTCAGAACTTGTGATGCAAATGTAACTCTTGAGGTCTCCTGAATTTGTTATGATTAAGGACAGGATTTTTTTAATGGAAAGGATGACTTCTGTTTCCATCCAGAATGGTTATCAAATTGTGATGGTTAGGCTAATGTGTCAACTCAGCCAGATAAATGTACCAGGTTGTTTGGTCAAGCAAGCACTGGACAAATTGTAATACAAGGGCATTTATGGATTGTATTAGTCAGCCAAAGGTGTGCTGAAGCAAAATAGTAGAAATTGGTTGGCTTTTATAAAGGGTATTTATTTGGGGGTATTGGCTTACAGATACCAGGTCATAAGCATAAGTTACTTCCCTCAACAAGGCTATTTTCATGTGTTGGAGCAAGATGACTGCCAATGTCTGTGAGGGTTCAGGCTTCCTGGGTTCCTCACTTCCTAGGACTAGCTTCTCTCTAGGCTCAGAGTTCCTCTCTTCCTGGGGTTTGCTTCTGTTTCCTCTGTGAGCTTATATCCAGGGCTCCAGTGTAAGGCTTCAGTATTAAACTCCAACATCAAAACTCCAACATTGAAAACCCCCAACTCAGTCCTTTGTCATGCCTTTTATCTGTGAGTCCCCATCCACCAAGGGGTGGGGACTCAATACCTGAATGTCATAGCCCAAAGTCTTAATCATAACTTAATCATGTCTAGGTACAGACCAGATTGTAAACATAATCCAATATCTATTTTTGGAATTCATAACTTTGTCAAACTGCTACATGGACTTCAGTCTCTGGACTTTCATTGGAGCCCCTGGCTGCAGCCTGCCTGTGGAATCTGGACTTGTGCATACCTATAGTCATGTGAAAGACCCTTATAGAACCTCTACATTCAGCAAATGTCTCTTGTTGATTCTGATTCCCTAGAGAACCCTGACTAATAGACACATCATTAACTAAACACCTGTGAAAAATCCTGAAATAATTCAAAGAAGGCACAGAGCAAGTGAAAATATTTAGCCAGAGAAGCTTAAAATGAGAAAAATCCAAATATTTACATAGTTTCAATAAGTTATGAATAAGTTTCCAACACCAAACATCATTCTGACCAGTAACAACAGTCTTTTGTGAAAAAACCTATGGTATAAGCTGATTCCAAGTCTTCCATGATAAAAATAACATTGAAAAAATTTTCCTCCAAAAATGCTCTTTATACCATGGGATTCAATGTAAGTATTTCATATATAACAAACCAGTAGTTGTGATATTTGTAGATGGATGGTTACTTCCAAAGAAAAAGATGTACTCTTATAAAATGTTTGTAAAAATAGCAAAGTAGGTTATAAAATTCTACCCACAGAGTGGGAATAAAACTTGTTCCACATCAATCCGAATATCAAAGCCTTCCAATGTCAACTTACTTCAAAAGCCAATCATCACTAACAGTAATATAATGTAGGGGTCACTTCACTGTGTCCCAGTTACATATTGACTGTACAGTGTAACAAAGGGGTTGAGCACATCAGTAAGCATTATGATGCCCATTTCTCATTTATTCAAAAGAGATGTTTTTTTAATCATTATAAAACTAACTGAAATCATCAATGACATGCAGATACACTAAATCCCAGCAAGGAACCTACTATGTTGGGAAATAAAGAGGTCATGCTTCAAACAGATACAGTGTTTGAAATACATTTTCTGGTCAGACAATTTACTTCAGAGGTCATTTGTAAATGAGGACAGATTTTGAACTTGGTTTCTAAATGAAACTTTTTTCAATTATGCATAATATTGGTGAGATAAAGATAATTGTTCTTATTCACTTCTTTATGTTCTTCCAGAGGACAATCATATTGAATAAAGGGCCAGCAAAATGGGTACTCATTGCTTTCAAAAGTACTACAAAAATATGAAATAGTCTAATGACCAGGAGTTGATTGAAAGATAACATCAAAAACCTACTGTTGGGAAGTGGACTTGGCCCAGTGGATAGAGCATCCATCTACTACATGAGAGGTCCATGGTTCAAACCCCGGGCCTCCTTGACCCGTGTGGAGTGGGTCCACATGCAGTACTGATATGCACAAAGAGTGCCCTGCCATACAGGGGTGTCCCTGCATAGGGGAGCCCCACTCACAAGGAGTGTGCCCCCATTAAGAAGAGCCACCCAGCATGAAAGAAAGTGCAGCCTGCCCAGGAATGGCACCACACACAGAGAGAGCTGACACAACAAGATGACACAACAAAAAGAAACAGGGATTCCTGTGCCACTGACAAGAACAGAAGCAGACAAAGAAGACACAGCAAATAGACACAGAGAACAGACAACTGGGGCAGGGGGAGGGGAGATAAATAAATAAATAAACCTTTCTTTAAAAAACCTACTGTTTCAGATTTTTAAAAAAAGAAATTTTCAATCTCTTACTTGAATTAAGTTCATAAGTAAAGAAATAATGGGGAAAACAAGGGATTCTAAAACATGCAAGACACTTATGAGAATAAAATAAATGATCTCCTTCTCTTACTCAGCTGTGATATATAGGTGTGAGTTTATATCTAATAGAGGTATGGTTTTATCATTATCCATTTTAGTTGCATAAATCACAAAAAGACTTCCAGCCAAGATGGCTGATAAGTATAACACAAACTCCAGAAATGATTTTTAGCAAAACCTGCTTCAGTATTTTCCAATGTGACAAAAAATTACTTGGGAAATGAATCTTTCTTTTTCTTTCTTTCTTTTTTTTTAATGTCACACTAAAAAAACATGAGATTCCCATATACCCCTTGCCCCCCCTCACCCCACTCCTCCCACATCAACAATCTCTTTCATCATTATGGCACATTCATTGCATTTGGTGACGATATTTTGGAGCACTGCTGCACCACATGGATAATGGTTTACATTGCAGTTTACACTCCCCCCCGTCCATTCAGTGGGTTATGGCAGGATATATAATGTCCTGCATCTGTCCCTGCAATATCATTTAGGACAACTCCAAGTCCCAAATGCCCCCACAATACATCTCTTCCTCCCTCTCCCTACCCTCAGCAACTACCATGGCCACTCTCACCACATCAATGCCACAATTTCTTCCACTTCTAGCCACAAGAGTTCCACAGTAGAATATCAGCAAGTGCACTCTAATCCATATTTTATTCCTCCATCATGTGACCCTGGGAAGGTGATGTCTGCTACAGAACTGTTCAAGTAAATGAAGATTTTACGATCTTCAGCAACCAACTGTAATTACCTTAAAAATTCCTCTTTTCACTAGAGAAGATGCTTAATTCAAAACTAACTTCAAAAATCTACATGAGGCTTCCAGGTCAACGAAAAACAGTCAATGTGGTTTTATTGCTCTGCTCCTTTAGCATGGGGACTAATGTGGAATGGCTTATTCCCATGGTGGATAGGCCATTCGTTGCTACAATGAGATCTCAATTAAATAACAATTTAAAATTCCATCATAATAAGCAGGAATTCCCAGGATGATAGTTAAAAAGAAGAAAGGCTGATTGGTGTGGCATTCTTCATATTTACCAACAATACTAAGGCCCGTACATCCCAAATAGCTTTCTCTTAAAACTGTATCATGGCAATCATGCAGGTTTCTTGGAAGGCCAAGCAACATGATGGGGACCACCTGGCATGGAATTCATTCTCACTGAAAACACTTGGTGTTCTTCCATGGCGTGGGTTGGCTCCTCCAAAATCTGCATCTCCAGTGCTTTAAGGGTGACAGCTGGGGAAGCAGCTCTGGCTTTCAGAATAGCCACCACCTCACTGGGATTTAAATTGGTCAAGTCTAGAGCATGGGTAGTCAGCAGCTCATCACCACTCTTGATCCTGTCATCTCATGCAAGATGGCCATGAGGTGGCCCACTATTCACAAAGATGGGCAGTTCAGCACTCTTACTTTCTTGCCTCCAGCAACTGTCTTTCCAAAGGAATTCTGTGGCTCCTACCTGTGAAAGATCAGAATTTTAAAAACTATTCTTAAATATTTATGAATATCCTATCACTTGTTAGAGGTTCCTGTGTGCTGATTGAAGTAGAGAGGAGTGAGCATGGAAGGAGAGAGAAAGATATGAGGAAAACTGTTAGTAATTGATACTGCTCAGCCTGCAAAAAAATGGGAGATGCATTCACTCAACAGAAAATAGAACCAAAAGGTGAATCTCAGAATGAATTTAAATGAAGTATATTGAGGTGGGGCAAGATGGCATCCAAGTGAGTACACCCTTGTCAACTCTCCTGCAATAAAACAGCCAAGTGGGGACAGAATTCTGCCAAGAGAGCTGTTTTGGAAATCCACAAGGCAGGATGTTTCTGGACATCAATCTGGAGAGAGTGCAACAAAAGGAGTGCTTGCTCAAGGTTTAAGTGTGGGTTTCTGACTGTTGAGCCCGAAGCTGTGGGAAATCTAAACCCTTCCCCTAAGGCTGCTAGCCACAGCATTCCCTGAACACCCCTGGTTGCATGACAGTGTTCCCAAGCTTCTTGTTCCACATACCCATGATCCCCAAACTTGCATTCCCAGAAGCTCGCATTCCCCAAACTCTGTGTTTCCATAACCTGTGTTTCCTGACCCTGTGTTCCTCAAGCCCACATTCACCCAAGCCCACATTCCTGGAACCCAGCACCCCCCAAAACTCCAGCATTCCCCTTTCCCACCAGTATCAGACAAACTCTGAGAGTGGGAGGGTTCTGCTGTGGTGCAGAGGGGCCTGAGGAATGCAGATTCAATTGTCTAACACCTCCTGCCCCTTTTTTTAGTGGAGCATGCCAGCTGTCTTGGGGAGATGCTAGGAAGAGAGGAGAGTTGAATCTGCTGAGAGAGGCTGATTTATCTAAACACCCTGGGATAAGGGAAATTCCTCTGGGAGAAGGCAGATTAAGGCAATTAACTAGAACTGTGCACAAACCTAAGGTAGGGGAAAAGTAGGAAATGCTTGGTAGGCTTCCAATAACATATTTAGGGTTCCCAGCAAGGTGTGGGTGCTCTCTGTCAAAGAGACTAGGAGTCATTATTTCCTGTGGTGATTTGGTTCACTAGGGTCCCATTTGAATCTCAGAAGGGAGCTCTCACATGGCCCTTCTGCTGCTCTGGGAGGGAGGGAAGTGAGGAAGGGAGAAGGGGGAAGGATAGACTACTAAGCAGTTTATTCAATTGCAAAGATGACTCCTTGCTTGAAGCCTTGTCTGGTCCTTTTTGTTCATTTGTTTCATTGACTTTCCTTCCTCTTTATCCCCCCACCACCTTTTATTTTTATTTTTCCTTTTTTCTTCCTTTTTTCCTTTTTTTTTCTTTTTTGTATTAGGTGTTGCAGGCAGTGCTTCCTGTTTGCTGTGCTTCCTCGTCCTTGATTTCCTCTTTTCTGTGGGTACTGATTTTGGCTACCAACACTATTCCCCTTCCTTTACATCTTTCTATCTTCCATTTCTGTTGTTTCTCTTAAATTCCATCTCTCTTTGTTTAGCTCCAGATTTTTCTGAGTTTTTATTTCTAGCACCTTTATTCTGTTTTCTATCACTCTTTATGTTATTGTCCTTTCTTTTCTCTTTCCCTCTCCTAACAACACAGACCAGATCTGAACATAGTAATCAAGAGATTAGAATTTGTTATAGAACTGTGGAATTTACCAAGAATTCAGAATATATTGAAAAAGTGAAAAATACAAAAGAAAATGCATTTTATTGAGATCTTGAGTGCTCCAATCACTAAAAAAGTTTCAGAAAGAAAGCATACAGTGAATAACAAAAAAGTCCAAATTAGAAGAAATAATGGGGGAGAAATTTCCAAAATGTAAGCTTGATACTTTTCACTTAAAATGACCAATATGTGCTACTTTGTAACATAAATAAAAATCAGTCCACCTGTAGATACATTGGAATGTATTTGCAGTCTATGAAGATTTATCTTATCTTTTTTTTTTTTTTTACATCAAACACAGAGATCGGAATACCTACAAAGTACCAAAAGATTTTTTTTTAAAATTTAAAAAGCTGGCTTTGGATTCAGGATTCAGGCAATGGAAAGAAACACTTAATTTCTAAGTAACATAGAAGGAGACAATGATGACAATGGGTGCATCTTAAATGCCAGAAGTAATACAGTGTGGGAATTGTCACTTGTCTGTCACTAGCACTTCCTCTCAATGAGGTTTGCATAAATTTCATATCCACTTTTGCTGTTGCTTAATTCGACTTTCCTCTGTTCCCCTGCTGCTCTTGATACTGCCCTGTTTCCCACCTGCCCCTGTTCTGCTATCATGCATTTTGGAATTCAAGTGAAGTTGATATCCTGAAGTAGCTGCCCAATTTCAGACAAACATTTGCTCTACACCAGGTTTCTGATCACCCAGATCGCCTTCTCTTTCCTTTTCCTTGACCATTTGTGCCTGAGTTCATCCTGCTTTAAACCACCCATTGGACCCTGATGAAGGACATGACAATGACTTTCAGTAGAAATACTTTAGTCCTAGGCCAACATTAAAACTCCTTCAAGTTCTGACCCAACCAAGCCCCTCTTTTCCTTTGCATGGGTCTCAAGAGTTAATAAAAATGTCTTCACAACCCATGTTATACAAATCCTTGGAGAGTCATCCTTAATTCAGTCATAAAATCTCAGTCATCTAATCTATTATCGATTCATCCTGCATTCATACAGTACTTTCCAAAGTCTAATTCACCATCTTGTGTTCTTTCTGTGTTTCTCTTCAACTACTCTTGCTCCTTCCTCATTCTTTCTTCACACAGCAGCTATGATAATCTTTCAGAAATGTAAATTGCCTCACAATATCACCCTGCTAAAACAATTCAGTACCTCTCCATTTCTTTGGGTATAAATTTAATAGTTAACCTAACCAATAACACCCTGTCCTTCCTGCAATCTTGTCCCATCCTTCTCCCACTTCATTCCAGCACTTCAAATGGATGGGTCTTATTTCAGCTTTCCATCCACTCCAAGATATTTCTTAGAAGGATCTTTTGCATAAGCTTTCCATCAGCCTCAAGTATTTTTTACCTTTTTCACCTAGGTAATTCATGTTCATCCTTTCCAACTCAACTTAAATTTTCCAGAGTCTTTATCTGATTCCATTAAAAGAATAGTTAACTACTGTTATTTTCTTTTCAGGAAATTATTATCTAACCTCCCAAACTTAAGATTTTGAAGAGAATACATTTAAGACATCACTAAAGTCTAAAGAAATCTGCTAATTTAATGTAATCCCATCAATATTTTTTATTTTTCAGAAATAGAAAAGGTGAAAGTCAAATTTATATAGAATTACAAAATGTCCCAAATTTGTCAAAATCTCTTGAAAAATAAGAACTAATTTGGAAGACTGAGAGTTACTAATTTCCATACTTTACAAATATACAATCATGTAAAAATTTTGGACTGTTAGAGGGATAGATATTTAAACCAATGCAATAGGATTGAAATTTCAGAAATTAACCCATGTTTCTATAGACAATTGATTTTAGACAAAGTTGCAAAATTTCTAAAGAAAAAGGTAACTACCTACATAGGCATGGATTTTATTTTTAATTCATTTTTAATACTTTTTTATTTTTAAACAAGCTTTTGATTGCCTAAATTTTACATAAAAATATAGGGGATTCTGAAACACCACAACTCCTTCCCCTCCCACATCTTCCCATATTAACAACAGCTTTCATCAGTGTGATACATTTGTTACAATTGATGAACACATTTTTAAGCATTGCTACAATTGTGAGAGACAAAGAAGGATACTACATATTAATGGAAGGGATATCTCTCAAGAAGAATGAACAATCATAAATATTTATGCTCCTAACAAAGGTGCCTCCAAATACATGAGGAAAACACTGGAAAAACTAAGAGAAAGAATAGATGCCTCTAAGATTATAATGGGAGATTTTAATACACCACTATCAACTTTGGACAGAACATCTCAAAACAGAATCACTAAAGAAACAAAATATTTGAACAGTATATTAGGGGAGCTGGATCTAATAGACATATACAGATCATTACACGAGAATACAGCAGGATACATATTTTTCTCAAGTGCACATGAATCATTCTCCAAGACAGACCATATGCTAGGCCACAAAGAAAGGCTTAATGAATTCAGAAAGATTGAAATCATACAAAATCATTTCTCTGACCACAGTGGAGTGAAGCTGGAAATCTGAAAGGGCCAGAGGCCCAGATTTCACACCAAGATATGGAAATTAAACAGCACACTCTTAGAAAACAGTGGGTAAAAGAGGAAATCTCAAAAGAACTTAATAACTACCTTGAAACTAATGATAATGATAACACAACATACCAAAATTTATGGGATGCAGCAAAAGCAGTAGTGATGGAAATTTATACCCATAAATTCATACATCAAAAAAGAAGAAAGAGCAAAAATTGAAGAACTAACTGCACATTTGGAGGAATTAGATAACAACAACAAAGTAACCCCACAGGAAGAAGAAAGAAAGAACAAAGATAAGTGTAGAACTAAATGAAATAGAAAATAAGAAAGCACTTGAATAGATAAAAAAGACCAAGAGCTGGTTCTTTGAGAAGATCAATAAAAATGACAAACCCTTAGCTAGACTAAGAAAGAAAAAAAGAGAGAAGAAGCAAATACACAAAATAAGAAATGACAAAGGAGATATCACCAATGGCCCCACAGAAATAAAGACTATCATAAGAGGATACTTTGAAAAACTATATTCCAACAAAAATGACAATTCAGAGGAAATGGAGAAATTCATAGAAACACATAAGCAGCCTATACTGACGAAAGAAGAAATTGGTGATCTCAACAAACCAATCACAAGTAAAGAGATAGAATCAGTCATTAAAAATCTCCCAACTAAGAAGAGCCCAGGGCCAGAGGGCTTCTAGGTGAATTCTACAAAAGATTCCAGAAAGAACTAACACCAATCTTGCTAAAACTCTTCCAAAAAACCAAAACAGAAGGAACATTTTAGAACTCATTCTATGAGGCCAACAATACCCTAGTACCAAAGCCAAACAAAGACACCACAAGAAGGAAAATTACAGATCAAATTCTCTAATGAACCTACACACAAAAATACTCAACAAAATACTTGCTAACCCTATTCAACAACACATTAAACAAATTATACACCATGACCAAGTGGGATTCATTCCAGGTATGCAAGGATGGTTCAACATAAGAAAATCAATCAATGTAATACACCATATAAACAGATTGAATGAAAAAAATGACATGATCATATCTATAGATGCAGAAAAAGCATTTGACAAAATACAGCACCCTCTCATGATAAAAACACTCCAAAAGATTGGAATACAAGGAAATTTTTTGAACATGATAAAAAGTATATATGAAACCCCATAGTCAACATCGTTTGCAATGGTGAAGTCCTAAAATCCTTCCCTCTAAGATCAGGAAAAAGACAAGGATGCCCACTATCACCTCTTCTATTGAACATTGTCTTAGAAGGACTTGCTCAAGGACTGAGGCAAGAACCAAGAAAAAAAGGCATTCAAATTTGAAAGGAAGAAGTCAAAATTTCAATATTTGCAAATGACATGATCCTATACATAGAAAACTCTGAGAGGTCTACAACAAAGCTTCTAGAACTCATAAATGAGTTTAGTATAGTCGCAGGTTATAAGATCAATGAGCAAAAATCAGTAGCATTTCTGTACACCAATAAAGAGCAAACTCAGGAGGAAATCAAGAAACAAATACCATTTACAATAGACAATTAAAAAATCAAATACCTAGGAATAAATTTAACTAAAGAGGTAAAAAACTTATACACAGAGAACTACACAAGATTGTTCAAGGAAATCAAAGAAAACCTAAGTAAATGGAAGAATATTCCCTGTTCATGGATAGGAGACTGAATATTATTAAGATGTCTACCCTACCAAAACTGATCTACACATTCAATACAATCCCAATAAAAATCAACACAGAATTTTTTAAGGAACTAGAAAAACTATGAAATTTATTTGGAAAGGAAAGAGGCCCTGAACAGCCAAAGACATTTTGAAAAAGAAAAATGAAATTGGAGGAATCACACTACCTGACTTCAAAACATACTACCAAGCTACAGTAGTGAAAACAGCATGGTATTGGCATAAGGAGAGACACACAGACCAATGGAACCAAACTGAAAGTTTGACATAGATCCTCATATATATAGCCATATAATATTTGATGAAGCCACCATTCCCTCTAACTGGGAGACAATGGCCTATTCAACAAATGGTGCCTGGAGAACTGGATATCCATATGTAAAAGAATGAAAGAGGATTAACATTTCACACCTTATACAAAGATCAACTCAAGATGGATCAAAGACCTAAATATAAGAGTCAAGTAATAGGAAATGGCTTCATGAACTTCACACCAAAAGCACGAGGAGCAAAAGAACAAATAGATAACTGGGGCTTCCTCAAAATTAAAGCCTTCTGCACCTCAAAGGAGTTTGTCAAGAAAGTAAAAAGGGAGCCTATACAATGGGAGAAAATATTTGGTAACCATATATTGGATAGGAGACTTATAACTTGCATATATAAAGAACACCTATATCTTGAAAATAAAAAGATAAACAACCCATTTAAAAAATGGGGAAAAGGTTTAAACAGACACTTCTTCAAAGAAGAAATACAAATGGCTAAAAAGCACATGAAAAAATGCTCCAAATCTCTAGCTATCGGGGAAATGCAAATCAAAACTACAATGAGATACCATCTTGCTCCCATAAGATTGGCAGCTATGAAACAAACAGAAGAATACAAATGCTGGAGAGGATGTGGAGGAATGGGAACACTCATCCACTGCTGGTGGGAATGCAGAAGGATCCAACCATTCTGGAGGACAGTTTGGCTGTTTCTCAAAAACTATCCATAGATTTGCCATATGACTCAGCAATTCCACTGCTGGGTATATACCCAGCAGAACTGAAAACAAGGACACAAACCAATAGATGCACACCAATGTTCATAGCAGCATTGTTCACTATTGCCAAAAATTGGAATCAACCCAAATGCCCATCAACAGATGAGTGGATCAATAAAGTGTGGTCTATACACACAATGGAATACTACTCGGCTGTAAGAACAAACACACTACAAACACATGTGATAACATGGAGGAATCTTGAGAACCTTATGTTTAGTGAAGCAACCCAGACATTGAAGGACAAATACTACATGACCTCAATGATATGAAATAACCAAGCTGCCCTAGATAGCAAGAGACTCAACGATAGGCTTACAGGAAATCGGAGGGTGGAGGAAGGATGTGAGTCAATGTCTGCAGGGGTGGAATTTAAGACGAGATGGTGGTAAGTATGAACACAAAGAAGAGAAAGAAAGTGGGCAAGGGGTTGCCTTTGGTTGGGGCTTTGCGGGTTTGAGGGTGGCTGGGGAGGGAAGGGTGGGTAACACTGCCCAAAAGTGGGGGGAGGGAGGGGTAGCATACGAACACAGGAGAGGGTCAGGTGTTGGTGGAGAGTAAAATGCCAAGAAAATCATATCAAAATATAATAAAGAGGCTTACCTGTTTAGAATGCTCGGAGGGGAGGGTCTGATGCAGGACGGGCTCCTGGGGAATGTCTAAATGCTCATTCTGCCAGAGTGGGTGACACCATGGGGTAGAAACCCAAGTAGTGAGAGTGGGGGTGGACCCACATCCTGGGGAGGACTAATGCCATCCAATAGAGGGAACTGTATCCCTCGAGAGAAAGGGTGGCTCCCAGGGCATTGGGGCAGTTGAGCAAGTTAGGCCCTGAACACTATTCCATCTATCTCTGGAAGTGGCTCCTCGGGAAATGGAGGTTGGCTGTCACTGTGGGCACCAAGGTGGAAGGGAAAATGGACGTTAAATGTGTGGAACCAAGGTATATGGGGGGTAAGAGAGGAGTTTCGTGAGAGTACACAAGGATGGATATAAAACATGTAATATTACACCATAACATATAGGAGATGACAGACTGATAATGTAAACCATAATGTAAAACATAGGATAACTAAGAATGTAAAAAACTGTGTATCCCCAAGTATGCACCACAATGTAAGCACAGATGTCACCTTGTTAGAAAGCTATTGTCTCAGACTCTGTACATCACGTTAAGTAAATATGATGTGAATAGGGTGTAAGAGTATCGATGTGGAAGGGAAAAGGTTTTGTGGTGGTTGTATGGGAGTACTGTATATTATATATATGCATTGCTGTGGTCTAGGACTCCTGTGAAGAGAAGCTCAATTAGGGGGAAAAAGAAAAGAAAAGAAAAGTAAAAGATAGGATGTAGAATTTTTTTCCATGCCAAAAGTTGGAATCAACCCAAATGCCCATCAACAGATGAATGGATAAATAAAATGTGGTATATACATACAATGGAATACTACTCAGCTTTAAGAACAAATACACTACAAACCCACGTGATAACATGGATGAATCTTGAGAAGCTTATGTTGAGTGAAGCAACCCAGGCATTGAAGGACAAATACTACATGACATCAATAATATGAAATAAGTAAACACAATATGCCTCGGAGAGCTAGAGACTGGATGATAGGCTTACAGGAAATCGTGGGGTAGAAGAAGGATGTAAGCTGACATCTACATGGATGAAATCTATGATAAGCTGGAGGTAAATATGTGTACCTGGAAGGTATAAAATTGGGGCATAGGGTTAACTTTGGGTGGTGCATTGTGGGCTTGAGGGGGGCTAGGGATGGGCGGATGGGTAATATTGCCAAGAAATTAGGGGGTGGTTGGGGCAACATACGAACATAGGAGATTGTCAGGTATTTAGTTGAGAGTATAATGCTGAGAAAACCTTTTCAAAAATATAATAAGGAAAGTTACCTGTTTAATATACTTAAAGGGGATAATCTGATGCAGGACAGACTCCTAGGGAATATGTGAACTCTCATTTTGCCAGAAAGGGTTATATCATTGGGTAGAGACCCATATAATGAGAGTGAAGGTATACCCACATCCTGGGGAGGACTGATGCCATCAAATAGAGGGAACTGTATCTCTCAAGAGAAATGTTGGCTCCCAGGGCATTAGGGCAGTTGAGCATGTCTAGCCCTCAACACTGTTACAAGTATCTCTGAACATGGCTCTTCAAGAAATGAAGATTGACTGTCACTGTAGGCCCCAAGGGGAGGGGGAAATAGGTATTGAATAGATGGAACCAAGGTAACTGTGAGGGCAATAGAGTACGGAAGGATGGATATAAGACATGTAAAATTACACCAAAAATATATAGGGGCTGATAGGCTAAAATGTAAACCATAATGTAAAACATAAGATAACTAAAAATTTAGAAAATCATATAGCCTAAAGTATAAACCACAAAGTAAACACAAATGTTACCTTGTTTGAAAACTATTGTCTCAATATCTGTACATCAGTTTCAGTAAATATGGTACGAATATGTTAAAAGATTTTTGCTGTGGCAGGGAAAAGGTTTTATGTTGGATATGTGGGAGTACTGCATATTGTATATATGAATTACTGTGACCTAAAACTCTTGTGAAGATAAGCTTAATAACTAGAAGAAAGAAAAGAAAAAGATAAGATGTAGAATTTTTCCAAATTAATATGTATTCTATATCTAACCTTTAAACTCATTGCTATATTACATTTTACTATTAAGGGAACCTGGCAATATACTGGGCTTCACTTTTCAGGAAGTTTTGGATCACAGAGGGGTTCAACAATGGCAGCAGAGGAATGGTGGTATGGTATGTTATTGACAGGGGACATATGGTTCACAGGGAGTTCTACAGGGCATGTATGTTTGGATATTTTCTTAGTGGAAACAATTAAAAACAACAACTGAGGGAGTGCTGAATTCCTAGCCAGGGGAGCTCTATCATAGTCCCTAAGGGAACAGCATCAATCCCCCAAGTGCAACGGCAAAGACCAAAAAGGAATGAAGTTCCAACAATGAGCTCCTGATACTAATGACTATGCTTGTGAGCCTGTGCACCTGAAATAAGAGCAAGGCCTAGAGCAGTAGTGTGCTTAAGAGTTACCTCCTGAGAGCCTCCATGTTGCTCAAATGTGGCAAGTCTCAAAGCCAAACTCAGCATATACATGCATTGCCTTCCCCACCAGTGTGGGACATGACTCCTGGAGATGAGCCTCCCTGTTGCCGAGGGATCACTATCAAGTACTAGCTGATGACGTAACTAGACAATGACATTGAATAAATGGTTCAACTCGGACCAGCAGAATATCCCTGTCTACATATAATAACAAGAGTTAAAAATGCCTTTTGACCTAAATCAAGGGGGAATTGGAAAGGACAAATGAGTTTATATGGCTATGAGTCTCTAAAAAAGAGCTCTCTAAAGTTTATATGGCTATCAGTCTCTAAAAAAGTTATCAGAGGGGTTGTCGTTATGCACACCTAAGCAGAGTCTCAGAGACAGATAAAGTAGATACAACCCCAGGTATTGGTTCTTCTGAGGGCTACAAAGACCCACAGGTCTTATGGTCATGGCAGATGAAGTTCAGTGCAATGTCAGTTGGCCCTTCTTTGGAGTTTGTGTTTCTGTGTGATAGACCTGGACTCAGATGTGATCTCTTTTCACAAGCCTTTCCTGTTACTTTATTAGAATTGTAGTTGGTGCTGGGGTTTAAGATATATCTAGGGTATCTGAATCTCTGGACTGACCATGTGATAGTCAGACCCTGAGCCTCAACAGACTTCAGCTCCTACACTCTGGTTTATTGGACTTACCCCACTCAGCTAACATGGAGGTGAAGAATGTCAACCACCACGCCATGGAGCCAAGAATGTCTACAACTGAAAGCAGGAGAATTGCATCCAACATCCATGTGGAACCTAAGTCCCCTGTTGTCATAGATGTGGAATGGACTCAACCAATCTAAGGTCCATAGGATGGAGGAATAGAATATGGATTAGAGTGGACCTACTGATATACTATTCATGAACTATTGTGGTTAGTATTCGAAGAAAATGTGGCACTGGTGTGGAAAAAAGAGGCCATGGTGGCTACTGGGTGTGGGGAATGGGAGGAAGAGATGAGATGTGGAGGCATTTTTGGGACTTGGAGTTGTCCTGGGTGGTGCTGCAGGGACAATCACTGGACATTGTAGATCCTCCCATGGCCCACTGGGTGGAACGTGGGAGAGTGTGGGCTATGATGTGGACCATTGACCATGAGGTGCAGCGATGCTCAGAGATGTATTCACCAAATGCAATGAATGTGTCATGATGATGGAGGAGAATTTTGCTATAGGGGGAGTAGTGGGGTTAGGGGGATGGGGGGTACATGTGGACCTCATATTTTTTTAATGTAATATTTTAACAAATGAATTTAAAAAAATAAAACACAAAGCAAAACAAACCCCATTTACCTTTCTCTCTTGATATCCATTTGGCCCTTTGTGTTTTGAGTATTGTTGAAATTGAGTGTTTCCTGATACTGGTTTGGCCCTTGTTGTCTACCATCAGTTTTCCCTCAGGAAATAGCTGAGGTGTGAACAAAGTGGAGGGTGACACAGAAGGAGGGTTGCTGAGGTTGTTGGTGCTGGGGGTAGGAAATGGACGTGACAGTGGAGGAGAGCTTGCTATTGCAGATAGAGCTGCTGGCTGAGAAAGGGCACTTGGTAGGAGAAGCAAGGACTTTCCAACAGTGGGAAATGGAGCCAGAGACCCAACCCTGGAGGGCTCTTCAGGATCAGCTGAGTGGCAGACGGAAACAATAGCCAATTCTCCTCCACTCCCGGCCACCCACAGGATTAACCGTCCCTGCTCCTCTGCTAGGTGCTTGCATGTGACCAAGGAGCCATGTGTGACTCCTCAGGCAGAAGCATGTAAGCACCCATGGCCAGGAGCTCCAGAGACTTGACACTGAAAGGACCACAGCCTGATTGTTGACCCTCCCTCCACCTGGGTTCCTGAGACTGGACTGAGCAGAGCCTCCCTGCCACACACACACACACACATACACACACACACACACACATCCCTTGGCATGGGAAGTCTATCTTTACTTTTAGCCACTGTCTCAGTTTGCCAGGGTTAGTCTGACAATGCCCCAGAACCACTCATTTAAGCCCCCAGGTTGAAGGTTCTAGCATGCACATCTCTGACAATGACCAGATTAGGAAGGAAAGGCTTGGCCCTGTGGACCCAATCCTTAGCAAAAGGGCACTGACCATCACTAGCCAAAGCCAATTAGTCAATGGGGTGTAGCAGTGCTCCAAAATGTATTCACCAAATACAATGAATGTGCCACCCTAATGAAAGAGGTTGTTGATGTGGGAGGAGTGAAGTGAGGGGGGTGGGGGTATATGGGAACCTCATATTTTTTGAATGTAACATTTTTTGTGATCTATGTATCTTTAAAAAATACAACTAAAAAATTGATGGGGGTGGAGTATATGGGAACCTCTTATGTTTTTAATGTAAAGTTTTGTGTGATCTATTAACTTTAAAAAAAGATAATTAGAAAATTAAAAATTAAAAACAAAACAGTAATTAGAGCTCCACCGACCCAGGGCTTACCGTGAGCCACTGTATGCGGACTAAGTACATTCATCCTCATAAGTGGCGATGAGGTCGGTTCTGTTTGATCTGTCCTAGAATGGCAAAGTGAGACAGAGAGGCTGTGACTTGTGAAGGCTCCACAGCTAGTCACCATAGAGCTGATACTTCGACCCAGGACTGCTCAGCCTGGGCTGCCAACCAACACACTGACTACTGTTAACTGTGCTCCAAGGAAATTGACTTAGGAAGTAATCTGATCAGCTTTGTTAGGGGCTGAAAGTACCTGCAATGAATTTTGGGGCAGTTTGGTCCTTCAGCAAACCTGTAGTACAGAATTCACCCTCTTTATGACCAATGACCCCAAGGTCAGAGAAACTGCTCCTGGAGCCCTGGAGTTGATCAGATACCAGTGCCCATAATCCCAATACCATGGTGTGAACATTGGTACAAATGGACTTTGAAATGCCTTTTGCTGTTCTTGTTGCTTTTAAGATTCTTTTCTTTAGATTTTAATTAATATTTATTTCAGTTGCATCATTTCCTTTTGGCATACACAAAGCCCCAGGACTTGAATTTGCCTGTAATCCCAGCTAATCAAAACTGCCCTTAAATGCTTTAAACACATAAAATCCCATTTGAATGAATGTATTCTAAAGACAATTCCCATTTTCCAGGCGGCAGTAAGGCATTCGAGCAGGAGTCAGCGACTTTCTCTGTGAAGGGTCAGGTGGGAACTTTCCTGCCCCAGGGGCTCTGTCTCTATCACTCAACCCCAACATCCTCCACAGGGAGGATAGAGAAATGAATGGGTGTGGCTATGTTCTAATAAAACTTTATCAAAACTTGATGGGGGCCAGGTTTGGCCCACGGGCCTTAGTGTGCCGACCCTGTCATATAGAAAGGCGTGCTTATGGCTCATTCCTGATTTCCCTCCAAGGGGCAGAGCCCCAGTCACTTCCTACCTTGGGGCTGCTCTCTGGCCCTTGTTCAGTCAGCCCTGGAAGGTGGGACTGCTTATAAAACCAGCAAATTCAAGAAGGAGACACTGAGTCTTCAGGCTCACTCTGTCCTTCTCCCTCTTGGGCCTGGCCCGCAGTGGGCAGGGGTTCTGCTCTGCTTTTCCACCACATTCAAGCTTCAGAAGCCACAAGCCCCACTGTGCAGTCCTCAGCAGTACTTTCTATCAGTGACACCCCATCAAGGAGCAATCTACAGTCCACCTTACAGTGCTGTGGAAAGGGACTCCTCAAAGGTACAAACTAAACGGTGTAGTGTGAACTCTCTTTGTTATTCTGAAAATCCAGATGAATTTAATATTCTCTCGATAAAGAAGCATTGAGCAACTTCATACACCAAGAGTCCTGGCTTTTTGACTATTATCTCACGATGGTCATCAACTCACTGGCAGTATCATAGGTACTGTAGAGTCAAAATGTAAACCCCACTTAAGTGAAACTATTTACAGTTGTTCAAAACCTATTGCTCACAGGAAGAAAACAGATGAGGCGTGTGTTGGCTGAAGGTCAGGAACCCTTTCGTTCCACCCCCCTCCTGTTTTAAGGGCCAGCAGAGACAGTTACCTTGTCAGATGGCCCCAGAAGTCCCCTTCCTCCATCCAGTCCTTCCACACGCTAGAAGCCAGGCAGAGGGGTACGTCAGATGCAAGAGATATCCCGGGGGGCAGGCTGAGGGCCATGCTTGCTTCAACTGGAAACCACACTTCTGTGTGTGAAGTGAAGCTCATGAGACTCAAGAGGCCTCCCACCAGTACTCCAGCGAGAGTTGACCAGAACTGGGGACTCACCTGGGCACCACTGATTGTGGGTGGTTAGGAGAAGAGGAAGGAGGCATTTTGTGGGATTATTTTATACACCATTAACTTCCTTTCCAAGGGAATCTGTGTTCCACATTATGGGTTGAGCTTTGTACCCAAAAAGATACCCTGAAGTCCTAATCCCGGGTACCTGGCAACACAAACTTTTTGCAAAAGCGTTATTGCAAGCAGAATCATTTAAATTGAATGAGGCCAACTGGAGTGGGAGGACCCTTCGTCCAGGATGGCTGGTGTCTTTAGAAGGGGGGTGTGGGCACAGACAGAAGGGGAGTGGGCGCCATGGGAAGAGAGACAGAGCAGGCCATAGGGTGACTGAAGAGACACTGAAAACCCAAGCCTTGCTGGCCAAGGGACAGGCATCCCAGAGGCCAGGATGGACCCACCAGCACAGCCCACGCACTTGTGGCTTCAGCCTGCAGGGCTGAGAGAGCAGTTCCTGGTGTTTTTAGCCACCCAGTTCGTGGCACTTGTGACAGCAGCCTGAGAAAAGTGAGGTGTCCCTCTTCGGGCAGTCCCATGCCTCCAGGAGGCCTGAGGGATAGCCCAGGTGCCCAGCTGTCCACCAGGCTGAGGGTCCCCACCCAAGGCTTTTATCTAATCAGATGCCCTGAGGAACACCCTGGGGACTGACAGAAACAATGTTGAAAAGAAAGGAATGGGTGACCTGGACAACTCTGAACACCCTTCTCTTCCTTCCTTCTGCCTTCTCTTGGGGGCTTTGGCTGCTTAGAGCCCCTAGTTCTTCCCACCACGCACACCTTCCCAGAGGGGCCGGCCCAGAAGGTGCGACCTATTCCTGGTTCTTGGTGGGTGGGAAGGCGGCCCGAGGGTTCCCGGGGCCCAGGACTGTCCATCAGCCTGGCTGCTTATTCACAGCCCCGGGAACCACCGCACATACTGCTCAGGGGGCCGCACCCCGCACCCTGGATAGCCTCGGGGCTCCCCTTCTAGACTGTCCGAGCACCCCTGGATTGCCGCGAGGCCCCTCCAGCTCCGTGGGGAGGGGTGCCTCTGTGACTCCCAGACTAAGAGCTCTGCTCTTCGGGGTCCCGGCGCCCGTCCCACCGACCCCGCCGATCAGCCCCTGTCCCCTCCACCCCCGGGCGCCCCATGGAGTCTTCCTCCCTGGTGAGCACTCCCTCCTTGCCGCCCCCCCCCCCCACCGCCACTTGGCCTTCCCGGTAGCCCTTTCCCACTATGATGTCCTGCTCCCACCCCCACAGAAGCATTCCCCACCCTGCCCGGGCCCCGCCCCCACGCCCTGCTTCGTCCCCAGACCCCTTCCACGCGGTGCCGCTGGGTCTCCTGTCCCCGCTGCGGGTGGCACAGCCCCGCCCCAGCCCCTCCCTAGCAGGTGACCCCTGCCCCCAGCCCCGCCTCACCCCCGCCGCGCGGTGCCGCCCGTCCCGCCTTACCTGGGGCCTGGCGGGAGAAGTAGCTGCGCTCCTTGGTGTCCAGGCGCCGCGGCGGGACGTAGCTGAAGGCTGACAGCGCGGAGATGGGCGGCGGCCGGGGCTTGCCCCGCCGCGTGGCGGCGGTGATCTCCTCCTCGTTCCGCAGACCGCCCGCATCCACCCTCTCCGCCGAGGCCATGTCGGTCCCACCAGGCCGGGGGCCCCGCCCGAGTCCGCCTGCCTGGCTGCCCGGCGCCAGCGTTCGGCAGTTGCCGGGAAACCGCAGCCTCGCGTCACAAAGCTGGGCGGGGAGCGCAGGGCGGGGGTCACAGGGCAGGGGGCGCAGAGCTGGGGCGCAGGGCCAGGGGCGCAGGGCTGAGTGCGCAGCCGGGAAGGGAATGGGACCGTGCCCTCCTGTCCCACTGCGGGTCTCTGGAGGGCCCACTTGGGACGCGAGGAGCCGGGTCAGCTGGACTGGGGGCCTCCGCCTGCTTGCTCTTGTGCTTGCCCTTGCTCTTGCCCTTGCGCTCGCCGAGGGATCCAAGCGGGCTGTCCGGCAGAAGTGCAGGCCACAGCTGCGCGGCATCTGAAACCCTCCAGGAGCCGCGGAACAGAAGTGGAAGACTCGGGTGGAATTCATTGCCATCGTATATTAACTCAGTGTGACCGCAGCAGCATCGTGTCATCGTGCAAAGAGTCGGTTTTCAGTGCCTCGGTGAACGCCAGGTGCCACCGCTCACGGTACTGGCAAGTGCGGGTGTGCAGCGGCACGAATCGAATCCAGCCAAGTGGTATCTGGGAAAACTGAGCTGTTCCGCAGCGCTCTGTTGTTTCTTGAGTCAAATGCTGGTTCAAGAGGTGCGTTCCTTTTGTCGAAAATTCACTTAACTCTAAAGGCTAGGATGTGTGTGTGTATCAATAAAAAGGAGAAGGGGAACAGGACAGGCCTTGGGAATACATTAACCAGGGCGGCTCTAGGAAGGCTGGCTTGAAACATAAATGATAATGAGGAGCCAGACTTGTGAAATCTGGGGAATAGTCGGTTATTCCAGGCAGAGGGAAGAGCATCTGTGGTGGCCCTGAGGCTTAGCCTATTGATGTGCAGGCGGCAGAAAGGGAGGACAAGGACAGTGCAGCTTTCAGAAGGGGAAGGCAGTAGGGAGTGCAGGTGGACAGGCAGGCAGGGGAGGGGTCACTCTCAGGCCAGGACCAACCAGCACCCCTCTCAGGGGCCTTCTTGCCTGCAGGTCCTGATGCTGTAGCTCGCCCCCTCAGTCCAGGCACCTCTCTACTGAGGTGGCCTTGGGGTCCAGAAGTCCTGTGGGCAGGATTTCAGACAGCACTGTGCAGCACTCATCCGGCCACGTGATTTCCTGGAGAACCATGCCTCCATGTTCCCATGCTCCTGTGGACTCATCAATCTCAGGGAAAACTTGGAGACATTGTCCCTGGAGAATAGAGACATAGTTCCACCTCTCCTATGCATGAGGTGAAGGAGAAGAGTCTCATCCTTCCCCCATGGGCAGAGGACCTCCTGAAAGCATCAGCAAATGTTTTGTTTTCTCTAGGAAAAAAAATGCTTTTATAATCTCCAACTACCTCTCCAAACTATCTTAGAGACAGGCCTGGGGGTCACTAAGTGTCACAGATTGAATTGCATAGATGACTTGCTATCATATATGGGATTCTGGAAGTAAAGGGCACCAATTATCTAGAGAATTGAGCTGGAATTTGAGATTAAATCATTTCTTTGGAAAAGAAAATAATTTAACATGCTATCATGCTGTGACATTGTAGCTTCAATTTCAGAAGGTGGCATTTTGTTCTGCACTCAGCTGGCAGTTCTGTGGGGCACAGTATATCTCTGTTATCGCTGATGGCTAGTCTGGCCTACAGTGGGTACTTGGCTAATAGATGCTAAATACAAACACCACCACCATGGCTGGGGCTCCTGCTGAAAGCTGTGGCTGAGATGAGTGCGGGGTTCTTGAACTTCCCTTGCGAGGTGTATTAGTTAGGCAAAAGTGCGCTGATGCAAAATACCAGAAATTGGTTGGGTTTTATGAAGGATACTTATTTGGGGTAGGAGCTTAAAGATACCAGATCACAAGCATAAGTTAATTCCCTCACCAAAGTCTATTTTCCTATGCTGGAGCAAGATGGCTGCTGATAGTGTGAGGGTTCAGGCTTCCTGGGTTCCTCCCTTCCAAGCTTTTGCTTCTCTCTGGGTCCAAGGTTCATTTCTTCCCAGGTCTTTCTTCTCCTTGGAGTTGGTTTCTCTATTCTCCATGAGCTTACTTCCCAGAGCTCCAGCTTAAGGCTTTAGCATCAAACTCCAACCTCAAAACTCCAACATCAAAACCCTCAGCTCTGTCCTTTGCCATGACATGGCACAATCAAAGCCCTAATCATAACTTAATCACACCTAGGTATAGACCAGATTACAAACATAATCCAGTATCTTTTTTCGGAATTCATAACCTCATCAAACTGCTATACTCCCCCATCAGAATTCCAAAAAGACATGACAAAATTTAAAAAAACCTGAAATCGGTAAAAATACCAGTACTAAATCATAGCACAATCAATTTAAAGAAATACAGTGTGTCTTGGGGCAAAGTCCTGTCTGCTATAGACCTCTGAAACTTACAAAATAATTTAATTGTTTCCAATACACAAATGGACAGACAAGATAAACATTTTCATTAAAATAAAGAGAAATTGGGTGGAAAACATGAGTCCTGGCTCCTCTGTAGTTCATTAAACCGGCAGGGCATCCTCCATTCTATTTCAGTCTGAGAGTCATTCTTAAGATGATGATATATTCTCCTTGGTTCCTTAGGGAAGCCCACACTTTCCACATGCTTTCCCATTGGCCATTTTCTTGGTTCCACTCTCATCAAGCATCTGGGTGTTGACCAAACTCTAGACCTCATCCTCCAAGAGTGTTGGGGTGATTGCCACACATTACTCCATTTTTGGGTTGGCCTCTTAGTACCCCTAGTACAATGATGTGAAGACAACATCCCCCCTAACCTTTGGCAAAAAAGCTCAACCCTCTCAGAGCAATGAGTTGACCACCTGACCTTCTCTAATCCATGGTGGACAGGTCCACCCCTCTCTGACCTGTGGGGTGCTGACCTTAACCACCATAGTCCTTGGGGTATATGCTCCACTCTCTCAGTGCCCTGAGGTGGCAAAACTCTCTCAGAACATCAGATGGGAACATCTACCCTCTTCAACTCCTGGTGCAAACTCACCCTCTCTGTACACATGGGTGGGGTGCTCTCTTGGCCCAAGGTCATGTCTTAATTCCAGATCTTAGCTTCCATGGTTTTCCTCATGAAGTTGTTTCTCCTTCAATCTCTCCTTTACATGTCCCTTTTAGCCCAAGCTGACAGTGGTTTTGTTCATACACTTCTCTCAAAAACCTTGTTGCTTAGGACAGCAAGAGAAAACGATGCATAACATACAAGGCATACCCAATAAGATTAAGTGCTGATTTCTCACCAGAAACCATGGAGGCAAGAAGTGGTCTATTATATTTAAGACTACAAGAGAAAAACTTCCAGCCAAAAATTTTATATCCAGTAAGACTGTCTTTCAAAAATGAGGGCAAGATTAGAACATTCACAGATAAACAGAAACTGAGAGAATTTCTAAACAAGGGACCAGATTTTCAGGAAATACTAAAGGGTATGCTAGATCCTGAAAAGAATAAACAGGAGAGAGAGGCCTGAAAGAAGCTCTAGAAATGAATATTATATCAATAAAAGTAACTAGAAGTGTCAACAGAGTGGTGAAAATAATATATGACAGGTAAAACTCAAGTAGTCAGGAATAAACTTAACCAATGATGTAAATCGCTTGTATTCAGAAAACTGCAACCCAATGTTAAAGGAAATCCAAAAAGTCCTAAATAACTGGAAGACTTTTGCTCATGGATCAGAAGACTAAATATCATTAAGATGTCAATTCTACTCAAGTTGATGCACAGATTCAATGCAACCCTGATAAAAATTCCACCAGCATTTAACAAAAATGGAAAACACAACTAGAAAATTTATTGGGAAGGGCAAGGGGTCCTGAATAACCAGAAACATCATAAATGGAAAAGCAAACCCTCATCTCTGGACTTGAAATCATACTACCAAGCTATAGTGGTAAAAACAGCATGGTATTGGCATAAAGACAGATATATAGACCAAAGGAACCAAACTCATGGTTCAGAAACAGACCCTCACATATATGGTCAAGTGACTTTTGACTAGCTTGTCAAACCCACACAGCTTGGGCAGAACAGTCCATTCAACAAATGGTGCTGAAAGAACTGCATATCCATAGACAAAAGAAGGAAAGAGGACCCGTATCACACACCTTAACCAAAAATTAACTCAAAATGGATAAAAAACCTAAATATAAAGGCAAGAACCATAAAGCATCTAGAAGAAATTGTAGGAAAATATCTTCAAGCCCTGGTGGTAGGTGGTGATTCTTAAAGGAGATAAGAGGAGGACTGAGATGGACTACTGATGTTTAATGTATATAGAAGTTTTAATTAGCTTTAATGTAAAAGTGTGGAGATGTATAGAGTGGATGGTAACAAATCGTGAGTAACAGCTAGTTTATAAATGGGGATGTGGCTGAAAATGGTGGTCTAGGGATGTAAATGCCAATTGACAGAATGCTAGAGAATAATCCAGGCTGAATAGCACAGTAAACCAAAAGGTGGATGAGAATTGTGGTTGATGGTATAGATGAAAGAGTGTCCTTTGTGAGCTAGAGCAAATGTATATCACGACTGCAGGGTGTTGGGAATGCATGGGAAAAATACAACTGGAATGATGAATAGATTGTGGTTAGCAGTAATAATGTAATATTCTTGCATCCATGCCAAAAAAAGTACTGTGTTGATAATGGGGCAGTATGGAAAATGTGAGCCTAAGGTATACTATGGACATGGTAACAATCAGATGATATTATCTTATTTGTAATAAATGTTCCACCACAGTGTGGTGTGTTGTTAGAGGGGTGTTGCTTGGCAATTCTGCATATGTGCATGATTGTTTTGCAAATTTACAACTTCTGTCATAAAAAATATATTTTAAAAATAGTAATAAGGTATGTTGTTGGAAAACACACCAAATGTAAGATAGGACTATAATTATTAGTAATATTTTGGCAATATTCATTTGTAATTTGTAACAAACATCTCACACAATGCAAGGTGTTGGTGGAGGGTTGATGTGTGGGATTCCTGTATGATGTTATGCATGTTTGCTTTGTAAGTTCACAACTTTTATTATACACTTAATTGTTTTTGTATCTTCATAAATAAATGACATAAAGATAATAATTATAGGGATGGTTGGGGGAAAATACTTTTGTTAGTAGTAATATTTTGACAATGCTCTTTAAACCTTAGTCAAAAAAGTTTAACAACAATGTAAGGTGTTGGTGGTAGGGTGAGTTATGAGAGTCCTATAGTATGTTATATACGTTTGTTTTGTAAGTTCACAACTATTACTATACACTTATTGTTTATTTATGTTTTTGTGTGGGTAATATATTTCAATAAACTAATTTTAAAAAGTCTTGTTGGTTTAGCATGCAAGAATCAGGGGTCCAATCCATAAAACATTAATACATTCCACAAGTCTTTCTGAGATAACTCCATCTTCAATTCTGATTTACAAGTTCCAAGTTTAGTTAAGTCCTCGAATGGGGCACTTTCATCTGGGAGCTTGATTTCCAGAGGCCTGGAATTTCCAGAATTAGTTTCTGTTTTCTTTGTGCTTGACAGTTCAGTCCTCGGTATATCTCTCTCTCTCTCATCTAGCATTTTTTCTATAAGCTGCAAGCAGAAGCCAAGCCACATTCTCTGGGTTTACTTTGGAAATTTCTTCAACTAAATGCCCTGGTTCACCATTTTCAAATTCTGCCTTCCATAAAACATCAGGAGTTAACCTTCCTAAGTTCTCTGTAACTTTAATTATGGATTGCCAGTCCTCCAGTTTCCAATAATAGTTTCATCATTTACATCTAAGGCATCATAAAAATCTTTTTAGCATCCATATTGTTATCAACAATCTCTTTAAAGCACTGTAGATCTTTTCTCCCAGGCATCTCACAATTCCTCCAAAAATTACCCCTTACCCATTTATAAAACTTTTCCAGCATTTTGGTAATTGCAAAAGCACTTCCCCACTCCTCAGTACCAAATTTTGTATTAGTGAGCCAAAAGGGTGCTGATGCAAAATACCGGAAATTGGTTGGTTTTCATCAATTATATTTATTTGGGGTAGGAGTTTAAAGATACCAGGTCATAAACATAAGTTAATTCCCTCACCAAAGTCTATTTTCACATGTTGGAGCAATATGGCTGCTGATAGTGAGAGGGTTCAGGCTTCCTGGGTTCCTCCCTCCCAGGGTCTTGCTTCTCTCTGGGTTCAAGGTTCCTTTCTTCCCAGGGCTTGCTTCTTCCTGGGACTGGCTTCTGTTTTCTCCATGAGCTTATTTCCCAGGGCTCCAGTTTAAGGCTTTAGCATTAAATTCCAACTTCAAAACCCCAGCATCAAAATCCCTCAACTCTGTCCTTCGCCAAGCCTTTTTTCTGTGAGTCCCTGCCCACCAAGGGGTAGGGACTCGGTGCCCTAAGACATGGCCCAAACAAAGTCCTATGATAATTTAATCATGCCCAGGTACAGACCAGATTACAAACGTACTTAAATATCTATCTTTTTTTTTTTCCTGAAAAATAACATAATACTTTAATTACTTTACAGTCTGGTAAACACTTGTCATCAGTTTTAAAGTGTTTTAAAACTTATAAAATTTCAAGCTTACAGAAATATTACAAGACTAGGAAAATCAATGCTTCATGCACTCCCTTTATATAGATTCACCTTTTTTAAATGTCTTTTTTTATTGATTTTGTAAAAATATTACATTAAAAAAATATATGAGGACCTATTCAACCCCACCACCCCATCCCCACCACTCCCCCCCCAGCAACCCTCATTCCCATCATCATGACACATCCATTGCACCTGGTAAGCACATCTCTGGGCACCCCTGCACCTCATGGTCAATGGTCCACATCATGGCCCACACTCTCCCCCATTCCATCCAGTGGGCCCTGTGAGGACCTACAATGTCTGGTGATCGCCCCTGAAGCACCATCCAGGGCAGCTCCAAGTCCCAAAGATGCCTCCACATCTCGTCTCTTCCTGCCATTCCCCATACCCATTAGCCACCATGTCCACTTTTCCCACTCCAATGCCACCTTTTCTCTGTGGACATTGGATTGGTTGTGTCCATTCCACATCTATGTCAAGAGGAGGCTCAGATTCCACATGGATACTGGATGCAATCCTCCCGCTTTCAGTTGTAGGCACTCTAGGCTCCATGGTGTGGTGGTTGTCCTTCTTCAACTCCATCTTAGCTGAGTGAGGTGAGTCCAATAAATCAGATTGTAGGTGCTGGAGAGCCAGACTCTTTATGTTATTTTCCTTTCTTTTCTCTTTCCCTCTCCTAACAACACAGACTTTTTAATTCATACTGTATTCTTCTCCATATTCAGTTTACCATCTCACTGTAGGTACTCCACTTTCTTATTGTTATAAATCTACACAGCTTATATAAGTTTAATATTCATTCTCTTAGGTCTCAGATGGTTCTGCTAACATTTACAATTAATACTGCCATTATACTTTTTCTATTATTACCTCTTTTGTTTTCCCTGGCTCTAAAATTTTCCTTCAAGGGAACTTGGACAACAACAAGGAAATAGAGTAAGAGGAATAAAGTGTAAAAGAAGACTTAACATACACACAAAAACAATATCTAAATAAACTCTGAGAGTAGGCAGAGAATCTAATCAAATGAATAAACCCAACATGATAAAATGATGACCTGACAGCAACAAAAAATTACAAACCATACCAATAATCAAGAAAACATGGCCCAATCCAAAGAGCAAATTAAAAATCAGGAAGAGGGGCAGAATATTAAACAATCAAAGCTCTCAAAACAAATGCCGTGTACCAATTTAATGAAGTGAAGGAAGAGATTAAGGATATTAAGAAAACACTTGGCAAGCATACAGAAGAAATTGAAATATATGCAAAAATATAACAGATATGTTGGTGATGAATGGCACAATCCAAGAAATCCAAAATATGCTCTCAGCAAAGAACAGCAGATTTGAAGTGGCAGAGGAAAGAATTCGTGATATGGAAGACAGTGCATCTGAAATAAATGAAGTATATTTAAGCTCCTCAAAGAAGTAAGGAATATTATGTGTATTAACCCAGTGTGAAATAAATTGACATATGGAAATCAAAAACAGATAAGAAAAAGAAAAATCATAAATCAGGGGAAAATGTATAAACTAGTTGAAATAAATGATACAAATTTACTATTCAGAACACTTAGACCAGATCTGAACATAGTAATCAGAGATTAGAATTTGTCATAGAACTGTGGAATTTACCAAGAACTCAGAATAGATTGAAAAAGTGAAAAATACAAAAGAAAATGCATTTTATTGAAATCTTGAGTGCTCCAGTCACTAAAAAAGTTTCAGAAAGAAAGAATACAGTGAATAACAAAAAAGTCCAAATTAGAAGAAATAATGGGGGAGAAATTTCCAAAATGTAAGCTTGATATTTTTCACTTAAAATGACCAATATGAGCTACTTTGTAACATAAATATAAATCAGTCCACCTATAGATACATTGGAATGTATTTGCAGTATGTGAAGATTTATCTTTTTTTTTTTTTTTTTTTTACATCAAACACAGAGATCGGAATGCTTACAAACTACCAAAAGATTTTTTAAAAATTTTAAAAAGCTGGCTTTTGATTCAGGATTCAGTCAATTGAAAGAAACACTTAATTTCTAAGGTAACATAGAAGGAGACAATCATAAGAATGGGTGAATCTTAAATGCCAGAAGTAATACAGTGTGGGAATTGTCACTTGTCTGGCACAAGAGCTTCCTCTCGATGAACTTTGCATAAATTTCATATCCACTTTTGCTGTTGCTTAATTCGACTTCCCTCTATTCCCCTGCTGCGCTTGATAATACCGTTTCCCACCTGCCCCTTTTCTGCTATCATGCATTTTGGACTTCAAGTGAAGTTGATATCCTGAAGTAGCTGCCCAATTTCAGACAAATATTTGCTCTACACCAGGCTTCTGATTGCCCAGATAACCTTCTCTTTCCTTTGCCTTTCCCATTTGTGCCTGAGCTCATCCTGCTTTAAACCATCCACTGGAACCTGATGAAGGACATGACAATGACTTTCAGTAGAAATACTTTAGTCCTAGAACAACATTAAAACTCCTTCAAGTTCTGACCCAACCAAGCCCCTCTTTTCCTTTGCATGGGTCTCAAGGGTTAATAAAAATGTCTTCATGACCCATGTTATATAAATCTTTGGAGAGTCATCCTTAATTCAGTCATAAATCTCAGTCATCTAATCTATTATCGATTCATCATGCATGATACATACTTTCCAAAGCCTAATTCACCATCTTGTGTTCTTTCTGCGTTTCTCTTTAACTACTCTTGCTTCTTCCTCATTCTTTCTTCACACAGCAGCTATGACAATCTTTCAGAAATGTAAATTGCCTCATAATATCACCCTGCTAAAAACAATTAATTGCCTCTCCCGTTCTTTGGATATAAATTTAATAGTTAACCTAACCAATAACACCCTTTCCTTCCTGCAATCTTGTCCATCCTTCTCCCACTTCATTCCTGCACTTCAAATGGATGGGTCTTATTTCAGTTTTCCATCCACTCCAAGTATTTCTTAGCAGGACCTTTTGCATAAGCTTTCCATCAGCCTCAAGTATTTTTTACCTTTTCACCTAGGTAATTCATGTTCATCCTTTCCAGCTCAGCTTAAATTTTCCAGAGTCTTTATCTGATTCCATTAAAAGAACAGTTAACTATTGTTATTTTCTTTTCAGGAAATTATTATTTAACCTCCCAACCTTAAGATTTTGAAGAGAATATAGTTAAGACATCACTAAAGTCCAAAGAAATCTGCTGATTTAATGTAATCCCATTAATTTTTTTATTTTTCAGAAATAGAAAAGGTGAAAATCAAATTAGAGTTACAAAATGTCCCAAGTTTGTCAAAATACTCTTGAAAAATAAGAACTAGTTTGGAAGACTGACAGTTACTAATTTCCAAACTTTACAAATATACAATCATGTAAAATTTTTGGACTGCTAGAGGGATAGATATTTAAACCAATGCAATAGGATTGAGATTTCAGAAATTAACCCATGCTTCTGTAGACAATTGATTTTAGACAAAGTTGCAAAATTTCTAAAGAAAAAGGTAACTACCTACATAGGCATGGATTTTATATTTAATTCATTTTTAATACTTTTTTATTTTTAAAGAAGCTTTAGATTGCCTAAATTTTACAAAAAAATACCTCCTTCCCCCCCTCCCATCTTCCCATATTAACATCTTTCATTAGTGTGGTACATTTGTTACAATTAATGAACACATTTTGAAGCATTGCTACAAACCATGGACTATGGTTTATATTATAGTTTATGCCACACTGCATAATTTTGTAAGTTATGAAAAAATATATGATGGTTTGTATCATTCATTGCAATGTCATGCAGGAGAATTACCATGGATTTTGAAAGATCTTTCTAAGCATGGCATGAACCCCAAAAGACATATAGGTCAAAATAAGTGAAATTGATTCCCCATAAATACTAAAGATTTCCTTTGCCAGAAATGCCCTTGATAAAAGAATAAATAATTTGCATCTTGATAAAAAAATAAAATGTCTAATATTAAAGGTAAACTATGATAGACATTATGTTTTTTATAAACTCTTATAAATCAATAAGAACAAGTTAAATACTCCAATAGCAATTAGAAAAAGAGGAATATAACTGGTTTGTATTGGTTTACTAGGTTTAAAAACAGATATAATATAATGGCATGGGTTAAGAAGAAATTTATGGGCTCATGATTTCAGAGGTTAAGGACTGCTTAATCCAAAGATCAGTATCACTTGGTTTACAGGCTGGCAACATTTGCAGTTTCTGGCTTTTCTGTGATATGGAAATGCACATAACAATATATTTTCCTTCCTCCCCTGTGTTCTGTTGATTTCCTTTATCTGATTGCTCCCAATGACTTTCAATTATTTTTACATCTAAGGCCACCAGCCATATTGGATTAAGGCTCCTCTCACTCAAATTGGGCTCAGCTTAACTAATAGCTTCTTCAAAGGCTCTGTTTTCAAATGGGTTCACATACCCAGGACCAGGGTTTGGGACCAGTACAAGCCTTTTTGGGGGTCATGATTCAATACCCTATACTTGCCTATATAAAAACACATCCAGCCTTGAATCAATGCACTCCTCAACCATTTTGCAATAGTGAAAACAATAATAATCTCTCATAGAGAAAGGATGTGGAAATAGTTACTATAGTTCATTCATAATAGTATATAAATAGAGTAACAATTTTGGAAGATAAGTTGGAAATCTTTTTCAGGAATCTTAAAATACGCATATGTTTAAATTCCACAAGCTTGGTGCACAGCGTCTCTAGTAAATGAAACAGAGTGAGTATGGAGGTAATGCCAAAGAATCTGCAGTTGGCAGAGCCAAAGTAATATAATGGACCAACATATTTCCATCTATTTCAAGAGCATGACCAGGAGATGTGGTAGATACCTTTATTGTTTTAGGGGTCATAGAGACCAATCGAGCTAATAACTGAAATTGGGAGGTACCATGCACAGCACTAGGGGCCTGGTTTAAATGCACAAAAGAATCTTATGGCACTGAAGTCAAACTTTAAAAATTTTTATACACTTTCTAACCATTACCAATGTAATTTGTAGTATATCAAATGAACTTAACTATTTTTTGTACTTTACTTTTTTATAAGGTGAAAGAACAAATATTTTGAAATCATTTGAAATAAAAAGATAATTTTCAGAATTTGCCTTTGAGAAAGCAAAATGTTTAAAGTTGTTACTTGGACATTATGGGTTTAAAGTGAGAGGACTGTTTTCCCTTAAACCAAGGACACAATGAGTTAAAGCACAAAAAGCTATTTTGACAAAACAGACTTTCTGCTTTGTTTACTGCTTATTCAGGAGGAAAAATCAATGAAATTTTATTGAACTATACTAATGATTTAAGCAACTTTGTCATGATAACAGAGAAAAAACAAATTTTATTTTTGCATGAGTATACTATTTGATGGTAAGGCTTTTTAATACTATAAATAGACCCATCATATCTTTATCTAAGTTTGATGATAAAAGAAATTTTTCTGTATTCTGAATTTTCTGTATCATTTAGATTTTGTACCACATTTTCTTCTTTCTTTATTACCAGTCATTTCCATTTTCTTAGAAGAAAATTAATTTCTTTTTCTTTAATTAAAAAAATGACTTTCTATATACAATAGTTACTTAAACTACCATAATGTCTTTGGAAACTGTCTCCAAGCAAGCTCTTATAACAAACAATTACTATTAACACTAAGTAAATTTGCCAGAAAAATGATTCAATTTGGTAATATGGAAACATAACTTCATTTCCAATACTACTAGAACATAGATAGCTCATGGGTAGTTTACTGTTTTATCAGTATTGTAGAGAGCTGTATTGAGAAAACTTACAAGGACACATTTCTGAACAATTTTCTATAGCCACATTGTCAATGCTAAGTCATGGTAAAATTGCAGGCTTAGAAAAGCGGCTAACATTTTTTCTATTTTTTCCTCCCTCTTTTACTTTCATAGAGTTGTCTAGTTCAAAAGTTACTGAACTTTAACAATGCAAATGTTATTAATGTGGCTATACAGATTCCATTAGGATTAAAATGGAAACAAAACTGAGAACATCAATGTTGCTAAGGCTTTCTGCTTCTCCAGCAGTTAAACCAATTCCACTGGTGATTTCTTTTACAAAACAAATTTAATTGCAAGAAAGTATTGAAATTTAAAAACTCATTTAAATGTTACTTTACACCATCATTTATACTGTGGCCAGACAATGTTGAAATAGAAAAACATTTTCTTTTTCTTAAGAGGGTCTTTTCCAAATACAGACCGATTTTCCAAAACACATCCCAGATGAGATATAGCTGCACACACAAGCACCAACAGGAATAATAAACAGAACATCAATATCAGGGGCTCCTCAAAGTCAACAGTTTCTCACATCAAAGCAAAAATGCAATGACAAAATCAACAGTTGGACCCCAAATCTGAGATCATGGATAATGGGATGGAAACCCACGAAGTCCATATAAATCAGTTCAGATCAACTAAAAATTCAACAGTCCCCATATCACGAGCAGACACACAGTGGCAATCCAATGGTCCCTTCAGTATGAGCAGGCCATCAAAACCAATCCTACACTCTTCTTGGCAGGAGCAGAATGAGAAAGTCAAGTAAGCACAAATCAGGGAGAAGAATGTATTTCACAATCTTATCTAACGCAGAGAAAATCCAGCATCAAAATCACCTTCACTCAAAGCACCCAGTGCCAATGAACAGCAGAAAACCCAATGAGATCCTCCAGTTTCTGACCTCAAGGGAAATCCCTGGACAGCTGCTAGATATAGAACTAAGGGTTCCAGAGAAACCCTGCAGTTGTCAAAAAATTGCACAGGAATGCTACAGGGACTGCCTCCAAGAAAAACATGACTCTAGACTCTGATCTCCAAAATTGTTACCCTAAGTGCAGTTACAAAATAATAGAGGCAACTGCCCCATCTGGCACCACAAAGGAGAAACAGGTCTCTCAGTGAGAATGTGATTTATTACAGGTGTGCCAGAAAATAATAGGGTCAATCTTACCTAAAGAGTTGAGAATGAAATTGAGAGCTAGGATTTTTATAGGCAAAAAAAAAAGGAAAAGAGGAAAGGAGAAAAAAGAGACAAGGAGAGAAAAGAGAAAAGGGAAAAGGGAAAAGGGGAGAAAAGGAGAGGAGAGGAGAGGGGAGGGGAGGGGAAGGGGGAGGGGAAGGAAGGGGAAGAGGGAGAGGAGAGGAGAGGAGAGGAGAGGAGAGGAGAGGAGAGGAGAGGAGAGGAGAGGAGAGGGGTAGGTCAGAAGAAAAACAAGTAAAAAAAAAAGCAAATGATGCTGGGGTCTTGAGGTGAGGACATGTGCAATTTTGCAGTCCTGCATTGTTTCAAGCACCTTCAACCTGTCCTTGACTTCAGCGGCTAGTAAACCATTCTTTTGATATAGTTGTGCCAAATGCTTAAGGATATCAAGCTTTGTGTCTCTGAGAAAATTCAGATTTACTGGTTCGTAAGGTGCTCCTGACACCATTCTGTCTCCTTTTGCTTTTAAACTTTATCTTATTCCTGTAAGCACACTGAGAAGGTCTGGTAAATATCCTTCAGGGAACTAAGTGCAAAGATTAAACTTCTAAAATTAGGTTAATAGAAATCTAGCTTTATTAGTGTATTAGAATTTTCAGAGCTTCTTAAGTAAATATCTAGGAAAATATGCACTCAAACATTTAGAGAATATCTAAATTATCAACTTACAGTTGATTTAATTTTAGTTTTTTTCTTTTTTTACTTGCTTTCCTAGTAAAATAATATGATATTTGTAATAAGGACAATTTACACTGACTTTTATAACTAGATAAAATCTCCGAGCTTTCTGAAATACATGAGGGAAGACAAGGGACTCTACAAGTCCTTGAAATCTGTCAGGAAACATCTTTTTAAACAGTGGCAACAAGTTGGGTCTTGATTTTCTGGGGTATGTTTAAATAGTTTATTTTCCTGCCAGATACAAAAAAAGTATTTTATGTAGTCAAGCATTCAGATGACTTGTTGAGCCTCACTTAGGAGACCTCTCTTCATATTACTGCTAAAGTCTTCCTCTTCTTTGGTCTCCTAAATTTTGGCATAGCTATATCCAACTGCATATTCCTGACAACTTGTTTTTGGTTGTTGTTAGTAGTGGTGAGTGCATGTTGGTTGTTGTGGGGTAGAGGGTGAGGGGGATAAAGGGTCAAAGTAATAATTACAAGATAAAATCAGAAAATCAAAGCTTGACACATACTAGCCATTCATCTCTAATTTGACATTAAATTTAAAATATTTTATAATTAAAGTGTGGCACTGGTGGTAATCCCAATTAAATATTGCCGAGATAATTGACTAGTGTATTATGAGTTTCCTACCACATTTTAAAGGTTTTAGAGTGTGAGAACTTTCACTTCTGCCAACAGCCTCTTCATCACCTCAATTGTGTTCCCCAGTTGTAATTTCACACTTTTAAAATGATCTCTCCACCAAAGATATTTGAAAGACCATTGGATAGAAACAACATCTTACAGTCATGCCAGTGCCATTACTTCATTTACTTACCTGAAGTAATTGGTATACCTTGCACTTCTATGACAGAGAATTTTCAACACAGGTTTACAATCATTTCGTGGTAAGAAAGACAAAGATATTTGTTAACATGTTTGGATAGAGAAAGGGGAAAAAAGAAATAGAAATGGAGCTTCTCCTATTATGTGCAGAAGAACAGCCAAAGATATTTTATTTGGAATCAGAAAATTTGTCTTTGAATCTCTTCTCCAACAGTTTCCAGAAAATGAATTTGGGTTATTTAAGAACCACTTTCAGTTGTTTTATTTTCAAATTTCAATTGGAATAATGGTATTTATACTGTATATCTATTATAAGGAAACACAAGAAAATAATGTCATCATCTGATGATGATATTTTATGGTGCATGTTATCTGAGAAATGCTCATTAATGTTGCCATTGTTTTAATCATAACTTCATTGAAGTACATTCTGAATTGTTAAATGGGTTGAGAAGGCAGAACACTTGACTACTTTATGTCATTCCACCTCCTTACCAAAATAATATAAAACTACATTGACTTGTGTATTACTTCGATATTTTTAAGGAATAATATTTGTTTTGGATACTCATTCCATTTGACAAATGATATAAAAATTCCATTTTTTATTTAATTCCTGTGGCCATAAGCAGCTTCCTGTGAATTAAAAAGCTAAAATCATGCAGTATTTTTAAAATATATGACTATCTTTTTAGTTGAATACACTTCTTTCTTGTCCACAAAGCATATCAATCAAATGAGTATGTATAGATTTTCTTTGGAAAGTAAATATAGTAAACATTTTGAATGGATTTTACAGAACAGGCCAAAATGGAAATTTTGAAGATTTGCAACGGGTTTAAATTCAAGAATGATTTGGATTAAAATTTGTTCAGAGAAAACAAGAGGGTAGAAAATCATTTTATAAGATCAGAAAATTACATGGAATGTACAGTAGAATTATTAATCAGCTATGTCCCCTGGGGAAAGCCATGGAGGAAGTATTTATTCACCCTTATGTTTAAGAGGACTGCACCTACATGTCTCCAAAAAGGTGTTTATTAAGTCCTACTGAAGCAAATTCCCTTTCTTTCCTATGAATATGAACAGGCAGTGTCACTCAGGTTTATTGCTCATCCATTTAACATACATTTATGTGGTGACACACACACACACAGTGCCATGTTCAGCTCTGTAGGAAACTGACTCATAAGAACACTCATATCACAAATTCTGAAAGGGCAGAAAGTGAACATAGCGATGCCACATCCTGAACTAAGTTCTTGTTCTTTTTCTGATTTCAACAGTTCCTGTCACCTGTGGAATTATCTCCACTCCTTGTCACCTAAATTCAACTTGCAATAGCACTTTTCTTTTAGTATAGGATTTATGTCAAGTTATGGAAGATGATATTTTATGAACAATACAGAGTAATGTATTGGTGAGCAAAATTAAGCATTTTCTTGAAGAAAATAAGAATGGAGTTAGGGGCACCAAAACTGAACTAGTTCTATAGAAAGAGACATGAGATTCTAAAAAAAGGTCTTAATAGAGTACACAAAGATACCAGGAAATAGAACTGTAATTTGAATGCATACATCTGACTTCACTCTTTTATTTAAATCTTCTAATAATGACAGCGAATGTTAAGATCATTCTGCATCTTATGATTTTAATCATTACTGCTAATTCACACTTAGAAATGTTTCTAAGCAAAGAGAACATCCTTCATGCATTATTATCAAAAGCAAAGGCTAGGAATATGTGTGAATCATATAGCTAGATGCTGAATTTTCTCTACTTTTCCACATTCTGTCACCAAGGTTTACCAGTGTATTAATGGTGTGGTTTTCTCTTCTCATCTGACAGTGAGAGAAATCTTGGGAGTTATCAGTGTAATACTAATCCCACTTTTACTTCTAAGAGAAAACACCCTGTGATTTTTTCTCTAGCCCTTGGTAACTTAGGAAACTTCTTATCTTCTTAGCCTAGCCATCCTTACTGACAGACCCCCAAAAAATATATGATGAATGAACTCACATGGTGTGTCTTTGTGAAAAAAAAATTACATTCTGAGTCCTGACCTTTTAAATTCTGATTTACTGAGTTTGAGAGAAGACTGTGAATCTATATTTTCAATAAGTGCTTCTAAATAATTATGTTATTAGACCACAGATTAACCTTGGAGACAAGCTTACATAGACAGATGGAATATGTATTTGCCTACTTGGCTGGTTTGATAATGAACTATTTACTCCATTCTGGAGATTTGGATGAATGCCAAAAATGCACTGCCTGCACACCCCCTATGACTTATACCATTATAATAGAAAGCTACTTTTGCAATGGGTTTGCACCAAGTAATGGAACACCAGTTTTCACAAATCAAGAATGCAGCTGGGAGTATTAATAAAGTGTAGTATGTACAGATCACCTGGAAGACACCTTTATTAAACGAAATTAGGTTTGCTAGCTTGACCCATGAGGAAGCATGGAACTTGTCCATAAAAGGGAGTTAGAGTAGGCTTACTTTATGGTTTTTCCTTATGCTGGATATCTTTAAGGAGGGCTTAAGAAAGCAGGGCTTATTTTCTATATGGCTGATGAAGAAATGGGGAAATTTAATGACTATCAAGACTTTTAGCTAGGAAATGGGAGGAGTCAAGTGGCATTAAAGTTGTCCTTTGTAAAGAATCATGGCCATACATTAACCAAGAGAGAGCAATGTCAGAGGAATTGTTGAAATCAAGATTATCAAGCACCACGTCAGACCTAAAAAAAATTCCAGTTTGGGCAGTAATCTGTAGAAACTCTTCCAGGATATGCTGATATACCCAGAGATTGAGAATCACAATCTTAATCTAATCTCCAATAGTCAAAAACAGGCACAGAAAACTCAACCAACATAATATTAAGAATTGTCTTCCCCACTAGTTCTATTGAATGGTTTCACTTTTCATTTGATATAAAAAAGAGACTATGTCTTCTCTAAGGTCTAGACTACAGAGATGACATAAGGCTTTGTGGAGAAATGTGGAAGACTTTCAAAGGCAACTAACTGTGTTACTATTATTCCATCTCATTGGATCATCAACTTTTGGAGGGGGAAGAAGGATAGAAAACATGATCCTATGTGATTTTGAGATACTTGATACAAGAGTACTTTGAAAAGGAATATGGGGAGAATTTTTCTTTTCATTTCTTTAGGTCAAATCACCTCTACTCTTGAAAAACAACTCTCACTCTTAACTCTCTTCCACTTTCCATTCTTAAAATCAATCCTCTTTGTTCGTAACTTGGTGAAGATACTTTCCCAAGAGACTGTAAATTTGAAGAAAGTTTTACCATCAGAATTATTTGTAAAGGGCATGGAAAAGAACAATAATAAAATATACCTAAGTGGCTTGTAAATTATTTTGGATTGTTTGGAGTTGTGAGGTAGACATTCCTATATTTTTTCTCCAAAGCTCCCTCAGCAGTTCCAACTCCTATGCCTTGGATAATTTTCCAGATGCTTAATAGTTCAAATTACCCCTGTCGTCTCGTGAGATGTGAGTGTTTGGGCACCCACAATATTGTTCCAGACACATAATTACAATTTGTGATTTATCCTAAGAAAGGGATTATGTTGGTAATTGAGCCTAAAATGTAGGTCTCCTTAGAAATGGAGGGAAGAGGCTGAAACTGAATAGAAGTCAGCCAGGCAGAGAAAATATGTACTGCAGAGCACTCCCTTGGATTATTTTAGTAATAGGTGAAATGTGTCATATTAGTGCAGTTTAATGTGAATTTCCTTTAAGAGGAATGAGCTTGAATATCTTTTCTCATATTTAGGGGTGTGGGAGCTAGGAGATCAGGATGTATCCACTTAAATGAAACACAGCCTGAAGCACATAGCTGCCTGGCACAACCTGTGCACTCTCTAGTTAAATTGTAAAGGTCTACTGCAAACTTTAATCTTTTCAAGGCTATATACTCCCTATCTATGAAAACATCACCAAACAGCCCATTTGTGTGTGCCATGTACCTTTTGCAGAATGGATGGTATTGGGAATTCTCATACAATGAGTTACATAATATTCACTCCTCATCAGTAGAAATCATCCAGAGAAGAGCTACAAAAATAAGAAAACATCCAAAAACATGGTATATTGGAGTCAGAAACTGAACTGAGATATGTTTATAGGCATAACTGAGGACTATGAGGTGGAAATCTTTTTCACTTGCAAAGACCTGTGTAAATAGATTGAGTAGGAACGTGATCAGTGACAAGAGCCCATTTCCACCAAGAGGATCATCTTTATAATAACAAAATCTGTGTATGTGATGAATAATGGGGTGGGGTCTTCTTGCCTGATGGACATCAGTCTAAGACTAAGAGATTTGTTCACAAAGTAGCACATACCACCAGGAAAAGTTCTCCTTCATTAACTTATTAATGTGGTGGAAATACAGCCCACAACCTTCTGATGCATCACAAGTGGAGTCCAAGAACCAGCAGGATCAGCCTCACCTAGGACCTCTTCAGAAATTCAGACTTTAGGACCCCATCCCACACCTTCTGATTTGAAATCTATATTTTACAGGATTGAGGTATGATTTGTTTGCACAGTAAAGCTTAGGAGTCAGTGGTGTAATGGACCAAGGAGTAAATAAGGCCATAATTGGTCAGAGGTAAAAGAGTTTAGAAGTGAGAAGAAGTTTTGAAAGTGGACAAAAGTTCTTAGACATTACAATCATTAAGAACCATATAAAAGACAGATTGTCAGAGGTGGGGCAAGATGGTGTCTGAGTGAGTGTACCTTATTGTCTCTCCTGCAAAGAAGTGGCTGGGCAGCATTGGAAATTCTTCAGGACCAGGCTGTTTTGGGATTTTACAGGGCAGGAGGTGTGTGGACATCGATCTGGTGGGACGGTGACAGAGAAGGTTCACGTAAAAGTGTCCTGGTTGCTAATATCGCATTATCTCCTAGTCTTTTCTTATCTTTTTTTTTTCTTTTTCCTCTTTTTCTTCTTATTTTATGTTATTTTAATAATACATTAAGTGCTGCAGGAACTACCTCATATTTGCTGGGTTTCCTCATCCTCCACTGCCTCATTTCTGTGTGAATTGATTTTGGCCACCTACACTATCCCTTTTCACCCACACCTTGATATCCTCCATCATCTACTGTCTCTCCTATATTCCACCTCCCTTTCTTTGGTCCCCAAATTGTCTAACATTTAATTTCTAATACCTTTGTTTTCTTTTCTGCCTTTTATCCACTGTTGATACTATTGTCTTTCTTTTCTCTTTCCCTCCCACATGAAAACACTGGCTTTTTAATTCATACTATATTCCTCTCATATTCAGTTGACCACCTCATTATAGGTACTCTACTTACTGCTATAACTCTACACAACTTACATGAGTCTAATAACAATCCTCCCAGATCTCATATTGTTGCTCTGGTAACATTTATTACCAATACTACTTTACACATTTTCCTTTTTTGCACAATTGCCTTTCCCTGTCCCTAATATTTTCCTTCAAAGTGAACTCAGCCAGCAACAAGAAATTAGAATAAGAAGAACAAAGTGACAAAGAGAAGATATAACACTTACGCAAGAACAACAGCTAATTAATCCCCAAGACTAGACAAAGAAACTAAGGACTGGTTAAATCTGTTAAGATAAAATGATGAACAAACAGCAACAAAAATCTATAAACCAAACCAGTAATCAGAAAAACATGGCTGAATCCAATGAATAAACTAAAAAATGAGATGGGGAGCAGAATTTCAGACAACTAATTAAAGATCTCAGGACATATATCAATGACAAAATTAATGAAGTAAGGGAAGAGTTTAACAATATGAAGAAAACATTTGGAGAGGAAATTGCAGACATATGCAAAAAGATAACAGATATGATGGGAATGAACAACACAGTTCAAGAAATCAAAAATAAACTTGCAGCAAATAGCAGCAGATTAGAAGAGGCAGAGGAGAGAATTAATGTTGTGGAAGACAGTACATCAGAAATCAAACAGATAATAGAATTGATTGATAAAAAGACAGAAAAAATCCAGCTAAGACTTAGGGACAGGAATGACAATGCAAAACGCACAAACATACATATTATAGGCATCCAAGAAGGAGAAGAGAAGGGAAAGGGGTCAGAAGGGGTGTTGCAGGAAATAATGGCTGAAAAATTCCCAAATCTACTGCGAGAGACAGATATACATAGCCAAGAAGCACAATGTACCATAAACATCATAAACCCTAACAGGCCCACTGCAGTCACCCCTCGGGCTGAAGTGTGGTTTGCTGGCCTGGGGGGGAGCAGCCGCGGCAGGCCAAGCCACTGCCCCCATAATAGGATGGCTGGTCGGACTCACCGCCACCCCTGAAGGGAGCTCGGCATGGGCACAGAGTGCCCTCGGGTCTCCCCTTCTCGGCAGCCATGCTTCCATGGCTTCCCCTCCTCCCGGATGGCGCTACACGATGCCTGTGGGGTGGCACCCTTCTTCTTCTTTCTCCCTGCACAGGCACAGGGTGGAAAATTCCAATCTGCCCTTTTCCCCTCCCGCCGACAGCAGCAACAGCCAGGCGTGGGCGGAAAAATCCAGTCTGCCCTTTTCCCTCCCCCGACAGCAGCAACAGCCAGGCGTGGGTGGGAAACTCAAGTCTGCCCTCCACCCCAGCAACAGCAGCCACCAATCCCTAAACCCTGCCCCTCCCCCCAGCAACAGCAACAGCCAATCCCTAACCACCACCCCTCCCCTGTCCAGTACCGCCCACTGACCTTTCTCCGGCAACCAATCTGAACAGGGCATGGCTTCGACCAATCAGCCTTCCCCAGCCCCTATAAAACTGTTGCCTCTCCCTCAATAAAGTGGACCTGCATGTTTACCTCATCTCCATGGTAGTTCTTCTGCCATGCACCCTCCAGCCCTGAGAGCCCCCGACAAGGGCCTGGCCTCCCTTGTCCCCAGTTCATCGCCTGCTTCTCTGGGCGATCCCTTCATCGCTGGCTTCGCCGGGCAACCCCGTCAGCCGAACCGCGCAACCCCTGTGAGACCGACCCCTCGTCTGCTGCCAGACCGACCCCTCGTCCCAAGCGGGACCGATCCCTCATCCCAAGCGGGATCGACCCCTCGTCTGCAGCCAGACCCCACCTCTACCGACCAAGCAAGCCATCGCAGCCCACCCCAAGACATATACTTGTCAAATTATCTGATGTTCAAGACAAAGAGAAAATTCTAAAAGCAGCAAGAGAAAAGAAAACCATCACATACAAGGGAGGCTCCATTAGATTAAGTGCTGATTTCTCATCTGAAACCATGGAGGCAAGAAGGCAGTGGTATGATATGGTCAAGGTACTAAAAGAAAAAAAATTCCAACCATGAATACTCTACCCAGCTAAACTAGCATTCAAAAATGATGGAGAGTTCAAAATATTCACAGATAAACAGAAATGGAAAGAGTATGTCAACAGGAAACCTCCCATTCAAGAAATATTAAAGGGAGTTCTGCAAGAAGAAAGGAAAAAACAGGACAGGCAGAGTTGGGGGAGAGTTCAAGAGCAATAAAATAAGAAAAAAGAGAAGAAAGAAAAAACGAACAAAATATGACAAACACAAGTCCAATCAAAATATGGCGAACATAAATAATTCCATGAAAGGAATAACACTGAATGTCAAAGGATTAAACTCACCTATTAAAAAGATTCAGACTGAGACATTGGATAAGGAAATATGACCCACCTACATGCTGTCTACAAGACACACATCTTAGACCCAGAGATTCATGGAGGCTGAAAGTGAATTGTTGAAAAACAATCTTACCAGCAAACAATAACAAAAAAAAGTCAGGAGTAGCATATTAATATCAGTCAAAATAGACTTTAAATGTGAAACAATTGTGAGAGACAAAGAAGGAGACTACATATTAGTGAAAGGGACAATGTCTCAAGAAGAACGAACAATCATAAATATTTATGCTCCTAACAAGGGTGCCTCTAAATACGTGAGGCAAAAACTGGAAAAACTAAGTGAAAGAATACACACATCTACAATTAGAGTGGGGATTTTAATACACCACTATCAATTCTGGACAGGACATCTCAAAAGAGAATCACTAAAGAAACAAAATATCTGAAGAGTGTATTAGAGAAGTTGCATCTAATAGACATATAAGGATCATTACACCCAAATACAGCAGGATATACATTTTTCTCAAGTGCACATAGACCATTCTCGAAGATAGACCATACGCTAGGCCACAAAGAAAGGCTTAATGAATTCAGAAAAATCGAAATCATACAAAATAATATCTCTGACCACAGTGGAGTGAAGCTGGAAATCTGCTAGGGCCAGAGGCCCAGATTTCACACCAAGATATGGAAATTAAACAGCACACTCTTAGAAAAACAGTGGGTCAAAGAGGAAATCTCAAAAGAAATCAATAACTACCTTGAAATAAATGATAATGATAACACAACATACCAAAATTTATGGGACGCAGCAAAAGCAGTACTGAGAGGGACATTTATAGCCATAAATTCATACATCAAAAAAGAAGAAAGAGCAAAAATTGGAGAATTAACTGCACATTTGGAGGAATTATTAAAAAAAACAACAAAGTAATATCACAGGAAGAAGAAATAAAGAAATAACAAAGATAAGAGCAGAACTAAAGGAAATAGAAAATAAGAAAGCACTTGAAAAGATAAACAAGACCAAGAGCTGCTTTTTTGAGAAGATCAATAAAATTGACAAACCTTTAGCGAGACTAACAAATAAAAAAAGAGAGAAGATGCAAATACACAAAATAAGAAATGAGAAAGGAGATATCACCACTGACCCCACAGAAATAAAGACTATCATAACAGGATACTTTGAAAAACTATATTCCAACAAAAATGACAATTCAGAGGAAATGGACAAATTCCTAGAAACACATAAGCAGCCAACATTGACGAAAGAAGAAATTGATGATCTCAACAAACCAATCACAAGTAAACAGATAGAATCAGTCATTAAAATCCTCCCAACTAAGAAGAGCCCAGGGCCAGATGGCTTCACAGGTGAATTCTACAAAGCATACCAGAAAGGACTAACACCAGTCATGCTGAAACTCTTCCAAAAATTCGAAAAGAAGGAACATTGCCTAACTCATTCTATGATGCCAACATTACCCTAGTACCAAAGCCAAACAAAGACACCACAAAAAAGGAAAATTACAGGGCAATATCTCTATTGAACCTAGACACAAAAATGCTTAACAAAATACTTGCTAATCGTATTCAACAACACATTGAACAAATTATACACGACGACCAAGTGGGATTCATTCCAGGTATGCAAGGATGGTTCAACATAAGAAAATCAATCAATGTAATACACCATATAAACTGATTGAAGGACAAAAATCATATAATTATATCTATAGATGCAGAAAAAGCTTTAGACAAAATACAGCACTCTTTCTTGATAAAGACACTCCAAAAGATCGGAATACAAGGAAATTTTTTTAACATGATAAAGAGTATATATGAAAAACCTACAGCCAACATTGTTTACAATGGAGAAATCCTAAAATCCTTCCCTCTAAAGTCAGGAACAAGACAAGGATGCCCACTGTCTCCTCTTCTATTTAACAGTGTCTTAGAAGTACTTGCTCGAGCACTGAGGCAAGAACCAGATATAAAAGGCATTCAAATTGGAAAGGAAGAAGTCAAAATTTCATTATTTGCAGATGACATGATCATATACATAGAAAACCCTGAGAGGTCTACAACAAAGCTTCTAGAACTCATAAATGAGTTCAGTAAAGTCACAGGTTATAAGATCAATGCGCAAAAATCAGTAGCATTTCTGTACACCAATAATGAGCAATATCAGGAGGAAATCAAGAAACAAATACCATTTATAATAGTAAATTAAAAAATCAAATATTTAGGAATAAATTTAACTACAGATGTAAAAAACTTATACACTATAAACTACACAAGACTGTTCAAGGAAATCAAAGAAGACCTAAATAAATGGAAGAATATTCCCTGTTCATGGATAGGAAGGCTAAATATTATTAAGATGTCTATCCTACCAAAACTGATCTACACATTCAATGCAATCCCAATAAAAATCAACACAGCCTTCTTTAAGGAACTGGAAAAACTAACTATGAAATTTATTTGGAAAGGAAAGAGGCCCCGAATAGCCAAAGACATTTTGAGAAAGAAAAATGAAATTGGAGGAATCACACTACCTGACTTCAACACATACCACAAATCTACAGTAGTGAAAACAGCATGGTATTGGCATAAGGAGAGACACACAGACCAATGGAATTGAATCGAAAGTTCTGATGTAGAACCTCATATATATAGCCGTATAATATTCGCTAAAGCCACCAAACCCTCTCAACTGGGAGAGAATGGCTTATTTAACAAATGGTACCTGGAGAACTGGATATCCATATGTAGAAGAATGAAAGAGGATTACCATCTCACACCTTATACAAAGATCAACTCTAGATGGATCAAAGACCTAAATATAAGAGCCAAGACCATAAAGACTTTGGGAAGCAGAGTAAGGAAACATCTACAAGACCTTGTAATTGGAAACGTCTTCATGAACATCACACCAAAAGAACGAGCAGCAAAAGAACAAATAGATAAATGGGACTTCCTCAAAATTAAAGCCTTCTGCTCCTCAAAGGAGTTTGTCAAGAAAGTAAAAAGGGTGCCTACACAATGGGAGAAAATATTTGGCAAGCGTATATCCGATAAGAGACTTATAACTTGCAAATATAAAGAACTCCTATATCTTGAAATTAAAAGATAAACAACCCATTTAAAAAATGGGAAAAAGATCTAAACAGACACTTCTCCAAAGAAGAAATACAAATGGCTAAAAAGCACATGAAAAATGCTCCAAATCTTTAGCTATCAGGGAAATGCAAATCAAAACTACAATGAGATACCATCTTACTCCCATAAGATTGGCAGCTTTGAAAAAAACAGAAGAATCCAAATGCTGGAGAGAATGTGAAGAAATGGGAACAGTCATCCACTGCTGGTGTGAATGCAGAAGGATCCAACCATTCTGGAGGACAGTATGGCGGTTTCTCAAAAAACTAACCATAGATTTGCCATATGACCCAGCAATTCCACTGCTGGGTATATACCCAGCAGAGCTGAAAAAAAGGACACAAACCAATATATGCACACCAATGTTCATAGCAGCATTGTTCACTATCGCCAAAAGTTGGAATCAACCCAAATGCCCATGAACAGATGAGTGGATCAATAAAATGTGATATATACATACAATGGAATACTACTCGGCTTTCATAACAAATACACTACAAACATACATGATAACATGGATAAATCTTGAGAACCTTATGTTGATTGAAGCAACCCAGGCATTGAAGGACAAATACTACATGAGCTCAATGATATGAAATAAGTAAACCAAGCTGCCTCAGAGAGCTAGAGACTGGAAGATAGGCTTACAGGAAATCGGGGGGTAGAGGAAGGATATACGCTGACATCTACATAGGGGAAATCTATGATAAGCTGGCAGTAAGTATGTGTACAAGGAAGGGATAAAATGGGGGCATAGTGTTATATTTGGGTGGGCCTTTGTGGCCTTGAGGGGGGCTAGGGATGGACAGATGGGTAATATTGCCCAAGAAATTGGGGGAATATGAACATAGGAGAATATCAGGTGTTGGTTGAGAGTATAATGCTGAGGAAACCTTTTAAAATATAATAGGGAATGTTACCTGTTTAAGATACTTAAAGGGGATAATCTGATGTAAAGCAGACTTCTAGGGAATATGTGAATGCTCATTTTGCCAGAGTGGGTTATACCATCAGGTAGAAACCCATATAATGAGAGTGAAGGTATACCCACATCCTGGGGAGGACTAATGCCATCAAATAGAGGGACCTGTATCTCTCAAGAGAAATGGTGGCTCCCAGGGCATTAGGGCAGTTGAACATGTCAAGCCCTCAACACTGGTGCAAGTATCTCTGAACATGGCCCTCAAGAAATGAAGATTGACTGTCATTGTGGGCCCCAAGGAGGGGGGGCAATAGATATTGAATAGATGGAACCAACGTAACAGTGAGGGCAATAGAAGTGTTTCACAAGCGTACACGAGGATGGATATAAAACATGTAATATGATACCAAAAACACATAGGGGCTGACAGACTAATAATGTAAATCATAATGTAAAACATAGGATATTAAACATTTTAAAAATTGTATAGCCTAAAGTATAAACCACAATGTAAACAAAAATGTTACCTTGTTTGAAAGCTATTGTCTCAATATCTGTATATCAGTTTCAGTAAATATGGTATGAATATGTTAAAAGATTATTGCTGTGGAAGGGAAAAGATTTTATATTGGATATGTGGGAGTACTGTATATTGTATATATGAATTACTGTGATCTAGGGCTCTTGTGAAGAGAAGCACAATAATTAGGAAAAAGAAAAAGAAAAAGATAGGCTGTAGAATTTTTCCAAATCAATATGGATCCTGTATCTAACCTTTAAACTCATCGCTATATTCCATTTTACTATTAGGGGAAACTGGCATTATATTGGGTTTCACTTTTCAGGAAGTTTTGGATCACAGAGTGGTTCAACAATGGCAGCAGAGGAATACTGGTATGGGATGTTATTGACAGGGAACATAGGGTTGACAGGGCATGTGTCTGGGGTGCATGGAAATGTTTGGATATACTCTTAGTGGAAACAATTAAAAACAACAACTTGTGGAGTGCTGGGTTCCTGGCCGGTGGGGGGGGGGGCTCTTCCTTGGTCCCTAGGGGAGCAGCAGCAGTCCCCTGGGTGCAACAACAAAGACCAGGAAGGAATGAGGGTCCAACAGCGAGTCCTTGATACTAATGACTATGCTTGTGAGCCTGCACACCTGAAATAAGAACATGGCCTAGAACAGCACTGTGCCTAAGGGTTCCCTCCTGACAGCCTCCGTGTTACTCAAATGTGGCCAGTCTCAAAGCCAAACTCAGCATATAAATGCACTGCCTTTCCCCCAGCACGGGACATGACACCCGGGGATGAGCCTGCCTGGCACAGAGGGATCACTACCAATTACCAGCTGATCATGTAACTAGAAAATGACCTTTAATTAAAGGTTCAACGTGGACCAGCAGAATATCCCTGTCTACATATAATAACCTAAATTAAGTTTGACCTAAATTAAGGGGGAAATGGAAAGGACAAATGAGTTCATATGGCTATGAGTCTCTAAAAAAGAGTCTGGAGTTTGTCAGAAGGATTGCCCTTATGCACACCTGAGCAAAGTCTCAGCGACAGATAAACTAGATACAACCCCAGGTATTGGTTCTTTTGAGGGCTAAAGAGACCCACAGGTTTTATGGTCATGGCAGATGGAGTTCACTGCCATGTCAGTTGGCCCTTCTTTGGAGTTGGTTTCTCTGCATGATGGAGCTGGACTCAGATGTGATCTCTTTTCACAAGCCTTCCCTGTTACTTTACTGGAATTGTAGTTGATGCTGGGGTTTAAGATCGATCTACGGGATCTGAATCCCTGGACTGACAATATGATAGCCAGGCCCTGAGCCTCAACAGACTTCAAGCTCCTACACTCTTGTTTATTGGACTTATCCCACTCAGCTAACATGGAGTTGAAGAATGTCAACCACCACACCACAGAGCCAAGAGTGCCTACAACTGAAAGCAGGAGGATTACATCCAGTATCCATATGGACTCTAAGCCCCCTCTTGACATAGATGTGAAATGGACACAAACAAGCCAAGGTCCACAGGAAAGAGGAAAACAGTAAGGATCAGAGTGGACTTACTGAAATTCTATTCATGAACTATTGTGGTTAGTAATTGAGAAAATGTGGCATTCGTGTGGAAAAAGTGGCCATGGTGGTTGCTGGGTCCAGGGAATGGAAGGAAGAGATGAAATGTGGAGGCATTTTTGGGACTTGAAGTTGTCCTGAGTGGTGTTGCAGGGACAATTACCGGACATTGTAGATCCTCCCACAGCCCACTGGATGGAACATGGGAGAGTATGGGCTATGATGTGGACCATTGACCATGATGTGCAGCAATGCCCAGAGATGTACTCACCAAATGCAATGGATGTGTCGTGATGATGGGGGAGAGTGTGGCTGTGGAGGGAATGGTGGGGTGGGGGGGTGAGAGTGAATGGGGACCTCATATTTTTTAAATGTAATATTTTTAAAAAATGAAAAAAAAATAAAAAATGTAAGAAAATTAAAAATAAATAAATAAATAAAAATTTAAAAATAAAATAAATTGTAAAAGTAAATAAAGTTGATTTCAGTGATGAAGAAGCCTTTAATTATACCAAAGGCAACTGAAAGTACACTTTGTATGTATTGTACAGTGTGTGATTATTATTTAATAAAATTGTTTTTTAAAATATCATACAATGAATGTCACCATCTAGGTAGCCATAAGTACTTGCAATGGCATGGAGGTTTGTGCAGCAGCAATTTATGGCTGCAAATCAGAACACTCCATTAAAAGAGGTATGATAGCCAAAATGTCAACCTCCTGTGTTTAGTCATATCTGATCAAGAATATATGTTAGAAATTAATGAATACAGGTCTATGTGATTAACCAAATACCATTAATTGAACACTCTGGGTGGATTGTATGCTTTATTAAGCTGTATCAATAAATTTGATTTTTTAAGAAAAGAATATAGATTAGAGATTTGAACATACAAGAGATAAATTACTGACTGATAGAGGAAATACCTAGGTTGTATTTTGTCACCTCTTTAAATTTTATGACAGTTTTGAACAAAAGCAGATATTTTATTCAGAGGAAATCAAGAAGTGATATTCATAGGCAGCATTGGTAGAATTCAAGCAGGAACAGGAGGTGATCCAATGAAATTATTCAGAAAATGCAATCCATTCCTGAACAACACTGAAAAACTCCTTAAATATGTACATGAATCATGCATACTTCAAGGAGAACTCTTTCATTATCAAAAATAAAATCTTGCTCTATAACACAATGTGTGATTTAAAATTTTACTTCTTCATTTTTGAGGTCATCTTGACTCTAGGCAGGTCTATATGCACCTACTGAACAAAGAAAGGAAATACGTAGCTCTGAAGGTTTAGGAGCTGCTAAAACTGGCCTTTCAGCTGCTGCAAGACAAATGACACTTTGCAGACTTTCCTCCCAAAGCATTTTTTCAGAGCCTTCTTTATATCTTTATTCCTCAGACTATAGATGAAGGGGTTCAGCATGGGTGTGACCATAGTGTACATGACCGCGGCTGGTGCACCTGAATGTGTGTCATTTGAAGCAGCAGGACTGAGGTACACTGCTATGGTCGTGAAATAAAATAAGGAGACTACTGAGAGGTGAGATGCACAGGTTGAAAATGCTTTATATTTCCCCTGAGCTGATGAGATTGCAAATACAGAGGAAACAATCTTATAGTAGGAGAAAAGGATTCCAGCAAGGGGACCCCCAGCCAGCACTCCACCTATTAAATACATTACTAAGTAATTGAGAAAAGTGTCAGAACAGGCAAGTTGGACCATCTGACGAAGTTCACAGAAAAAGTTTGGGATTTCTACACTTGAACAAAAGGACAGTTGTGACACCAATAAACTCTGTAAACAGGATTCCATAACACTCATGGTCCAGGACCCCAGAGCCATCAGGACACAGATCTGGGGTTTCATAGAGACTGTATAGTGAAGGGGGTGGCAGATGGCCACAAAGCGGTCATAGGCCATCACGGCCAGGAGGCAGTCATCCAACCCTCCAAAGAGCAAGAAAAAATACATCTGGGTGAGGCAGCCTGCATAGGTTATGATTCTACTCTGTGCCTGGATGTTCACCAGCATCTTTGGGACAGTAGTGGAGGATAAACCAATATCACAAAGGGACAAGATTGAGAGGAAGAAGTACATGGGTGTGTGGAGGTGACAGTCAATGATGATGGCCAGGATGATGAGCAGGTTCCCAAAAATGGTGACCAGGTACATGGACAGGAACAACCCAAAGAGGAGGGGTTGCACTCCTGGAACTTCTGTAAATCCCAGGAGAAGAAATTCTGAAATTTGCGTTTCATTTCCAGGTCCCATGTGCCTGATGAGACTAAGAAGAAACAAAAAGGAACAAAGCAAGTAGCACTATCCAAACAGAAATTTTACATTGCCTATTTCAGTGATAAATTTAATATTATATTATTTATATAGATCTTATCCCTTTAGGGTATTTGTAGTGCCACCTCTGACTAGGAATTCCATCCCCCAAACTCAGCCCTTTACCAAGAATTCATGAACACTATGGATTTCATGAGATATTCATTCATTTGTGGAATATGTATTGAGTTGTGACTAAGAGGCAAGTAGAGTTGTGGCAATGAGTTTACAATGCTGTAACTCAAAAGTCCCAACCATCAGCACATATAGAATACATGCAATTAAAACATAATCATATTACAAAGGGGATGATTTCACATGCTTTAAGGAAAAGAAAGCAGGTAAAAAAAGTGAAATGATGGAGCTGTTTTTCACTTGGTGTTCAGAAAAGTCCCATATATGATGTGAAATTCAAAGAGGCACCTAAAGGAAAAGAAGGCAGTAGCCATGAGGATGTAAGGGGAAATTTGTGCCCAGTGGGATAACTTCTAGGAAAAAGACCCTAAAAATGACTTTTTTCCAATGTTCAGAGTGAACAAGGAGGTCAGTGTGGCAGGGAAATGATTAAGAGGATAGTGAATAGAGATGATTTCAGAGGAAGTTTAAGAACAAGGCAGACATGTTGCTGCTGAATCTTCAAATTCAGGGAGTTCTTTATCCATATTCTGAACCTCTCACTATTCATTAATTTGGATGCAAAGCTATCCCACCAAATGGAATGGAACTGGTCTTATTGGCATTTTTAGAATAGCCTCCAGGCTCTGTACTATAGAAGACACCTATTGTAATATATGAGCTTAGATGCCACTGCTCTGAGGACTGCTCACATCACACATCATATCCCATACACACCTCACACACACACACACATAATGCACACCTTAGCATCATTGGGCTGGAGTTAACATCATGCTCTTCTCATACTCAGCCACACAGATAATCCAGGAGTAAATAAAATGCAAGCTGACAACATCAGTTTTTCCATTCTCCAAGTATTTAGAAATGGTGCTCTGAAACTCTAGCTGATAAGCCTCCCATGCTCATGTAAACACAGTGCTCCCTTTTGTTATGATCACTTTATTCCCTTTATTTAAAGGAACATAAAATATCTGCTCAGTAATAAGACAAGAAGGAATTAAATAGACTTAAAAGGAAAGATAAAAACTCAAGCATCACATGAGAAATTGTGATGAAGAAATCCTTTCTTGCTTCTGATGGCAATCCAATTCCAGTTTTATCACCCTTGAAGCCAAGAAAAACTAAAAAAAGAACAAAAAGAAATTCACAAAAAAGACAAAGGCAGTGATATCTTTTTACAATGACAAGACACTTAATAGAATGGTCGCTTCAAGCATAAAATGACCTATGGGAATAAACAAATGTTTCACAACTGAAAATATGTAACTAGTACAACAATGTTGGGAATTTTTATATGGTGCATTTGATGTCTTTTAAAATTTTATTAAGGGCAAAATTTTTGGAATCAGATATGTCTTATTTTGAATTTTAGACTCTCAATTGTCATTCTTTCTGCATCTCTCAGAGCCTATTCAACAGCCTTATTTCAGTTCCATTGTTGCTTTTCCAGCAAGAGCAGACTGAAAATTGTTCCAGATTATGTAAAGAATAAAAGCCACCTGTGGTCCACTGCAAAGTAAAATGCCTTCCAAAGGATGGCAGAAAGTGATGCAATTTCAGAAGTAGATCTAACCCCAAAAGGCACGATGAGGAAAAACAGTTGGTAATGCAATTAAAAATTGATCTATTAATCTAATGGAAGCAGAACTTTCTAAGTTTGAAAAATAATGAGGTGAACATCATATATAATGATAGACATTAACACATTCCTCCAAAAGTGTTTATAAAGACATAGAAGAACTAAATGGCAAAGAGCAAAGTTGAAGGGAAAAACTTGCAGTTCTTTGATTGAAAGTTTACTTAGAAAGAAGAAGGACATACACCCTAATATATAAAGGTAGAGAGTTGCAAAAATAAGCTGCAATGGGGAATGTAAATGACCAACGGACAAGATATGTAACTTGCCCAATAGGCATAATTGCTGAGGTGCAGGGGGAGGAGGCTGCCACACAGCTTCTCTATCCCCAAGCTGGAAGCCTGTGACCAGAAAACCAGAGTCTCTTAAACAATAAAATAGGTCCTTTTCTCCAGCCCCCAACAGCAACATTCAGGCCAAACCACAAACTCGACTTGTACAGAGCCATAATTGCCCCAGGTCCCTGAGTGTGCAGGAGCCCACACTATTAATAAATTGTGCTTTTATGAAATAAACTGTGGGCCTCTGGTCTTGAAGAGTGCTTTGTAATACCTTAAAGGGTGTGCTGCTGTGATATTTTTGAATAATTTTGCAGTAAAGACCTGATCTTTCTAAAAAAAAAAAAAAAGGCCACTGAGTAAATGTTGTAGTATATAAATTCCACCCATTATATAAAAACAACTTTTTTTATGTGACTATCCAATGTGTGAGTATATGCCTCATGAAATGCTACTGAAAGGAAATATCTACCTCCATTATATTAGATATTTCCTATCAAAGAGACATTTGCTTAAATATAACTCATCCTAAATGTAAAACAAAAAAAAGTAATGCCTCAATTCACTGAACATTCTGCCACTGCTGCTAGCCCATTCCCCTATTCCCACCTTACTACAAAACTCCTTGGACAGGTATTTCCCTTTTCCTGGAACTGCTTTATCCCTGCTTTTCCCTCTTCTAAATGGGTTTCCTTTCTCCTTTCTTAGTCATCTGTAATGTGTCCTGTATTACTGACTCAAATGGACAATCATTTTTAACATAAAAAAAAAAATCCATTATCTTAGCAGGCCTGAGAACTAGTTCAATGATCATTCAGCTCTGGGTCAGGCTGGAGTCGATCCCAGATGAGCTCAAGTCAAAACTCCCAAATTCCATCCAACCAGAATCTTCCCTGCATGTTCTGCTGAGCCCTCTGACTCACTTCAATGGAATTGGTAAGACGGTATTTCTGTAGAAGTCCAAAATCCTTGGTTGGTGAAGGAGACTGAGGCTGTACCCCCACAAAAGACAGAAGAAGAGAGTCGGGAATCAATCCTTAAACCAGACTTGGGACCCCAAAGAAACACCCATAAGGCATCCAGCCTGAGTGTACATAAGATAACTGAGTGCAGCAGAGGAGATATTTACAGCTTCTCTATATCTGCTCATTAGGGAGCATCTGCCTTTTTGTTGATCCAACCTTGAATAATCATTTCCTTCTTTGACATTGATCTGGGGAGGGAGAATGTTTTTCTTGATTTTCTGTTCTCCAAACACTGGGATATGAGTCAGGGAAGTCAAGAGTTTACTATTCCTCTTCCAAGAACTCTCCCCTCTTCCACACCTCTAACCTGGTAGTAACTTACCTCCAACAACGACTTAAAATTTACTCCAAAAGTTAACACTGAGGGGCCCATGTGCCCTAGGTCTCTTGATTTTCCAAATCACTGGCATGGTTTCTGGATACAGTATACTCTAGGAGTTACTATCAGAAAATTGCCATTCTCTTCAAGAAAGTAGAGATCTGTGTTCATCTGACATAAAATCATGACTGCTAAAACCCTTTAATTGATCATGTTATTCCAAATCTATTAGGAATATAATGTTTGTAACATGTTAAGACCTATAATGTAGTCCCTCATCTATAAAATGATTGCTGATTACAAGAACTGTATTGAGAGATTTTTAGATACCATGTACCTTATAGTGAATGTCTCAGTTAATTTCCTCCATATACTTTAAGAATGCTCAAATAATTTAGTTAATAGATCAAGTATAATTTATTTTAGTAAAGACTAAAAAGAAAATTATTTGTATATTTTAATTTTTTATTATACTAACATAAATGCAACTCAAAAATTTGCATTTTATAGTTTACTGGTAAAAATGAATTCATGATATTGCACTGTGCTTAACATAAATCACTTAAACATTACAAAACCTCAAACAGAAGATCTGAAAGGTTTTTGGAGGTTATATTATATTTTATTGAATTGAACTTCCAAAATTTTGTCAATTTTAATGTATGTTCTATCATTTTTCAATAAATTCTTCAGGAAATCTAAAGATTTGGTATTAAAATAGGTTTTGATTTTCTTGAAATGTCTAAAACATGCCAGTTTGCATTAGCCTTCAGATTTTCAGGTCAAAAAGATATGCAAATCATAGTATGCAGAGTATGTTTTAACATATTTATGATAAGTTTGTTTACAGCTATGACAGAAATACCTTCAACTGTCAGATATAATAAAAAGACCACCCCAAATAAATAAAAGGTATGATGGGCCTAGTTACTATTTAGTGAAAGAACCATCTCATTTGTCAACTTTCCACACCAAATTCTTAAAAGTATTCAAATAGCTTTTGCACCTTCTAATTGTCAAGATACTACCACATTTCCTAAAATAATAAAGTACTGTTATTGCTTGGAAATTATGTTTTTCTTTTCATCTCAAATTTATTTTAAGTGGCATATTGTCCTATACAAGGAATGATCTGATATTTGCTGTGTAATTCTACCCATTAGTAATACTTACACCAACAATTTGATACATGTTTTATTCAGTTACAGTACATGTTTCCCTGTGATTTGATCAACAAAAAGTATTAACACAATATAAAGCTTTTTTCCTTTTCCATCCTTCTTTCCTACCTTCCTTATTTCCTTCCTTCCTCTTTTCTTGTTGGTTTATTTTTTATGAGCAGTTCAGTGATTTGGGGGTTAGTTAATACAATACAGTGAGCCTAAGTGGAAAAGTAAAAAATGACACATCACCAATGCATACAACTCATACACCTCTTATTAACTCAATCTGTAGCAAATATTCCACAACAAAGTAAGGTGGTCTCAGAGCGTTGTTGTGAGGGCATCGTGTCCATTTTGATTATTGTTTTTTAAGCTCACAACTTCTCTACTGGTAATATCTACAAAGAGGAAAGTGAAGAAACAGACACATCTAACAAATGTGGAGAAAGAAGAAGCAGTGAAACAAGAAAAAATCTTGTTAAGAGAGGGAAGCCCCCTAAGTGAGAGCTAAGGCCAGAAAAGACAGACTGTAGAAGGAAGATATTTTAGGTATCCAGTATCTACTTGCACTCAGGCTTTTTAGATAGGCAGAACTTTGAAATATTTTGCTTCCTTTATGTATGTACCCTGTTATGTCTCAAGTTACCACTAATAACAGGGTTACCTTTAGCCATAACACATTCCCGCAGTACCTGTGAGGAATCTCTGAAGTTACCAAGGAAGGGTCTAAGTTTACCAATTCTTTCTTGAATGAAGATGAAGGTGGAAGCACTGCTCCCAGGAAGGTCAGGGAGATGCTCCCACTCACGAGGTCTCTGGAAAATACAATTGTGTTTCCTCATCATCAGAGAAACGTAGACTTGAAGTAGTTTAGGGAAGCATTTAGGGTTTCTGTACCTTGATGGATGTCATTCCCGTGAGCATCATTAATGAAGTATTCTTTTGCTTTTCTCCTCCATGAGATATTTAATTTTCCAGAGGAAAGAAAGAAAAACACTATAAAATCTTGTGCCAATTTTGACCTTTGGGAGACAGCTTTGGAGCTCCATGTTCATCTCTTTTCCCAGTGCACTCCTTCCTCCCAGGAGTAGGTCACCTCTCTTTAGGTGTGGGCTCTTGGATTGCAAGATGCCCCTGAGTGATTTCCCTATTGCTCAGTCTGGAGAGAGATTCTGGATACACTAAAATCTCTTCTGAATCTTACCTGTCTCTTCTGGCATTGGCTCTCATTTATGAGGCCATCCTCTCTAAACAAGATTTCCTCAAGTCTCACTGCTTCTGTTTTCTCCAGCATAGTTAACAATATCTGTTCAACTCACTCAACTCTTTGTTTTCTCAGTCATTAAATAAATATTTTTTCAGAATACTGTAGGGTAAGCACTAAACTATATTCTGGGGATGATGAAAGATATAAGATTTTGTGCTTGATCTCAAACATCTCCAAGTCTAAAAAGGCCAAAGACATGAAAATAAATAGATCTTCTTAACATAGTATACTCAATCCTGATAAAATATAATTCTATCTGAATAAAGATTTACCTTTCCATTTATGCTTAAAAAGTCTCCTGGGACTTTGACAGGGATAAAAATGAAGCTATGGATTTCTGGGTAGTACTGGTAACTTAATAATAGGACTTCTTCCTATCCATGAACACAGACTATCTTACCAATTCCTTACACCCTCTCTAATTTATTGCAACAGTATTTTCTAGTTTTCATTGTGCAAGTCCTTAACCTATTCAGTTAAAATTATTCCTAAGTAATTTGTTGTTTTAGATGCTATGGTATATGGATTTTTTAAATGTACAATTAAGAATGTTCTTTTCAGGTGTATAAATCAGGACAAATTTTTGCATGTTACTTCCACAGCTTGGAGTGGCTATGGCTCAAGTGATAGAACACCTGCAGTGTTCAATCCTTGACCCCCAGAAACTAAAAAAAAATCTCATACCTTGTATTTGGCTGCATTCATTTATGAGATCTAGAGGTTTCTTGTGGATGCTTTGTCATATTCCCTATAAACGAACGTGACATCATGAAAACAGATAGTTTTACTTCTTCCTTTCTAATTTAGATTCATTTTATTTATTTTTGTGGCTTAATTTCCTAACTCCCAGTACATTACTGAATAGCAATAGAGAAAGAAGCCATCCTTGTCTTGTTCCAGAGCTTAAGAGGATGGCTTTCATTCTTTCAGCATTGAAGATAAGATTACTTGTGTTTTCACATATATGCTGTTAATCATGTTGAGGAAGGTACTTTCTTTTTTTTATTATTCTGAGTGTTTTTATCATAAAACAGTGTTGTAACGTATCACTCACATTTTTGCACTAATTGAGATTTTCATGTGATTTTTCTCTTCGTTGTGTTAATGTGGTATATTACACTGATTTCCTTATTTTGAACACTCTTGAGTACTGAGATATATCTCACCAGGACAAGGTACACCTAATATTCTGTTGGATTTGATAAGCCAGTTTTTGTTGAGTGATTTTGGATCTATATTTTTTAGAGAAATTTATTCCTTGGCTTTCTTTCCTTATGTCTTTATGTAGATTTGGTATCAAAATAATTTTAGGATCATAGAATGAGTTTGGAGAGATACCCTGAGTGCAGATTGGAAGATTTTGAGTATTATAATTATTTCTTCTTAGAATATTTCATAGATTTCATTATGGAAACTATCTGATTCTACACTTATATTTTTTTTGGGGGGGAGGTATTTGATGAATTATTGAATCTCTTCTCTTGTTACACTTTTGGTGAGATCAATTAGGTCAATTTAGTAATTTGGGTAAATTGTGTGTTTCTAAGAATTGGTCCATTTCTTCCAGGTTATCTAGGTATTGGCAGACAATTGTCCATAATAGTCATTCATAATCCCTTTAATATCACCAATATCTAGCAAGATCCCTGGTTTCATTCTGGATTTTAGTGATTTCATTCCTCTCTGTTTTTTCTTTCCCAATCTAAATAAACATTGTCTATTTTATTGAAGTATTCCAAGAATCAATTCCATTGGTTCTTTCAATTATTTTATTCTATTTCATTTCTTTCCATGTAAATATTTATTATCTAAATCCTTCTACTATATTTAGGTTCAGTTTGCCCTTCATTTTTAGTTATTGCAAATCTGTAGTTAGGCTATTGATTTGTGATGTTTTAAAATATGAGGGTTCACACCGATAAGTTTTCCTGAATCTTTTAAATTCATCCCTAAACTGGCCTAACAAAAGAAATTACTTTAGCCACAAAATAAATAACAAAATGGACCATGATGGGTAGTAGATTTTAAATGACAGCTGTCATTTTAGAAGATGGTCCCCACTGAAGAATTTGAGATTCTGTATTAGTGAATAGGTTTCACATGAAAATGAAGTCCAAAATTCTCAAAAGTCAAAATTCAGGTAAGAGATACCTGTATAAAAGTAATATTTTTGGAATTATAGCAGAATTTTAAAGGTTAAGAATGTATATACACACTAATGCAATATGGATATCAAGATAAACACTTGCACTGACACTGGTGCTACCTGTTGGGAAAGCCCTTTGGATGATAAGCCAGTGTGCACTTTGAAATCAAAGCCCCTTTGTGGCCTGAAAAGCTGTAGGTGGAAAAATTAGCATTAAGTGTTTCTGACTTCCGAAGGGTAAAACAATTTCAAATGTAAATCCTCTCTTTTCCACCAAGACCTCCAAGAATTCACACAAATATGGGCTCAACAAATGAACTTAACACAATCTTAAATACAGATAAACACTAAGAAAACAAGTTACCATGACTAAGAGCCAGAAGAAAAGCAAACAGTGGGAAAAGGCCTTTAAGTGTGTCAGAGTTTGAAATTGTTCAGACACAGTATATGAAACAGCACTTTTTAATGAGTTTTATAAAATTAAAAAGAGTATTGCAAATATATAAATTGGCATAAACATATTTCAATAATGAAATAAATAGAACCTCTAAAGCTGAAATATACAATGCTGAAAATTTAAAATTTCTATGCAGTTGAACTGGGAGAAATTTAGCTACCATGAAAACCAAATCCCTTGCAACCTCAAAGAGGAATCAGGAGAAAAAAAAACAAATTTACACCTGTGAACTTTTACACCCGGTGCTTTTTCTGTTTCCCTGCAGTTACTGCCAGTAAAGCATTCCCTCCCATGATATTTTCTTCCCACAGCAAAACAGAACTTCTGTGGTTCATTCCAGTGATTTTTTTGCTCCACTGGTGATTTCATCCTTGGATAATGAATAAATACAAAATGTCTTCATTCTGGAAACTCCAGGAGATGAAATATATGAACCACACTTAGGATGATGTATCTCAGAGCTCTTAATATGTGGGTGCTTCCGGTTCTTCTGAGAAGGGTGATCTGGAATTGAGGAGAAATGGAAAGAGTGGCATTGGTGAAAGACACTAGGAGGTGAAATGCAGGACCTCCTTATTCAGTGCTGTTACTCTAGAATTTGCTTCTATTGGAAACTCAACTTCTGGTAGTGGAGGAAGGAATCATTGTTCCTATGTTTGAAATATAGTCACTTAGACACTGGCTCCATTATTACAGTAAATTATAAGAGGCAAACACTCCGTTAGAGTTTTCTACTGTGTCTTAGTTTAAATGATGTTCCCTGGACCTGAGGGTGTTCATTCTACTTCCCCCACTCTGGACGGTTAATCTTCAATTGACAGTGTTCATCTTCTCTAAATTTCTCATGGTACGGTCCCAGTAGATAATTATTTTACACACACAACATAATACATGTGAACAGAACAGAGCTCACTCACAATGAGTCTTCACCTACTTCTGTCTAAAAAAACACTTCATGGTTTACAGGCAGCAATCAAGTCTCCCACTTCTCCAGGAAAAAATATTGTTTCCCTCTGTAACCTCGTGTTTATGTCTCACCCAACTTATTGAAGTTTCTTTAGTTGAATGCCAAATTTTAAGGCTGTTCTTCAAGGTTTCCCATTTTTGAAAAACCCTAAAATGCAGTTTAGTTTCATCAGTAACACACAACATGATATTTTTTCTTGTATCTTGATGTTTGTATTTTTTTGGTACAGATTCTTAAGGAATAAATTTTCCATGAGAGCAAAATTTATGTCCTAGTTTAGAGTGAATCATTGTTTCCACATATTTTAGTGTCCTGGATAAGGAATAGGGGAGTAAGTAAAGGTTTAGGTAAGTATGTACATTCTAGGAAAAGATAACAGAGTTGAAATGCTCTTTATGTTTCACTAATGGTGTGCTTTAAAAAGTCTTATTTTAAAAAAATTTTATGTAACCAGAGTAAGTCTGCATAAAAACCTAAAATTGTGTCCTAATATCTGGGTTTAATATTTGAGAAAAGGTATCATAGCAAATAGGGAAAACATGCACCTTATTTTTGTGATCTGTAAATATGAATTATTTTTGTAGGGACGGCTTAGTGAAATTTCTGGAAAAAAAGTCCTTAACTATGAAAATAAGTTTTAAGGGGTAACCTTATATCACTGGGGAGAATTACAGAAATTATTGAGACCATCAGTATTTGAAGGATCAAAGATTGTGTTGTTGATTACAACCTCACTTAACTTATGATTTAGAATGTGCAGGAGAAAGGATTATATCAGAGATGGAATTTGAATTATTGTAAACCAATTAGATGATGTCTCCAGATCAGGATGTGACATCTTTCTGGAGCCAATGAATAAAAACCCCAATAGCTGGTACACAGCCTTTGCTAAGAGAGATTATTTTCACCAAAGTCATTAAACACAAGTACTGGCAGTGACTGCAGTACACCTGCATCACTCCCGTACCTGCTTTAATTTTATATATACAGAATTACCTGTATGAAATATTTCACAATTGAAAATTCAGACAGCAATTTCTGCCTTCAATACTGATTCCAGTCACACGACCCAGAGGCGGCCCCGCGCCCCAGGCCTCGGGGAGCAGCCGGCGCTCCCACCGCGGAGGCCACCCCAGCAGGAGTCTTCGAGTGTTCCCTAGAGCCTGAATCCTTGAAATTGAGTCTTCCTGAGAATTCTTGCTAAGCATGGCTTTAGATCTCAGAACTTCCTTTCGACATGACCCATCCAGGAGTGGTCATCCTGGGTCACACAATCTAGAGCTTGAACCTACCCAAGGATGTGATCTCCAGAGGAGAGAGGGGAACTCTAAGTTCCAGGTCCCTCAGCTCAGCTTATATCAAACCAGCAATGGCTCATTTGCAAAGCAGGAACTAAAAAGACTCCGTAAGGTATTTCACTTGTGGCTGCAGCCAGAAAAACACAGCAAGGAAGAAATTATTTCTCAATTGATACTGGAACAGCTTGTGATGAATGGATACTGCAGGAACAGGTCCATTTTGAAAGAAAAATGGGATTCAAGTGGAAGAAATCTGGAAAAACTCGTGGGAGAGCTGAATGATGATTGCATGAAGTCACCTGATTTTGTCCATGTCCACATGCAGGGACAGGAAGCCCTCTTCTCAGAGAATATGCCCTTAAGAGAAGTCATTTATCTCATGGAACAAATGCCAGCAGGAACCCCAAGAGGAGAGAGCATGAGGACACCCTTCCAAGGTCCCCAAAATATTCCCCTTCAAACAGGACATGGAGATGAATATAAAGATGACAGCAACATTTTTGTGAAACGCAATCAAATTAATGTCAATATTACTAGTCAAGGAAATCAAGTACCTTACGTGGTTATTATTCAGGAAGATGATAGCCCTAAGCCTGAAGAGGGGAGTGGTTCTTGGAAGAACCTGCACAACTTTAGAAGAGCAGAGCTTGGCTCCCCCACATCCCAGGAAGGATCCCTAGGAGAATCCTCTTCTCAAGATGTCCCTATGGAGGTGGAAACGCAGTTTCTTCCCAGGACAGATCAAGCCAGCCCTAAGCCTGCCCTTACCAATCAAAGCAGTGATGGAACATCCAGATGTGGGATAAACCAAGAAAGAGTCCACAGTCCCCCAAAGTCATACAAATGTGAGGACTGTCCCAGGATCTTCAGGTTTCCCTCTCAGCTAGAAGCCCACCAGAGAAGACACAGGAATGAAAGGCCATTTGTTTGCACTGAGTGTCATAAAGGTTTCTTCCAGACATCAGACCTCCACGTGCACCAGAAGATTCACATGGCGGAGAAGCCCTTCAGGTGCAGCTCGTGTGAAAGATCCTTCAGCCACAAAACCAACTTGCTAGCTCATGAGAGAATCCACTCTGGAGATAAGCCCTATGTGTGTTGCCTTTGCAAAAAGAGCTACCGCCAGTCATCCACATACCACCGTCATGTGCGGATGCACCAGAAAATTAATCTCAAAAGTGATTCTGCCACTCCAGAAGCTTCCTCAGCTACTGCCCTGACAAAAGATTTATAAAGATGGATATGTGTATGCATATTTACGTGTACGTAAATATTTCTATTTATGTACACATAATTCCATTACTAATTATCCTACTACTTAATGTCTCATTCCCCTAGTATGTAAATTCCAGGAGGCCAGGGAATTTGACATTTTCTTCACTTATCCATCATGGTGCCTAGAACAAGTGGTTGACGTTTATTCCATAAATATCTGTAGAATAAATAAATGAATCCACCTGATGGTGTTTTTAAGTCTTTAAAATTCAGAAGTATGTCCTGCCTGAGAAGATGTTGAGTGCCACTTCCCGTGGACACAAAGCTCACAGTTGTGCATTGAGGCTCTGCCTGTTAGCTTCCCTGTCCTCTATCCACACCCTTTGATGATGGTGCAGCCAAAGCCACCCTAAAAATGTGAAGACCAGAGAGGGACACCTGGAAGCAGGCCTGAGCTGAGGCATGAGAGCATCCACTCCAAAGAGAAGCTCTATGTGTGTTCCCTTTGCAAAGGAAGCTACTGCCAGTCATCCATGTACCACTGCCATATGTGGACCCACCAGAAAATTAAATTATCCAGCATGCCAAATATTTCCTGAAAAAGAATTATTTTAGTAGGAAAATCAAATACAGATTGGTTACTTAGGTAGAAATATTTTGTCTTCTGCCCTCCTTTATTATGAGGTATCCTTATTCAAAGATTAAATTCAGATAGAAAAAGAAAAAAAAATAGTGATTCCAGGGAATACAGTAAGAAAGACCACATGATGTAAAATAAAACAAAAGAAACAGGTGTCCTTGATATAAAAGAAAATTAAAGAAATAGAACTCTGATATTAGACAAATAACAGCTTATCTTCTATATACTTATAAAGAATAAGTTTAGTATCTACCAGTGTTTGATCTCTATTAGTCATGAGCAATTTTCTAAACTTGAGACAGGAATCCTTTTATAGAGAGAATGTGTCTCAGCATTTTAAAGGTCTGCTTTGTGTCCTTGTTTCTAAGATTATAGATAAAGGGGGTCAGCATAAGAATGACCACCATGTACATCACTGAGGCTAATGCACTTGTCCTTGAGTTTTCAGGAATGGTAGAGCTAAGATACACTCTGAGGCTTGTACCATAAAACAGGGTCACTACTGAGATGTGAGACCAACAAGTACAAACATGCTTTATACTTGACCTCAGTTCATGAAATTCTCAAAATGGAGGATACAAACTTAGACTAAAAGAGAAGGATCCCAGTGAGTGGAATAAAACCCAGAAGTCTAGATGCAAAATATATCACAACGTCATTGAGAAAGGTGTCAAGAACAAGCAAGTCGACTACCTGATTAAGGTCACAGAAAAAGTAGGGCAATTCCAACTCTGAACAAAAAAACAATTGCTAAACCATTAAGCATTATAAAAGGGAGTATAAAACACTTAATATCTAGGACATCAGCAGCAGGAGGACACAGAGCCGGGGGTTCATGATGACCATGTAATGCAGGGGGTCACAGATGGCCACAAAGTGGCCTTAGGGCATTACAGTCAAGAGGGTGTTATCTAATTGTCCAGAAAGTATGAAAAAATATATCTGTCTGAAGCAATTTTCAAAAGTTATGATTTTTCTTTCTGTCTAGATGTTCAGCAGCATCTTTGGGACTGTGGTGGAGGTGAAACAGATATCTTTAAAAGACAAGTTGGAGAGGAAATAGTATATAGATGTGTGGAGGTGGGAGTCCAAGATGATGGCCAGGATGATGAGCAGATTCCCAGGAAGGTGATCAGGTACATCAACAGGAACAGCCCAAAGAGGAGAAGCTGCACTCCCATATCCTCTGAGAGACTCAGGAGGGCAAATTCTAAGACAGATGTTTGGTTTTCTATGTCCATGTAGAGGATGAAATTCCTAGAAGAGATATCAGAGCAATGCAAATTTAGCCACACGCAGTAATCATAAGAAATATAATACATGGTATGATTAGTTTTATAAGCACATTAAGTTTATATTTTTATAGATTTTATACAGATTTAACTCCCTTATCTAAAAATGTCAGGGAAATCAAATGCTCTTGTTTTTCCTTGATAATTTCTGACTAGCCATACTTATCCAAAATGAAAAACACTATGGCAAGGCAATATTATCCACTACAAATTATCTCAGACTTTATTTTAATCAACAAACCTAATGACCAGTCTTTTTGTACCTGAGACAAAATAGTGAAAAAGAACAACAAAGTTGTAGGAACTACATTACCTAATAGCAACACAATATAAAAACACAATAATTAAACAGTATCCTGTTGATGAATAAACAAATAGAATAAAATACCCTGCAAATGTGTTTAATGGGTGTTTCACAGAGACAATTTAATGTAGACAGTTTGGTCTTCTAAATAAATGGTATTGGAACAATAGGTTATATTCAGGCCAAACAAAAAGGAACTTAAGCACAGATTGTAAATATTTCATAAAAATTAAATCAAAATGTATCATATCACTTAAAAGTAAAATGCATCATAACACTTCTAGAATAGACATATAGGAAATATAGGGGCCCAGGGTGTAGAAATGAGTTTTTAGATAAAGCACCCAAAGCATGATCTATGAGAAATGAAAATTTATAAGTTGTTTTTATTCAAATGTAAATTTCTGCTCTATGCAGGACATTGATAAAGGATTGAAGAGAAAATCTACAGATTTGGAAAAAATATTAACAAAACACACCTGTTAAATGATTTACATCCAAATTTACGAAGAAGCTTTAACACCCCAAAATAAGAAAGCAAATGCTGAATTAAAACATGGTCAAAAGATCTGAACAGAATCCTAAGCTAAGAATATATACCCTTCCAAGTAAGCATTCTGTGGGAGGAGCGGAGGGGTGGGGAGTGGGTTATGTGGGAACCTCATAATTTTTAATGTAACATTTTTTGTGATCCATGTATCTTCAAATAATACAACAAAAAATAAACGCTAAAAAAAATTGGGTTAGCCAAGCTCAGTATTTCTTAAGTAGTTTGGGATAATAAGCACAAATCCTGATTTGCCTAGACTTTGTTCATTTATCTGAGCAATGCTGGGATATAGCAAACTCCAGATATAGCTAGAGCATGATATTTTAGGCTGTCAATTCAGGTTTAAATGTGCCTGCATATTTTGAATCATGTGAAGTTGCACTTTCACAATAAAATCCCACTTTATTTTACCAATTCTATCTCCCTAGGTGTCAGTGTCTATGGCAAATGCTATATTTTAAGTATAATAGATACTGCTTTAACAGTGCAATATGTTATTTTCAGTCATATAGATTTCGGCTTTTACAAATAGAAGTCACCCTTTAGTTAAGCTTGTTTTGTTTACCTCAATGAGACCTCAGAATATATTGGCAAAAGCTACATTTTAAACATAAAAATACTGTTTTCCCAGGACTGGTAATTTTCAGTTGTAGCAAGATCTGCTTTAGAAATAGAAACAAGAAACAGCCTGGTGGTTCAAAGGAGAGGCACTGGCATCCAAACACATTCAATCTGGCACCAGCGCTGGTTCTTTCATAGAAAATACTGGTCACTGGGTAGTTTAGCAGAGCTAAGTACTTGTCCGTTTAAATTGGGAATTTCTATGGCTGAGAAATCACATTCACCTCTCTGCCCTAAATTCTAAAACATTTAGGAATCTCAGAAAGGGAAATCAGAATACACTCTGCCTAAACTGTGAACTTGCTGAAACCAAGAAATCACAAGAACTCCAAAAACAAGTGGAGATGCAGCTATTCATCTGAAAGACTCTTACGTAGGGTGCTAAATCTTGCAGTCAGAAGAATAGATTATCAGAAAGACTGACAACAGAGCAACACATTAATAAGAAGTCCTAAGAAAAGGTGACCAAAGCCAAAGAAATAGCAAAAATTGATAAACCATGCTGCCTGATGCAAATAAAATTCACAAGTGTAAAACACAATGAAATACTATTCTTATAAATAAAGGCAGATGTTAACAATGATCTAAATTAATGTGAAATCACACATTATAAAAATGTATGGGGTGATATTTTATAAATATTATCTTTTTCCAAAAAAATAATAAGGACCTCTCATCTGCTTCTGAGATGGTAGAGACTAACTGGGAAGGAAGGTGATGCTCCACCACCAGATGGTTCTGCTTTTATTAAATCTCGATGAAGGAAAATGCATAGCATGAATTATTTGAATCTGTCTTTTTTATTATTGTTTAAAGGTTTAGACATAGGGATATTTATTCTAGAGAAACAGGGCAAAACTGCTGTTTGTAAGATAAGACTTTCAGATGAAGCATATAAATCTAAATGGTAGCATTATTGCACAGTTTTTGACTATGCTTTGAAAAGTTATGGTTTATGGTTAAGATTAGAATTCTGAGTGAAGTGTTTTTGATGGCCAAATTTAATTTAATCTAAGTATATGGGTGGATACATACTAAAGGTGCAAATTGAAATGTAAATTCTTGAATACTAAAAAACTTGATTAGTGTTATTAAAATGTTGACTCACTGACTTTTGTTTTATGATAAAGGAAATAATTGATTGAATTTTATCCTAGAAATATACTGCTGTTAAATTTCCACTCTCTTTTCCTTGCTTCTATAGAGGAATTTTGTCACAAGTCTTAAATGTTTTGATTCAATGTTGTGGTTTTATTATATGTGGAATTTTTGAAAGTTCAGCTAAAAATACATGCAAATGTGAAAATTCTGTAGTTTCCCTTAATTCTGATTTGTGCTTAAGTTTTTTATTTTAAAATGGTTATAACAATGGCAGTTGCCTCTTTCAGTATTTGTTAGATGTGTGAAGTGGTGATAAATGTCACAATGATGCTTTTATTTTTTAGATTATTGCTATAAGTAGGTTAGTCTTTACCACAAGAGAGTCATTTTTTTCAAATGTGCATTTTTTAATGAATGGCTTTTACAAATACAACATCATGTTACAGGACAACCACCACACCATGGAGCCTAGAGTGATTACAACTGAAAATGGGAGGATTGCATCCAGCATCCATGTGGAATCTGAGCCTCCTCTTGACATAGAGGTGCAATGGACACAACCAATCCAATGTCCACATAGAAGAGGTGGCATTGGATTGGGAAAAGTGGACATGGTGGACAATGGGTATGGGGAAAGGCAGGAAGAGATGAGAGGTGGAGGCATCTTTGGGACATGGAGCTGCCCTGGATGGTGCTTCAGAGGTAATCACCGGACATTGTAAATCCTCACAGGGCCCACTGGATGGAATGGAGGAGAGTATGGGCCATGATGTGGACCATTGTCTATGAGGTACAGAGGTGCCCAAAGATGTACTTACCAAATCCAATTGATGTGTCATGATGATGGGAATGAGTGTTGTTGGGGGGGGGGGGGAGAGGGGGGATGGAGGGGTGGGGTTGAATGGGACCTCACATATATATTTTTAATGTAATATTATTACAAAGTCAATAAAAAAAAAGGAGGGGTGGTACGGGGGATGGAGAGCTTACATTGGAATCCCTCATACATTTTTTCTCTCTTTATTTTTTTTAAATATTACATTAAAAAATATATAAGAGGACCCAATATATCCCCCATGCCCTCACCCCACCCCTCCCACATCAACAACCTCTTTCATCATGACACATTCATTGCATTTGGTGAATACATTTTGAGCACTGCTGCACTACATGGGTAATGGTTTATATGGTAGTTTAAACTCTTCCCCAGTCCACCCAGTGGGCCATGGCAGATTATACAAAGTCCAGCAACTATCCCTGCAGTACCACCCAGGACAACTCCAAGTCCTGAAAATGCCCCCACATCATATCTTCTCTTCCCTCTCCTTACCCTCAGTAGTTACCATGGCCACTTTCTCCACATCAATGCTACAATTTCTTCCATTACTAATCACAATAGTTTCATAGTGGATTATCACTAAGTCCACTATAAACCATACTCTATTCCTCCATCCTGTGGACCCTGGGATGGTTATGTCCACTCCAAATCTGTATCAAGAGGGGGCTTAGATTCCACATGGATGATAGATGCAATTCTCCTGCTTGCAGTTGTAGGCACTCCTGGCTCCCTGGTGTGGTGGTTGACCTTCACCTCCCTGTTAGCTGGCCAGGGTAAGTCCAATAAACCAGAGGGTAGGAGTTGCAAGTCTGCTGAAGCTCAGGGCATGGCTGTCACATGGACAGTCCAGAGATTCAGGTCTCCTGAGTATATAACAACCCCAGTGCCAACCACAGGTTCAGAAAAAGTGACAGAAGAAGCTTGTGTAGAAAGGTCACATCTGAGTCCAACTCCCTCACACTCAGGAACACAAACTCCAAAGTCGGGCCAGTTGACATGGGTCTGAACTCCAGAGCCATCTGCCATGACCATAGAACCTGTGGGTCTCTGTAGCCCTCATGAGAACCAGTACCTGGGGTTGTATCTACTTTGGCTGTTTCTGGGACCCTGCCAATGCGTGCATAAGCAATACTCTTCTGATAACCTCCTGACTCTTTTCTGGAGACTCATAGCCATATAAACTCATTCGTCCGTTCTATTTCTCCCTTTTATTCAAGGTCAAAAAGCAGTTTTTAACACCTGATACTTTTGATATAACTTTTCTGTAATCTAAACCAACAAAATTAACAATAATTAGAAATAGAACCTTTTTTAAAATAAAGCCCATTATAATAAAAAAATTTTTAATAATAGACAGTCTTCTTTTTTAAAAAGATTTATTTATTTATTTCTCTTCCCTCCCCCATTGTCTGTTCTCTGTGTCCAGTCACTGTGTGTTCTTCTATGTCCACTTGTATTCTTATCAGGGGGCACTGGAGATCTGTCTCTTTTTGTTGTGTCATCTTGCTGTATCAGCTCTCTGTGTGTCACCACTCCTCAGTGGGCTGTAGTTTTGCATGAGACAGCTCTCCTTGTGCAGGGGCCACTCCTTGCATTGGGGGCACCCTTACACAGGGTCATCCCTGTGTGGGCTGGCACTCCTTGCATGCAGCAACACTGCACATGGGCCAGCTCACCACACGAGCCAGGAAGCCCTGGGTATTGAACCCTGGACCTCCCATATGGTAGGTGGATGCTCTATCTGTTGAGCCACATTCACTTCCTGACAGTCACCTTTTGACTGCTATTTCAAGAAGTTAGTTTTGCCTGTTTTTTAAATATTATTTGCATGGCATTATACAATAACCGTTCATTTGTGCCTGGCTTTTTTGCTCCTCATTATGCCCATAAGGAGATTCATTCATTTGTTCCAAATATTTGTAGTTTAAGTTTTTCATGCCTATGTGGTATTCCATTGCATTAACATACCATAATTTATGCATCTGTTCTACTGTAGATAGATATTTGGGTTGTTTTCAGTTTTGGGTGTTACGAATAATTCTGCTTTCAACATTCCCAAACATATCTCTTGGAATACACACACACATACACACACACACACACACAAGTATATATATCCCTTTTCTTGGATATATAACCAGAATGGAAATTCTGAATAAGATAGTATTACTGTACTAAGCTTTAGTAGATTCTATGAGACAGCTTTCCATAGTAGTTGCACGAATTTATTCCCTCATCAGCAATTTATGAGAGTGCCATTCCTTCTATTCCTCACTAGTACTTGGTGTTGTCAAATCTTTTTAAGTCTTGCCATTCCAGTATAAATGATACTGGTGCAAATATACCAGGAAAATGCATAAGTTTGTTATATTTTAAACAGAAGGGATACCTTTAAATGGGAGACATGCTGAAAAGAGTTTTGTTGCTTGTTTGAAAAAACACTTGAGTGCTGAAAATTATATACACTGACACTGTGGTCTATTATATTTTTTTAATTAATTTTTAATGCTACATTAAAAAAATATGAGGTCCCCATACAGCCCCCACCCTTCTCACCCCACTCCTCCCACATCGACATCCTCTTTCATCATCGTGGCATATTAATTGCATTTGGTGAATACATTTTGGAGCACTGCTGTACCGCATGAATAGTGGTTTACATTGTAGTTTACATTCTCCCCAGGCCACCCAGTGGGCCATAGCTGGACCTACCATGTCCAGGAACTATCCCTGTAGTACCACCCAGGACAACTCCAAGTCCTGAAAATGCTCCCACATCATATCTCTTCCTCCCTCTCCCTACCCTTAGCAGCTACCATGGCCACTTTCTCCACATTAATGCTACATTTTCTTCCATTACTAATCACAATAGTTCCAGAATAGAATATCAGTAAGTCCGCTCTAATACATACTCTATTCCTCCATCCTGTGGACCCTGGGATGGTGATGTCTGCTCCACATCTACATCAAGAGGGGGCCCTGGATGGTGCCTCAGAGGTAATCACCGGACATTGTAAATCCTCACAGGGCCCACTGAATGGAATGGAGGAGAGTATGGGCCATGATGTGGACCATTGTCTATGAGGTGCAGAGGTGCCAAAAGATGTACTTACCAAATCCAATGGATGTGTCATGATGATGGGAACGAGTGCTGTTGGGGGGGGAGAGGGGGTTGGGGGGGGTGGGGTTGAATGGGACCTCACATATATATTTTTAATGTAATATTATTACAAAGTCAATAAAAAAATAAAAATTAAAAAAAAAAAAGAGGGGGCTTAGATTCCACATGGATGATGGATGCAATTCTCCCGCTTACAGTTGTAGGCACTCCTGGCTCCCTGGTGTGGTGGTCGACCTTCTTCACTTCCCTGTTAGCTGGCTGTAGTAAGTTCATTAAACCAGAGGGTAGGAATTCCAGGTCTGTTGAGGTTCATGCCTGGCTATTACATGGACAGTCCAGAGATTCATCTCCTCTGAGCATACACCAAACCCCAGCACCAACCACAGTTTCGGTAAAAGTAACAGGAGAGGCTTGTGAACAAAGATCACATCTGAGTTCAACTCCATCACACTCAGTAACACAACTCCAAAGCAGGGCCAACTGACATGGCACCAAACTCCATCTGCCATGACCATAGAACCTGTGGGTCTCTGTAGCTCTCAGAAGAACCAATAGCTGGACTTGTATCTACTTTGGCTGTCCCTGGGACCCTGCTGAGGCGTGCATAAGAGTGACCCCTCTAATGACCTCCCAACTCTTTTTTGGAAACTCATAGCCATATAAACTCATTTGCCTTTCCATTTCCCCCTAATGTTTTCATACTATGTGAAGAATTCCCAGAATATAGCACCACAAATGTTAAATTGAATTTACATAACTGTAAGGTAATTAAATTTGATATTTTTATATTTAAATCATAACTTAAAAATTCAATACAATTAAAAAATCCCACAATAATATATCTTCATCCACTTATTAAAATAGACAAAAACCTAAAATCTTACACCACCAATTGTTATTAGGAATTTGGAGCAATAAAACTTGCATTCAGTGCTAGCGAGAACACAAAATTGTGCAGCCAGAATACACTTTAGCTATTTCTTATACAATTAAACATAGTATTACAGTATGTAGAATTTTTACATATTATTAATGAATTCCAAAATACATATTGAATTGTGTTTGTAAGCTCTATTCCTCTGGGCATATTAGATTGCATTCGATTCAGAGGTTTCACTTTTAATTTATTAAATCAAGATCAGGGGTTTTATTTGACCATGTCATTAGGGCATACTTGATTCAGTCACCAACCCTTTGGTGGGGGTGAAACAGACTCTCACACTGTAGTAAACATATGGTGAAGGAGAAAACAGAGAAGAACACAGAAGAGAAACAGGTCTTCAGACAGGATCTTGTGATCCCCTGAAGAAAAATGAGTCTGATAGTCTGCAGCTGACCTTGTGAAGAGACCAGAGCAGCTGAGACCAGAAAGGAATGAGCCCCATGAAGAGAGAAAGACCTTTTGCCAGTTTACAGCTTACATCAGAAGAAGCTGGAGCCTTGGAGCTTTAAGAAGAGGGAGGAAGGCTGAGCCATTACAGAAAGTGCCTGCCATATTGTATCAACATGTGGCAACAGAATTTGGGTGAGAAAGTACGTTTTATGGTACATTGAATTGGACTATTTAGAGTCTGTAACTGATAGCTTGTACCCCAAATAAATACTATTTATAAAAGCCAACAGAGTTCTGGTACTTTGCATGAGCACCCCTTTGGTTGACTAACACACCATACAATCCAGCAATTGTGCTTCTAAGCATAGATATGAAATTTCTAGGCATAGATATGAAAATTTAAGCTCATACAAAAACACACACATGAATGTCTATAGCACCTGTATTTGTAGTTTCAAAATCTGAAAGCAATGAAGATGTTCAATAGGATAAAAGTTAAATTCACTGTGCTATATCTATAAAATGGAACATTATTGAGAAAAATGAAATATTCCATCCAGTCATAAAAGGTATTGATGTGTCTTAAATGGTTATTGCTAAATAAAAGAAACCAATTTTAAAATACTGCATATGTTGATATCAATTATATCACTTTCTGGATATGGCAAAACAATCAGACAATAGAATAGTCACTAGTTGCCTGAGTAAAGAGTAAGGTTGAATAGGTGTAGCACAGGGGGCTTTTAGAGCACTGAATTTATCCTGTATTACTGTAATTATAGATACATGTTATTGTACATTTGTTAAAACACAATTGACTTGTCAACACAAAGAATGTACCTTAATTATGCTAATTAAAAATTAATTACAAGGTCAAGGGAATCTCAGATAGAATAAACGTGTTGCAAATCTAATTTTATAAAAAATGTATAAGTTGTCCTGACAGGAGGGGCTGAAGGCAAAGGTGCTGGAGAGTAGTACTGGATATGAATAGAGCCTGTAAAATTAAGTCAAAAGAAATTGGGTATAAGTACAGTATTCTAGTTGATAAAATACCATTTCACCATGTATGGATTGACAATCCTGAAATTGTCCACTAGAATCAAGAAATCCATAGATACATGGCAGTTAAAGTAATATTTTTCTCACTGTGAAGTGAGAGCTTACAGATAAGCAAGGGGAGGAGGCTAGGAAGTTCTATGTGATAATGGTTTAGAGTTAGACAAATCAGTACGAACTCATGTGTAGGTGAATAAATATACAGAAGATTGTATGTACACATATTTCTAGATATGGGCATGCACACATCTTAGTATATACACATATATTTCCTTACACTCTCTGCAGAGAGGCCCCCGAGGCTGCAGTAACGATGAGCAGAGATAATGCCCAGGCTCTAGGTTTTAAAACCATTCTCCAATAAATGTCTTCTTAGAGAAATTGCTCTTCCTAGGAAAGAAATATGCAAGAAGGACCTGGAATATTTTGTAGTACCAAAAAGTAAATAGGTGTAAAATAAACCCCTCAATGATGGGGTTATATTAAAGAGCAATAGGGTGCACTGGAAAGAGCTACCATGGCTGAAAAGTAGAACACATTGAAAATAAACAAAAGTAGTATCATATCACACCCCAAAGTTTGAAATAAATGTCAGGAGTCAATCCTGTTAGAATTGAGCCAACTTCCCTCGAGAGTCTGTAGGACCTGGGTGGTCTTTGCCATGTTTACTACCTTTCGGCTCCCAGCTCTGAAACCTTCAACTAAGGCCCTATGGAAAGTTTCTAATCAGTTGGGCCTGGTCATGTCATTGGGATCCCATTGGGGGTCCTTGTCTGGGAACTGTGTGTGGGCATATTGATCACCGTCCAGGCTTCTCCCAGACGGGTGCTCTTTGAGCCAGGTGGAAGCTCCTTTTGTGACTCACATTCTCTCATTGAAGTTGAGTAAGGTCATGAGGAGCTGTTCACAGTCAGCCCAGGTGGGTCTGTGGGTTTGAATGATGGACTGGAAGAGGTCCATCATGACTAAAGGCTTCTCCGAGTATGGTGGGGTGTGACTTTTCCAGATAAAGAGGTCATGGTAGTGAAGGGTTGGTAAACGAACATTTAGTTTTCTCCTTGTATATGGCCGTGAGCATCATAATAAATTGGAGCCCAGGCTTCAGAGAGAGGTAGCTGCAGGGTGGCCCTTCTCCCTGCTCCACCTGTCCCTGGGGCTCCCCATGGTCTGAATTGTCATCTTTCAGGGACTCCTTCCTGAGTGATGGCCAGCACTATGCTGCCAGTGGTGAAGATTGGTGGAGACAGCCATTGCAGAGGTGCAGAGGCTGCACTGTTTGGAGAAAGTGGCTGTGGGAGTGGCTGTGGGAGTGGCTGGGCCATGTTGCTTGGAGAAATTGCTTGCAGAACATCCTGTGGGAGCGGCTGCTGCAGCAGCTGCGCTGTGTTGCTTGGAGAAAGCAGCTGCGAAACCAGCTGTGGAAACAGCTACAGGAGCAGCTGGCTCCTGTTTCTTGGAGAAAACGGCCGTGGAACTGAACTGGCTGTGGGAATGGCTGTGGGAGTGGCTGCAGGAATGGCTGCGAGCAAGTGCTGCTCAGGGAGGACGGTGGGTGTGGGGGCAGTGAGGTCACGCTGTTCAGGAAGGATGGCAGTGGAGACAGCTGTCAGGGTAGCGAGGTCATGCTGCCCAGGGAGGATGGCAATGGAGATGGCTGTGGGGGCAGCGAGGTCGCATTGCTTGGGAAACTTGGCTCATCCCCACTCCTTGGCACTGGCACTGTAGGAACAATCACATAAGGCGGTGGGAGATCATCTTCATCTGGCCCCTCTAGAATGGGTGGGTTGGCACTAGATTTGGGGCTTACTTTCTCTGGACCCTTTGCAAGGCACCTGTTTGGCCTGGTTCCTGAGACAGCACCTGTGGGCTTTTGTATCAGGCAAATCCTGGCTTCCTTAGCTGTACATTTCCTTAACCAGGGTGAACTTTGACTCGCAGTGTCCTGCCAGGCATCAATGTAGGGGAACTGGTCAGGGCACCCTGGTTTTCTGGTTAACATCTCACGGACTTTATGGATGATCCGGAGTCAAAAGTGCCCTCCTGGGGCCAGCCCATGCCAAAAGTCACCCATTCTAGTTCACAAAGCATTCTAACATTTCCTTGCTGGAACTTTATGCCACATACATCTTCGTGGAAAGCTCGGGGAAAGGTTTTCCAGCATACAACTTAATGATGTCCTACTTCGTGTGCTTCCCATGTTTCCTCTGTGTGTTGACACTGCACAACACTCAGGCTTTTGTTTCATCCATCTCCAGCTGTGTCCCCCGTGGGAACACACGGCGCCTCTTAGCCTAAGCAGGTCAGTATAAGCTCGGGACTCACAAGAGGGTCTTTTTTCAGGGAGCTGCCCCAGACACTCCTTGACCAGAGTGGTTACCACAGAACTGTGGATCTTTTCATGTACTTTTTGGCCATTTGTATTTCTTTCTTAGAGACATAGACAAAGAATACTCAAAACTAAACCATATATATTCTCCTGTTTCTAGCCTTGATGGAGAATTAACAATAAATCATAACTCATGAATCTATTTTCCTGGTTAATCATAAGCATGTCTAACCTAGTACAGCTCATGATTAAATGTCTCATTGTGTGTTTGCAGCAGGCTATGTTCTGAATGTCACAGTTGCTTTCAGTGGGGAGAAAAATGAAGGAAGGAAGCTTCTTCTTTGACCATGAAAGAAAACCTCAACCATAAGAATACAAACATTCTAATTTTAGAAATGGCTAAGTGATCCTAATAGTACCTTTTTAAAAAATATATATAGATGGGAAATAATATATGAAAAAAAGTTTTATGTATTAGCCATGAGGGAAATGTAAATTAGAACCTCGTGAGATACCACTACCACTAGTTTGAAAAAAATGAGAATATCACATAGTGGCATGAATGCAGAATAACAGGAACTCATATGTTTTACTCATATGAATACCAAACAAAACAAAACAGCCACTTTGGAACATAATATCGGTTTCTTCTAAAGTAAATCATACACTTAACAAATAGTCCTTTAGCCCCACTTATACACATTTACTCAAGAGAATGGAAAATATTTCCACATACAATCTTGTACACAAATATTTGAGCAGCTGTTTTCTTGGTCACAAAAACTCAAAAAAATAAAAATGATCATCAAGAGGTGGAAAAAGAGGGGAATGAGGAGAAAGGGCAGACTGGTAAGTGTAATTGGGGGTGTGAGTGGCCCCTCTCATCCCAGTAAAAAAAAGACAGAGGTAATTGACTCCTAACACTAAAGACTCTGAGGCCCTCCTCTATTTACCTACAAAAGGTGGGAAACAGATCTCTGCAGAGCTGGCTGACAGACAAGGCAGATTCCCACCAACAATTCATAAGGCCAGGTTTTTACATAAAAAGATGGAGATGATGCTATGGACAGAAATTTTCTTTGAGCCTTGAGACAGAAGATACACTGAGTATATCTCCAGCCTTGGGGAGGCCCCTTTGACACAGTCATGGAACATTTTTTGTGAGGAAATGCCTCTGCCCATGTTACCAGGCAGCCTGGATCAACCAAGGCTCCTACTGCCAGCAAGCCTTGGGCCAGGTGAGCTATCAGCAGGAGGGAGGGTCACACATCAGTCACAGATCAAACCCAGGCACCCATTCTACATGGGTTCCACATACCCCTTTACGGAAGTGTCCCTGCCTCCTCCTCCTGTATAAAAAGCCCAGTCCCCTGCCCCTTGAGGAATTGTGACTATTGGAACAATTCTTATCCGACAGCAATGATTAGTAGTCACTTCTATTGCTCTTACTTCCCATAGTATTGTTATTGATGTCTTAACACCTTGCCTGGAATAAACAGAAACCCTGACAATTGCATACATAAGATCACGGATGGTTCCCATTTGCCCTTCCCCAAGATCTAGGGATCAGCGGTCTCTGTGTTCTCAGGTCAAGATTGGCATCAGCCCCATATAGTGGCCATTGGCTGGCCATCCTATGGTCTTCCCCTACCAACCTACTTCCACAGGCCTCCCCAGGATTTTCTCAGCCAAAGCCAGATCCCAAAGCCGAGATATATGAAGGGCAGTCCCAGGATAAAGGTCTCATCCCCAAATGTGTCACCACCATGGGGACTTTGCCTAAAACACCCATTGAATTTCAATTGTGACATTTTCTGGTTCTTAGTAACTTAACTTGGATTTTGTCTAGGTTCTTGACTATGCTGTAGAAATTAATTTCAAAAGCACATTGGGTGAATTAGGCCAGTAATATATTAAGATAAGGAGGGAAGAGAAATGGGAGAAAGTAACAGATCATGGGTCCCAGGTAGCAAGGAAGGGGCTGAAAATTGATAAAGAGGGCTGGATTATAGAATACAATTCCCCATTATAGATTATAAATGACAAGGTTTTACTTGCATGGCAACCATGGCAAAGGAAAAATGGCAAGAGCAAGGCACAGAAGGGAGGAACAGGCACGCACACGGGCACTGGGACAGGTACTAGTACATGGCAAAGACATGAGGGCAAGAGAGCTTGATCCTTATTTTTTAACCATTAATTATTCTACCCTTTTGCAAATGGCAGGGGAGGAGTTCCAGCTGTTTGCTGTTTTGATTGATTACCCCACCCATCATCCCCTAGGAGGGCCCAAATATGAAGTCCTTGGGCAATATCCTGAGCTTCTCCTGGCTTCTGCAGGAAATCTTGTTCTGAATGGCAGAATCTTGTGGGGATCTTCCAGCAGCCATCTTGGGGTTATTGATGTCCATGTGGACTCTTTGTCAGGTCCCAAATCCACCTATCGATTCCCTATCTTACTAGCCTCCCTTCAGTAGGTCTTTGTAAGTTTGTTCAGAATTGAAGCCCTGGTAGACTCCCGTTTTTGCAGAAGGGAATTAGCCAGTTATGAGATGTACCTGGAAGTGTGTGTTCCATGCCTTGGGAAAGATGGATGGATACCTGAGGAGGCAGGTGTCCTTTCCTGTGGCATTCAGCTTAAGAATTAACTTACCTTTAGAGACCAGTCCTCACACTGTTATTCCACAGGAAGCTTCTGAACTTAGATGGAAGGATGTCACCTGTCACAGGAATTTAGTGCAGGTTCCCAGAGGTGGCATTACTGAAGTTCTGTTAGTTATCTGAGAATAATTTCCTATAGATGGCTTCAGGCTTGGTTGATCACTTAAGATGCAACCCTAGGGAAGCAGCTGTGGCTCAAGCAATTGAGCTCTCATTTACCATATGTAGGACTCAGGTTCAATTCCTGGAACCTCCTGTTAAAAAATAAAGGCATCCCAGATCTGTGCAGTGAGGTGCAGCCCCTGCCCCCACATGCAAAATGAAGCATCAAAAAGAGGATGGTGCAACCAGATAGGAAAAAAAAGATACAATTGTGGGAGTGCGAGCCACCGTTGCTAAGCCGGCACGGCAGCAGGCGTGTGCACAGCCTGAAGCCGCAGTTCAGGGTGGCTGGAACGGGCAACCACGCCCTCAGCCTGGTACGGGCAAAGCGCCCTCAGCCTACCCGGGCAAGGTATATCAGTAACGAGCGCCTCCCGCTATCTCCCGCCTAGCCTAACATCCGGTCAGCTCTCACTTCCTCTTTCCCCTCCCCTATTCCAAACCTCTGCTTGCAACCGCTTACAACCACCTATCAGGAAGCAGTACCCGCCCGCACCTATCAAATCTCTCCACGTAGTCCCTAACCCTATAAAAACCATATCCCCTCCCACAATAAACCAGACTTGTGCCATCAGCCTGTCTCCACGGTTTCTTCGTGAATCTCGCGTGCCCTCCACACCTCGGAGCCACCGAGAGAAGTCGCAGAGGCCTCCAGCGGCTCCTCTCCACCTGCCGGCATAATCCCTTACCTTTGCTCCAAAACCCATAGCAGATTTCAATCACTTCTTTCAAATGCAGACATTCTGAAAGCTAGGAGCATCAGTGAAAATGGAGTATGGGATATAGCCACAGGCTTCTTTCAACTATTCCCCCCTCAGGTGGCAGGTTAAAAATTAGAGGGCCTCTGGGAAACTCCCCAGTCTGGGGCAAATCCCATTCCTCACTTTTCCTAGCCCTATTAGAGAATCACTGGCATGGAGGCAGACATTTAGCTTCTACCCAGATGAACTTTCTAGATCTCTATGGACATTTCCTAAAAGGACACAGCAGAGAGTTGATGGGCATAAGAGAGGGAGGGCTCTGAGAGGGTGGGGACTCCATGAAGGGAGCCAAGCACCTGGGGGGAGGAGGGTGATGTGAAGTGGTGGCCCAGTGTAACATCACATATGTCCAATCAAGATGTCCCCGGTGCTACAATCAGAGCCTGGGCATGACAGCTGGAGCTGGGATAAAATATGGACAGAAGGGTCTAGGTGAAGGGAAGATGCTTTCTGGCACCTGTTCCTCCTTCTTGACTCCCCATGACATGTTTCCCACTTGGGACGTACCTCCTGTCCAAATCTGGGGCCAGGATCCAGGTATCTGCTCCCCTTCCACAGCTCCCCTCTCTACCCTTGGGGCAGCTAAAGAAAATGTAGTGGAACACCAGGTGAAGCCCCTTTTGGGGTCAGAAAGGAAATTCCACAATTCACATGCTCAGGGAACAGAGGAAGCACTTTAGCAAGATGTGCAACTGTGGGGAATTTAAATGGAGGATTTTTTTTTTTAATTTTTTTTGTTTAGTTTTTTTTTTTGAAATTTTTTAATTGATTTTGTAAAAACATTAGATTAAAAAAACAATATGAGGTCCCATTCAACCCTACCACCCCCACCCCACCACTCCCCCGGCCCCCCCGCCCAGCAACACTCACTCCCATCATCATGATACATCCATTGCATTTGGTAAGTACATCTCTGGGAATCTCTGCACCTCATGGTCAAAGGTCCACATCATGGCCCATACTCTCCCACATTCCATCCAGTAGGCCCTGGAAGGACTTACAATGTCCGGTGATTGCCCCTGCAGCACCATCCAGGGCAACTCTAAGTCCCAAAGGCGCCTCCACATCTCATCTCTTCCTTCCATTCCCCATACCCATATTAGCCACCATGTCCACTTTTCCCACTCCACTCCAATGCCACCTTTTCTCTGTGGACCTTGGATTGGTTATGTCCATGGCATCTCTATGTCAAGAGAAGGCTCAGATTCCACATGGTTACTGGATGCAATCCTCCTGCTTTCAGTTGTTGGCACTCTAGGCTCCATGGTGTGGTGGTTGTCCTTCTTCAACTCCATCTTAGCTGAGTGAGGTGAGTCCAATAAATCAGATTGTAGGAGCTGAAGTCTGTTGAGGCTCAGGGCTTGGCTATCATATTGTCAGTCCAGAGATTCAAATCCCCTAAATATATCTTAAACCGCAACACCAACTACAATTCCAGTAAAGTAGCATGAAAGTCTAATGAAAAGAGATTCCATCTGAATCCAGTTTCATCATGCAGAAACACCAACTCCAAAGAAGGGCCATGTGACATGGCAGTGAACCCCATCTGCCATGACCATAGAGCCCGTGGGTCTCTTTAGCCCTCAAAGGAACCAATACCTGGGGTTGTGTCTACTTCGTCTGTCTCTTAGATTCTGCTCAGTTGTGCATAAGGGCAATCCTTCTGACAGCCTCCAGACTCTTTTTTAGAGACTCATAGCCATATAAACTCATTTCTCCTTTCCATTTCCCCCTTACATTAGGTCAAACAGCATTTTAAAGTCATGTTATTATATGTAGACAGGGATATTCTGCTATATCTGCATTGAACCTTCAATTCAAGGTAATTTTCCAGGTGCATCATCAGTTGGTACTTGATAGTGATCCCTTGGTGCTAGGGAGGCTCATCACCGGGTGTCATGTCCCACGCTGGGGGGAAGACATTGCATTTACATGTTGAGTTTATTTTGTTGTTGACCCAGAAGACATAACCATCAGATGGCAGTGACAATCTATTCATCGGGCATGGTGTTGACTGTTTGGTAAGATGGACCCCCTAAAGAAAAGCTTCCAAAGGCCACAGGTGGGAAGGAGTCTGCTGAAGGGGAAGCAGGGCAAGGAGTGCCAAGGCAGCTTGGGACCATATAAACATCCCTGCCTACCTACAAATTGAGAGCCTATGTTGAGCTAGTTTCCTGGGGTATGCAAAGCCAGTTAATGCTAAATGGCTGAAAAATGTTTATTGGGCTAATTTTAAGACATTGCAAAGTGTAATTATTTGAGTTTAGCTGCACCCCAAAGATCTCAAAATAAATTTTTCTTCACAGGTATTTTCTCAAGAGGATTTTCTGCAAAAGTGACAGCTAGGCAAGCCAGTCTTGAGAGTTTTAAAGCTACTATATCTGAACTGACTCATCAGCATTCCCAACACTGCTAAGCCCCTCCCACAAATGATTTGTCCCTGACCCTGTGCTGAGGGCTTTCAATGTGGAGGGATTCCTAGGGAAGCCTCCTCCTAGGGATGCATCCCCAAGGGCTGCTGCACAGGATGACAATCATCATAAGAGTTAAACACACCATTTTGAAGGTCTTTCATTTCTTGGTACTGTAAGGGTAAGGCCACATTGGGAAAATAGGAAAAGAACTACATTAGGAAATAGGAATTGCAAGTGCATTCAGATAAATAAATAACTTAGGCTGTTTCCAAGGAGAGTGCCAATAAATAACTTAAGGCTGTCTCCAAGGAGAGTGCCAATAAATAACTTAGGGCTGTCCCCAAGAAAAGGGCCAATAAATAACATGGGACTGCTCACAAGAAAGGGCTTTGAAAAAAGAAAAAAATAGATATACTCTCTTCAGTTAACCACAGTGTTCCGCTTCTGTGCCACGCTTGCTTGTTAGTAACCACTCCCCCCCCGCCCTCCTGAAAGGCTATAAAAACACCTCTTCCCTTAATTCGGGGCTGCTCTCTCCTCCACGTAGGATGAGACAGTCACTGCATGGCTACTGAAGCTCTCACTTGGAACCTTATTCAAAGTCTGAGTCTGGTCAGTATCACTAATCTATAACAGTAGATAGATTTTGTTTATTAAGAGACAATTCTAGCCCAAGTAATGCCATTTATAATGATTCTTTTTTTAAAAGTCAACTGACTTTCTTAAAGTAAACTCTTGTGGGGACTCCTAAATCAAGGCAAAGTCCCACCTGGGTCTCTTATGACCACTTTCTGTCCTGGTCTACAGATCACAACCCTGTTTCCTACTTCAGGCAGTTGCCGAAATAAGGCTGACTATAGGCCTTGGGGCCAGTGAGGCCAAACTAACTGTGGCTATATTTACCTACAGACACATTCACACCAATATTAATGTCTACCTATTTAGATATGTCTATGCATATTAACTTAAAAGTACACCATATACCCTCTCTATCACTCTGTTTACAGGTGCTTTGACACAATTGTACATGATTTTTTTTTGCATGGAAACATGACAATTTAAGACAACTCCTTTCCCACTCCCTGTCCTTTTTATATATTCCCTAACCCTCCCATCCCTCCATAAGCTCAGGACAAATGCTATTTTTGGTCAGCAGAATCCTGCTCATTCTCTGTCTTTCCCCACCAGCCATCCCCTGAGTGGTCACCTTCTCTGAGTCCTATTCCTCCTGGGTCTGAGACCCACAGATACACAGCCCCTCTTTCACAGCTCTGATCCTGTGGGCAGAAGATGCAGATTAATGTCACGTGGTGCTCCAGGGTCATGGCGGGCCTAGGCATCCCTGTTAGTCCTGATGATGATTTCAAAGTAGAAATCCTAAGTACTTACAGATGCTTTTGGTTCTTGGTATGTATTTTATTTAAAGGAATTCTATGAACAGGAGAGCCAGTTAGGAGAGTTTGGTATATAAATGAAATAACGAACTGGTGTTATATTATTCATGGAAAAATAAAACAATAGAGGAATTTCTGTGACTGAATCTGCCAGGTAAGTGGCTTTGAATTTTTGTGATGTGGTGGGTTTTTTTGAGGTTCCAGGGCCAGGGATTGAACTTGGGACCTTTTAAGTGAGAAACCATTACTTAACCCCTGCGTTCATTTTTTTTTCATTTGTTTCCTTGGTGTTTCTTTTTTGTTCTGTTTTTCAGAAGGCACCAGGAACCAAACCCAGGATCTCCCATATGGGAGGCAGGCACTCAATACATGAGCCACAGCCACTCTCCTGAACTGTTTTTACTTAGCAATAACCCCCTGATTCTTTTAATTGTTCATAGTAATTGGGAGAATAATAAAAGAACAATAAATCCCTTACTCTGTTAATGTCTTATTTATGCCTATTCATTTTAGGATTTCAGTTAGGGGTCAAGAGTCAAAACAGTTTTGAAATAATTTTTTTTTTTTAAGATTTATTTATTTATTTAATTTCCCCCCCTCCCCTGGTTGTCTGTTCTTGGTGTCTATTTGCTGCATCTTGTTTCTTTGTCCGCTTCTGTTGTCGTCAGCTGCACGGGAAGTTTGGGCGGTGCCATTCCTGGGCAGGCTGCTCTTTCTTTTCACGCTGGGCGGCTTTTCCTCACGGGCGCACTCCTTGCGCGTGGGGCTCCCCCACGCGGGGGACACCCTTGCGTGGCACGGCACTCCTTGCGCGCATCAGCGCTGCGCATGGCCAGCTCCACACGGGTCAAGGAGGCCCGGGGTTTGAACCGCGGACCTCCAATATGGTAGACGGATGCCCTAACCACTGGGCCAAAGTCCGTTTCCCTGAAATAATTTTTAAACAAAGAAATATCTGTGATTAAAATACTATTTTCCTTTTCTTAATAACGATTCCCAAAGATGATCATGAATTTAATTCTAGACATTGTTTGCATACCCTGGTTTATTCAAGGATAGATTAGGTAAAAGATAGTGAATCAACAAAACTCCCTCAGGATCTATTCCAATTCTACAATTGACATGTGTGTCCTAGGCCCTCATTTAGGGATGGGGACACTGAAGCCATGTGAAGGAAAGGGACAGAACAAGTCCCATAAACCTGAAGAGGCAAGGAAGAACCAGGGTCAGCACTGGGCTCTCTTTCATATTCAGGACCCCTACTCCGGCTGACCTTTTGTGCTTTGTCTGTAGGGAATGGGGTGGGTTCCCTCTCTCTGAAGCTATGTGTGATAGTTTGAAGATGTTGCCTGCAAACCAAGGTGGGGTGCAGAGAGGGATGGGGTGACCCTGAATTTCTGAGGTCCAGACCTCAACATGTGTTCTTTACCCTTAAACATGGCTACTGCTTACTGTGGTCTCATCAGCCCTGGCCCCACTGCTCAATGTCTGGTGGCCTTGGTCAGACCCAAGGGAGGAGAAGCAGATTCCCTGTTTGCTATGCAACCAGAAAATGACTCAAATTTAGAGGGCAAGGGTTGGGGGTCTTGAATGAGAAGAGCCACTTCTCATCTGGCCTGAGGGTTCTGGCTCCAGGCAAAAATCAGGGAATCCCAGTAGAAAGCTGTGCCCTACAGAGTTAGATGGTATGTGGGGGAAAAGGGTAAGTATCATTCCCAGGTTTCTGCTTTTAAAATAGTTGAATAAACTGAGAAAATTGATTCACTTGTGAAAAGTACTTGAAATCATTATGTAAACTGCGATATGATAAAATTCTATAAGCAATTGCAATTCATTCACCAACAAGGTGACAAATCCTATCAAATAGCAGTGACATATCCTTCACCCTGTCTACCTGCTGGGTCTGGCATTCCTGCACAAAGGTCCTTTCACACAGACCCATCCTTTTCTTCACCAGCACTCTTCCCACCTTCTCTTCCTTCCTATATTAACTTATTTTCTTCTGAAATTAAGAAAGCCTTTCTATAAAGAATTCAATCACGAAAACAAAAAAATAGAGAGGGGCAATATGGTGACAGATTAAATGCACCTACATCATCTCTACTAAATAAAACAACTGAGTGCAGCAAAATCCTTCCTGACTGAGCTGTTTTGGGAACGCAAAAAGCAGGAAGCTTAAGGGCATCCATCTGCAGAGAGCATAACAAAAAACATGATTGTGCAAGGTCAAACCATGTGTTTCTGATGCTTCAGGCAGGAGCTATTGATCCCCTCCCTCAGGGCAGGAAGCCACAGCATTCCCTGACCCTTGCCAGTCAGTCAGCTAGAAGAGACAAATTCTGAGAGTGGGAGGGTTCTGGTGAAAGGTGGAGACTGATCCCCTGTTCTATGGTCTGGACCCCCCTTTTTTTAGCTTTGAGAAGCATACCAGCTGGCCTGTGGAGAAACCAGGAAGAAGGGAGAGGTAAATCTGCTGAGGCAGTCTGATTTAACTAGCCTCCCTGGGATAGGGAAAATTGGTCTGGGAAAAGGTGGAGCTAGGCAATTAATTAGTCCTGTGCAACTCATCTAAGGGAGGGGGACAGTAGAAAGTGCTTAATAAGCTTCCAAGAGAATATTTAGGGTTCCGAGCAAGGTGTGGGTGCTCTCTTTCAAAGAGACTGAGAAACATTTTTTTTTTCCTGTGGTGAGATAAGTCAACAGGGTCCCATTTGAATTTCAGAAGGGAACTCTCACACCGGCTTTTGCTTAATGCTACTCTGGGAGAGAAAGTAGTTAGAAAAAAAAGGTGGACAAGGACAGATTCCTAATTTGCAATTTATCCAATTCCAAAGAGTCAATCCTTCCCCAATATTGAAGAGCTAATCAGCCCAGCAGGAAAGTTTGTCTCAATGTAGGAGTTTCAGTCTTGAATATAAAAGGTCTATATTTCAATTCCTGGCTCCTCTTAGAGTAGCGACTCAACGGGATATGAAACATCTAGCTGATACTTTAGGACAGGGAAAGCATGGAAAGTAGCCTTGTATTAGCTTCCCTTGGGTCTCTTAATTTCCTAGAAAGTTACTTTTGTTATATAATTTAATTTAGTATACTCACTAAAACTCACTTCAAAATCTGCAGTGAGAAAACTGCAGAGCAATTGATTGATAAACACCTGTAGACTGACAAGCTCCACAGAGGCTTAAGAGGGAAGTCTGTTTGTTCTTAGTGTTTGCTTGTGGGTTTGTCTGGTTTTTATTTTTCTTACCTTTCCTTTTTATCCCTCCCCTTTTAAAATTCAATGCTGCCAGCTTGTTTCTTGATTGCTGTGTTTCTACTTCCTTGATTCTCTTATTTCTGTGTGTACTTATTTTGGCAATCAATGCTGTCTCTTTTCCCTCCTGCACCTTTCTAACTTCCCCCTTCTGTTGTTGTTCTTACATTCCAATTTCCTTGTTTATTCCCCAATTTTTCTGACTTTATATTTCTAACTGTTCTGTTTTTATCCTTTATTAACTTTCTATTTTTATCCTTTCTTTTCTCTTTCCCTCTCTCTTCATCACACTGACCTGTTAATTCACACTATATTCTTTTTGATATTCAGTTTCCCATTTCCTTGTAGGTGCACCACTTTTTTATTCCTGTATTTCTACACTGTTACATGAGTTTAATATTCAATCTCTTAGGTCTTATATGATTCTTCTACTAACATTTACTATCAATATTACTATTAAATTTTTTCTTTTCTTTTTTCATTTCTTTTGCTTCCCCTGGATGTAATCTTTTTCATTCAAGGGAACTTAGACAACAACAAGGAAATAGAAAAAGAACAAAGTGTAAAATAGAAAACTTAATACACACACAAAAACAACAAGTAAATAAAACCTGAGACTACATGGAGGAGATAAACAACTGAAGAAACCCATCAAGATAAAATGATGAGTAGAGAGCAGCAAAAAATTACAAAACATACCAATAATCAGGAAGTCATGGCCCACACCAATGAACAAACTTAAAACCAGGAAGAGAAGCAGAACATTGAACAACTAACAAAGATGTCCAAACTAATATCATGGATCAGTATAAAGTAGTGAAAGAAGAGATTAAAAATATTAAGAAAACACTTGCAGAGCATACTGAAGAAATTGTAAACATACAGAAAAAGATAACAGGTTTGTTGGTAATGAATGGCATAATCCAAGAAATAAAAAAAAAAATAACACTCTAAGCAAATAACAGCAGAATGGAATAGGTAGAGTAAAGAATTATTGAGGTGGAAAATAATGCATCTGAAATCAAAGAAAGAGTAGAATTATTAGATAAAAATATAGAAGAAATCCAATATAAACTTAGGGATCTGAATGACAACACAAAATGCACAAACATCCCAGGAGGAGAAGATAAGGGAAAGGAGAGAAGGTTTTTTGGAGGAAATAATGGCTGAAAACTTCCCAACCTACTGAGGGAGATGGATGGTTAATGCCCAGGAATCACAGCACAACCCAAACAGTATAAATCTCAAAAGACCTACTCCAAAACATACTTGTGAAATTATCCGATGCTCAAGAAAAAGAGATTATATTGAAAACAGCAAAAGAAAAGAGAACCATTGAACACAAGAGAAGCTCAATAAGATTAAGTGATGATTTTTCATCTGAAAACATGGAGGCAAGAAGACAGTGGTATGGCATAGTCAAGATACTAAAACAAAAACGTTTCCAGCCAAGAATACTCTATTGAGTAGAACAGGCATTCAAAATTGATGGAGAGCTCAAAATATTCACAGATAAACAGAAACAAACAGAGTATGCCAATAATAAATGTGTTGTTCAAGAAATACTAAGGGGAATTCTGTAGCTTGAAAGAAAAAAACTGAAGTCGGAGTTGAAAGACAGTTTAAGACCAACAAAAAAGACAAAAAAGTAATAAAAACAACATATGACACACAAATTCAAAGAAAATAGGGCTAATGTAAGTAATTTCTTGTGAGTAATAACACTGAATGTTAATGGATTAAAATCACCTGTCAAGAGACACAAATTAGCAGAATGGATAAGGAAATGTGACCCATCTATATGCTGTCTATATGAAATTCACCATAAACCCAGTGATTCAAGAAGGTTGAAAGTGAATAGCTGAAAAATAATTTTACAAGCAAACAATAACCAAAAAAGGCAAAAATAGCTATACTAATATCAGAAAAAAAGACTTTTAAAAGAAAACTATTGTGAGAGACAAAAATGGGCACTACTTATTAGTAAAATGGTAATCTATCAAGAAAGAACAATCTTTATGTTCTTTTTATGCACCTAATCAGAGTGCCTCATAATACATGAGGCAAACACTGGATAAACTAAATGGAGGAATAGATGACTCCACAATTACAGTGGGAGACTTTAATATACCATTATCATCACTGGACAGAACATCTTGACAGAGAATCATTAAAGAAACAAAGATTTGAATAATATATTAGAGGATCTGAACCTAATAGAAATATGCAGAACACTACAACAAAATACAGCATAAATGCATTCTTCTCAAGTGCATATGGATCATTCTCCAAGATAGACCACAGGCTAGGCCACAGAGAAAGTCTCAATGAATTCAGAAAGATTGGAATCATACAAAATAATTTCTCTAACCACAGTGGGATGAAACTGAAAGTCTACAAGGGCTCGAGAACCAGATTTGTGGGAAACAAAGGCATGTGGTTTCCATGGAAGCAAGTTACTTCCTTGACCACTGAGTCAAGCTGTCCCTTATGATTATCGGTGCGGAGCACAATCTTGGCTGGGTAAGCACACCTGCAGGCAGAACAATACATATAGAACAGAACAACCTGGGTAACAGGATTTATCAGTATAGTTACTGATTCTTATAATAATAGTTCCAGTAAAGTTTGTTGGGTTTTCATCAATCACTAGTTAATATAGTATGTGGTAAGGGTAATAGGTAACTTGATTTTGTGCTGAATGTCACGTAGGTTAGGGGTATATATACTAGCCCCTCGACTCAATAAACTTGTCTGATGAGCTGAGAAATCAATGCTCTCAGATCCCCTGAACCCAATCTTTCTTTGTCTTTCATTCCCGATACCTTGGGTCACCAAACAAGACTCTGACACAGATTAAGCACAAGGATATGGAAGTTAAGCAACACACTCTTTAAGCAAACAGTGAGCCCAGGAGGAAATCTCAAAAGAAATCAGCAACTACTTGGAAATAAGTGAAAATGATAACACAACATATTAAAACTTATGGGATGCAGCAAAAGCTGTACTGAGAGGGAAATTCATAGCCATAAATTCATATAACAAAAGAGAAAAAATAGCTAAAATCAAATAAATAACTGCACATTTAGAGGAATTATTGAAAGAACAAATAACCCCAAAGGAAGAAGAAAGAAAGAAAGAACAAAGATCAGAGAGAACTAAATGGAAAAGAAAATAAGAAAGCACTAGAAAAAAATAAACAAAACAAAGAGCTAGTTCTTTGAGAAAACCAATAAAATTGACAAACCCTTAGCTTTTCCTGTGTTTTTTTAACACAGAAAAAAGAGAAAAGATGTGAATAGACAAAATAAGAAATGAGAAAGCGGCTATCACCACTGAACCCACAGAAATAAAAAGAATCATAGGAGGATATTTTGAAAAACTATATACCAACAAGAACACATAAGCAGTTGACATTAACAAAAGAAGAAACTGATGATCTCAACAAACCAATCACAAGTAAAGAGAAAGAATCTGTCATTAAATCCTCCCAACTATGGAGAGCCCTGGGTCAGACAGCCTCGCAGGTGATGTCCACCAAACACCTGGAAGGAACTAATTCCAATTCTGCTTAAACTCTTACAAAAAATTGAAATAAAAGAAACTTTGTGTAACTCATCATAGGATGTCAACATTACCATAATACCAAAGGCAAACAAAGACACCACAAGAAAGGAAATTAACAGACCAAACTCTCAAATGAACCTAAATACTAAAATCCTTAACAATATACTTGCTAATTATATTCAGCAACACATCAAATGAATTATACACCATGACCAAGTGGGTTTCATCCCTGGTATGCAAGGAAATCTAAACATAAGAAAATCAATCAGAGTAATACACCAGATAATCAGGTCAAATAAAAATCACATGATCATATCTATAGATGTAGAAAAAAGCATTTGACAAAATACCCACCCTTTCCTAATAAAAATACTGCAAAAGACAAGAATAGAAGGAAACTTTCTGAACAGGATAAAGGATATGTATGAAAAACACACAACTAACATCATATACATGCTGAAATTGTAAAATCTTTCCCTCTAAGATTAAGAACAAGACAAGAATACCCACTATCACCCCTCCCATTTAAAGTTGTGTAAGAAGTACCTTGTCGGGCATGAGGCAAGAAACAGATATAAAAGGCATCCAAATTGGAAGGGAAGAGGTAAAATTTCACTATTTGCAGATGACATGATTCTCTACATAGAAAGCCATGAGAAATTTAAACAAAGCTTCTAGAACTTATAAATGTGTTCAGTAAAGTCATAGGGTATAATATCAATGTGTAAAAATCAGTAGGATTTCTCTACACCAATATTAAAAATCTGAGAAGGAAATCAAGAAAAAAAAATATTTGCAATACCAATTAAAAAATGAAATACCCAGGAATAAATTTAACTAAACATGTAAAGGACTTATATTACAGAAAACTATACAATATTGTTAAAGGAAATCAAAGAACACTTAAATAAATGGAAGAATACTCCCCGTTCATGAATAGGAAGAATAAACATCATTAAGATGACTACCCTATCTGAACTCATCTAAACATTTAATGCAAACCCAATAAAAATCAACACAGCATTTTTTAATGAAGTGGAAAGTCTAACTATGAAATTTATTTGAAGGGGAAAGAGGCCCCAAACAGTCAAAGACATTTGAAAAAGAAAAATGAAATGTGAGGAACCATATTACCTGATGTTAAATCATACAATAAACCTACAGTGGTCAAAACAGCATTCATATTGGCAGAAGGATAGACACACTGACCAATGAAACTGAATTGAAAGTTCAGACATACATCCTCACATATACAGTCATCTGATATTCAAGAAAGTACAAAGCCCACTAAACTGGGAAGAATGGCCTCTTAAACAAATGGTCCTTGGAGAAATGGATATCCATATGCAAAAGAACGAGAGGATTACCAACTCACGCCTTGTACAAAAATCAACTCAAATAGATCAGAGATCTAAATATAAGAACCAAGAACATAAAGACCTTGGAAGACAATGTAGGGAAGCATCGACAGGAACTTGTAATAGGAAATTGCTACATGAACTTCACACCCAAAACACAAAAGCAAAAGAAAAAATAGATAAATGGGACCGCCTCAAAATTAAAGCATTTTGCACCTCAAAGGAGATTATCAAGAAAGTAAAAAGACAGCTTACCCAGTGGAAGAAAATATTTAGTAACCATATATCTGATAGGATCCTAATATCCAACATATATAAAAAATTATATTTCTCAAAAAAAAAAAAAAAGACAAACAACCCATTCACAATGTGGGCAAGAGATTTGAGCAGATGCTTCTCCAAAGAAGAAATACAAATGGATAAAAGACACATGAAAAGATGCTCAACATCACTACCTATTAGGAAAATACATAGCAAAGCTACAATCAGATACCATCTTATAGCAATTAGACTTGAAGCTATTAAAGAAATAGAAAACTACAAGTGTTGGAGAGGATGCAGATGAAGGGGAACCTTCATCCACCGTTGGTGGAAAGGTGGAAGAATCCAGCCATTCTGGAGGACAGTTTGGCAGTTCCTGAAAAACTAGCTGTAGATTTGCCATATGACTGACAATTTTACTGCTGGGTATATCCCCAGAAACACTGAAAACCAGGACATGAACTGATAGATGCACACCAATGTTCATAGCGGCATTATTCACTTTTGCCAAAAGTTGGAATCAACCCAAATGCCCATCAAAAGATGAATGGAGGGAAATGGACTTTGGCCCAGTGGTTAGGGCATCCGTCTACCACATGGGAGGTCCGCGGTTCAAGCTCCGGGCCTCTTTGACCCGTGTGGAGCTGGCCCATGCGCAGTGCTGATGCGCGCAAGGAGTGCCGTGCCACACAGGGGTGTCCCCCGCGTAGGGGAGCCCCACGCGCAAGGAGTGCACCCATAAGGAGAGCCGCCCAGCGTGAAGGAGGGAGCAGCCTGCCGAGGAATGGTGCCGCCCACACTTCCCGTGCCGCTGACAACAACAGAAGCGGACAAAGAAACAAGACGCAGCAAAAAGACACAGAAAACAGACAACCGGGGGAGGGGGGGAATTAAATAAATAAAAAATAAATTTAAAAAAAAAGATGAATGGATAAACAAAATGTAGTATATACATACAACAGAATACTACTCATCTGTAAGAAAGAATACAGTACTAACACATGGGATAACATGGATGAACTTTGAGGACCTTATGTTGAGTGAAGTAACCCAGACATTCAAGGACAAATACTACATATCCTCTCTGAAATGAATTAAGCAAATCAGACTGTTACAGAGAGCTAGAGACTGGACGATATGCCTACAGGAAATGCGGGGGACAGGAAGTTTGTGAGCTGATGCCTACATGAGAGAAATCTATGATAAAATGGGTAAGTTTTTGTGGAGTGAAGGGATAAGATGAGGGCATAGGTATACTATTGGGTGGGGCTTTGAAGGCTTGGGGGGTTAGGGTTGGGAAGGTGGGTCAGCTGGTCCATGTAGTTGAGAAAAGGGTTGGGGGAGGGGGAGAACATGGGAGATTTGTCAGGTATGTGATTAAAACTATAATGTTGAGAAAAGTCTTTAGAAAATATAATAAGGAAAGGATACTCGTTTAAGGTGTTTGATGGGGAACATCTGGCACAGGATGTACCTGGGACAGATCTAGGGAGTGTGTGAGGGTTCATCTTCTCATATTGTGTTTTATTAGTGGGTGGAGATACATACAATGAGTGGGAAGGTATTGTACCCCTATCCCGGGGAGGCCTGGTGTTCTCAAACAGAGGAGAGGGTGTCTCTCAAGTGCATGGGTGGCTCCCAAAGGGGGAGGACAAACTAGAGTGTTAAGCCCTCAGCATTGTTGTAAGTATCTATGAATCTTGTCCTCCAAGCAGTGAAGCTTGGTTGTCACTGTGGGCCCTGAGGGGAGTGGGAGAGAGGCATAGAATAGATGGAAGTGGGGATTACTGGAGGGCAATGGACGTGTTCCACAAGATCTTACAAAAATGGATGCAAACCCTGTTAAATTTCACCAAAAATATATAAAAGTGAATAGTCAAAAATGTAAAACATAATGTAAACCATACTGTAACCAAAAAGTATACAGTCTAAAATATAAGCCATAATGTAAGCCATAACAGAATCATGGTTAGTAGCTATATTTAAATATCTGTACATCAGCTGTAGCAAACGCAACATCCACATGTAAAAAGATCATTGCTGAGGAAGGGGGGAAAGGGTTTGATATTGGGTATATGGGAGTCCCTATATTGTATATGTGATTTTACTGTGATCTAAAACTTTAGAAGATAAAATTTAAAATTTTTAAAAAATGAAGTAGACACTGCAGAAGAAATGGAAGAGATTGCCTTGCCACTGTACTTGCAGGGCAACACCTATTAGTATGATGAAACACAAAACATCAGGAACAAAGTTTTATCATATTTTTCATTTTTTAATACCCCAATTTATTTCTTTATTTTAGTTTTTCTAAATTATTATAAATTCTATTTCTCATCTATAAGCATGTCATTACTGTTTCATTATCCTTCTAATTGGATTTGGCAATATATTAGGCTTAATTTTTGAAGAAGTTTTGGATCACAGAGGGGATCCACTATGACAGGGGAAGAGTACTGGTTAGGGGTGTCATTGAAAGGGAATGCATGGGTGGGAGAGAGTTCTCCAGGGTATGCATATAGGATATATAGATATGTTCAGATGTTCATTGGATATTGTCATAGTGAATAGAGTTACACATGACAACTGAGGGAGTGCTGAGTTCCCATGCTGGGGAGCTCTGTTGCATCCCCCAATGGAAGAGCATAATCCCCCAGGTGCAAGGGAAAAGACCCATGAAGAAGGTTGGTCCAATGATGGGTCCTTTGTACTGAAGACTATGCTTATGAGCTTCTGTGCTTGATATTTAAACTAGGCCTTGAGATGCAGGGTGCCTAAGAGTTACCTCCTGAGAGCCTCCACATTGCTCAAATGTGGCCATTCTCTAAGCCAAACTCAGCATGTAAATGCATGATCTTCCCCCCAGTGTGGGACATGACACTCTGGGATGAGTCTCCCTAGTGCTGATGGATTGCTACGAATCACCTGTTGGTGATGCAACTAGAAAAAGACCTTAAATCAAAGGGGGAGAAAAGGGGGCAAGATGGCAGCTGAGTGAACATCCCTGTTAGGGTCTTCTGCAGGGAATCGGCTGGGCGGCGTTGGAGACTCTTTGGGACCGGATTGTTTTGGGATTTTTGCTGGTCCGGAGGTGTCTGGAAATCGATTTGGAGGGAAGGTAACAGAGAGGATCCGTCTGTGAAATATACACGGAGATCCCAGCCACCTGTAGAGGATTCCCTCCTTGGGTAGGCGGAGACGAGGCATCTAGCCCCGCTCGGTGGGGCTGAACCAGGCCGGGCCGCAGCGGCAGACGCCGGAGCCGGGCCGGGCTGCGCCGGCGGTGAGTGGGGCCGGGCGGGGCCGAGTCGGGCCGAGCCGGGCTGCGGTGGTGTGCGGAGCCGGGCGGGGCCGGTTCAGGCCGCGGCGGCGGGCGGCGGACACCAGAGCCGGGCCTGGGCCGCTGTAGCGAGCGGAGCCGGGCGTAGCCGGGCAGGGCCGCGGCGGGTACGGAGCTGGGCGGGGCCGGTCCAGGACGCGGCGGTGAGAGGTGGACGCCGGAGCTGGGCCGGGCCGCTGTAGCGAGCGGAGCCAGGCGGAGCCGGGTCAGGCCGTGGCGGTGTACGGAGCCGGGCGGGGCCGGTCCAGGCTGTGGCGGCGGGAGGTGGACGCAGGAGCCGGCTGGGCCGCTGTAGCAAGCGGAGCCGGGCGGAGCCAGGCCAGGCCACGGCAGTGTAAGGAGCCAGGCAGAGCCGGTCCAGGCCTCCGCGGCGGGCAGCAGCGGGCGGAGCCGGGCCTGCGGAAGGGTTTCTGTTCTTTGTGTTTTTTTTTTTGTTTTTTTAAAATTTATTTTACTTAATTTTTTTTTTTTTGGAGCATCTGCAGTACTGGGGAGTTTGTGGGCCCTGGGCAGCCTATTGGGGGTTTGTGGGAAGGGAGGTGCTTGCAGACCCATTTGGGCAGACAGACGGGGGGCTTTAGGGCAAAGCGGGGGGAAGTTGTTCTTTTAGATAGTGTTGCAATTGTGACACGTGTATACCTGTATCTCTCTTCCCCCTATCCGTTCCCCACCGTTTGCCCATCCTCTTTTTCTTTCTTCCTTTTTCTTGTCTTTCTTTTTTCTTTATTATAATTAGTTTTTTTTTTCAGTTTTCTCTTTCCCTCTTGTCCCTCATCTTCTACTTATTTTATTTTAATTCAAGTATACAATAGGTGCTACAGGGAACACCTCACATTTGCTGGGTTTTCCCATCCTCCACTGCCTCATTTCTGTGTGAACTGATTTAGGCTACCTACACTATCCCCCTTCCCCTGCATCTTGATATCCACTATCATCTACTGTCTCTCCTATATTCCACCCCCCACCTCCCGTTCTTTGATCCACAAAGTGTCTAACTCTTAATTTCTAATACCTTTGTTCTGTTTTCTGTCTGTTATCCACTCTTGAAACTATTACCTTTCTTTTCTTTTTCCCTCTCTCATGAAAACAATAGCTTTGTAGTTCATACCATATTCCTCCCATATTCAGTCATCTACTTCATAAAAGGTACTCTACCTACAGCTATAACTCTATACAATCTACATGAATCTAACCTCCATCCTCCCAGATCTCATATTCTTGCTTTGTTAACATACATCACCAATACTACTTTACACTTTTCCCTTGCTTACACAATTGCCTTTCCCCAACACTAATACTTTCCTCTAAAATGAACTTAACCAACAACAAGTAACTAGAATAAGAAGAAAAAAGTAACTAAGAGAAGATATAACACCTATGCAAAAATAACAACTAATTAACCTCCAAGAGCAGACAAAGAAGCTAAGGAACTGATTAAATTCGTCAAAATAAAGAGATGACCAGAAAGCAACAAAAATCTACAAAGCAAACCAATAATCAGGAAAACATGGCTGAATCCAATCAACAAACCAATAATCACGAAGGGGAGCAAAACTTGGCACAAGCAATGAAAGATCTCAGAACATTTATCACCGACAAATTTGATGCAGTAATGAAAGAGGTTAACAACATGAAGACATTACTTGGAGGGGAAATTGCAGACATACGCAAAAACATAACAGATATGATGGGAATGAACACCACAGTTCAAGAAATCAAAAATACACTTGCAGCAAATATCAGCAGACTAGAAGAGACAGAGCAGAGAATTAGTGATGTGGAAGACAGTACATCAGAAATCAAACAGATAGTAGAAGGGGTCAATAAGAAGATAGAAAAAATCCAATTAGGATTTAGGAACCTGAATGACAATGCAAAATGCTCAAACATACGTATTATAGGCATTCCAGAAGGTGAAGAGAAGGGAAAGGGGTCAGAAAGAGTGTTGCAGGAAATAATGGCTGAAAACTTCCCAAATCTACTGAAAGAGACAGATGTACATATCCAAGAAGCACAGCGCACTCCACAAGTCATAAACCTCAATAGGCCCACCCCAAGACATATACTTGTCAAATTATCCAATGCTCAAGACAAAGAGAAAATCCTAAAAGCAGCAAGGGAAAAGAAAACCATCACATACAAGGGAAGCTCAATTAGATTAAGTGCTGATTTCTCTTCTGAAACCATGGAGGCAAGAAGACAGTGGTATGATATAGTCAAGGTACTAAAGGAAAAAAATTTCCAACCAAGAATACGTTATCCAGCTAAACTAGCATTCAAATATGATGGAGAGTTCAAAATATTCGCAGACAAACAGAAACTGAAAGAGTATACCAACAAGAAACCTCCCCTTCAAGAAATTCTAAAGGGAGTGCTGCAGGAAGAAAGGAAAAAACAGGAAAGGCAAAGTTGGAGGAGAGTATAAGACCAACAACAACAACAAAAAAGACAAAAAAAATATACAAACAAAATATGACAAACACAAATCCAGTCAAAATATGGCTAACACAAATAATGCCTTGATAGTAATAACACTGAATGTCAACGGATTAAACTCACCTATCAAAAGATTCACACTGGGACATTGGATAAGGAAATATGACCCATCCATATGCTGTCCACAAGAAACACATCTTAGACCCAGAGACGCATGGAGATTGAAAGTGAAAGGCTGGAAAACAATCATACAAGCTAACAATAACCAAAAAAAGGCAGGAGTAGCTATATTAATATCAGACAAAATAGACTTTAAATGTGAAACAATTGTGAGAGACAAAGAAGGATACTACATTTTAGTCAAAGGGAAAATCTGTCAAGAAGATCGAACAATCATAAATATCTATGCCCCTAACAAGGGTGCCTCTAAATACGTCAGGCAAATGCTGGAAAAACTAAGTGAAAGAATAGATACATCTACAATTATAGTGAGGGATTTTAATACACCACTATCAACTCTGGACAGAACATCTCAAAAGAGAATCACCAAAGAAACAAAACTTCTGAATAGTATATTAGAGGAGCTCGATCTAATAGACATATATAGATCGCTACACCCAAACACAGCAGGATATACATTTTTCTCAAGCGCACATGGATCATTCTCCAAGATAGATCATATGCTAGGCCACAAAGAAAGGCTGAACGAATTCAGAAAGATTGAAATCATACAAAACATTATCTCTGACCACAGTGGAATCAAGCTGGAGATTTGCAAGGGACAGAAGCCCAGATTTCACACCACGATTTGGAAATTAAACAGCACACTCTTAGAAAAACAGTGGGTCAAAGAGGAAATCTCAAAAGAAATCAATGACTACCTTGAAACAAATGATAATGATAACACAACATACCAAAATTTATGGGATGCAGCAAAAGCAGTACTGAGAGGGAAGTTTATAGCCATAAATTCATATATCAAAAAAGAAGAAAGAGCAAAAATTGAAGAACTAACTGCACATTTGAAGGAATTAGAAAAACAACAACAAAGTAACCCAACAGGAAGAAGAAGGAAGGAAATAACAAAGATAAGAGCAGAACTAAATGAAATAGAAAATAAGAAAGCACTTGAACAAATGAACAAGACCAAGAGCTGGTTTTTTGAGAAGATTAACAAAATTGACAAACCTTTAGCAACACTAACAAAGAAAAAAAGAGAGAAGATGCAAATACACAAAATAAGAAATGAGAAAGGCGATATCACCACTGACCCCACAGAAATAAAGACTATCATAAGAGGATATTTTGAAAAACTATATTCCAACAAAAATGACAATTCAGAGGAAATGGACAAATTCCTAGAAACACATAAGCAACCCATATTGACAAAAGAAGAAATTGATGATCTTAACAAACCAATCACAAGCAGAGAGATAGAATCAGTTATTAAAAATCTCCCAACTAAGAAGAGCCCAGGGCCAGATGGCTTCACAGGTAAATTCTACAAAACATTCCGGAAAGAACTGACACCAATCCTGTTGAAACTATTCCAAAACATCGAAACAGAAAGAACATTACCCAACTCCTTCTATGATGCCAACATTACCCTAGTACCAAAGCCAAACAAAGACATCACAAGAAAGGAAAATTACAGACCAATTTCTCTAAAGAACCTAGACGCAAAAATACTTAACAAAATACTTGCTAATCGTATTCAACAACACATTAAACGTATTATACACCACGACCAAGTGGGATTCATCCCAGGTATGCAAGGATGGTTCAACATAAGAAAATCAATCAATGTAATACACCATATAAACAGATTGAAGGAAAAAAATCACATGATTATATCTATTGATGCAGAAAAAGCATTTGACAAAATACAGCACCCTTTCTTGATAAAAACACTCCAAAAGATTGGAAGACAAGGGAATTTTTTGAACATGATAAAGAGTATATATGAAAAACCTAAAGCCAATATTGTTTACAATGGAGAAATCCTAGACTCCTTCCCTCTAAACTCAGGAACAAGACAAGGATGCCCACTGTCTCTGCTCCTATTTAACATTGTCTTAGAAGTACTGGCTCGAGCACTGAGGCAAGAACCAGAAATAAAAGGCATTCAAATTGGAAAGGAAGAAGTCAAAATTTCATTATTTGCAGATGACATGATCCTATACATAGAAAACCCTGAGAGATCTACAACGAAGATTCTAGAAGTCATAAATGAGTTTAGTAAAGTCGCAGGTTATAAGATCAATGCGCAAAAATCAGTAGCATTTCTGTACACCAATAATGAGCAAGATCAGGAGGAAATCAAGAAACAAATACCATTCACAATAGTAAATAAAAAAATCAAATACTTAGAAATAAATTTAACTAAAGAGGTAAAGAACTTGTACAGCAAGAACTATACAAGATAGTTCAAGGAAATCAAAGAAGACCTAAATAAATGGAAGACTATTCCTTGTTCATGGATAGGAAGACTGAACATTATTAAGATGTCTATCCTACCAAAACTGATCTATACATTCAATGCAATCCGAATAAAAATCAACGCAGCCTTCTTTAAGGAACTAGAAAAACTAACTATGAAATTTATTTGGAAAGGAAAGAGACCCCGAATAGCCAAAGACATACTGAAAAAGAAAAACGAAATTGGAGGAATCACACTACCTGACTTCAAAATATACTATAAAGCTACGGTGGTGAAAACAGCATGGTATTGGCATAAGGAGAGACACATAGACCAATGGAATCGAATTGAAAGCTCTGATATAGAACCTCACATATACAGCCACATAATATTCGATAAAGCCACCAAACCCTCTCAACTGGGAGAGAGTGGCCTATTCAACAAATGGTGTCTGGAGAACTGGATATCCATATGTAGAAGAATGAAAGAGGATTACCATCTCACACCTTATACAAAGATCAACTCAAGATGGATCAAAGACCTAAATATAAGAGCCAAGACCATAAAAACCTTAGAAAGCAGTGTAGGGAAACATCTACAGGACCTTGTAATAGGAAATGGATTTATGAATACTCACCAAAAGCACGAGCAGCAAAAGAAGTAATAGATAAATGGGACTTCCTCAAAATTAAAGCCTTCTGCACCTCAAAGGAGTTTGTCAAGAAAGTAAAAAGGGAGCCCACACAGTGGGAGAAAATATTTGGCAATTATATATCTGATAAGAAACTTATAACTTGCATATATAAAGAACTCCTATATCTTGAAAATAAAAAGATAAACAACCCATTTAAAAAATGGGAAAAAGACTTAAACAGACACTTCTCCGAAGAAGAAATACAAATGGCAAGAAAGCACATGAAAAAATTTTCCAAATCTCTAGCTATCAAGGAAATGCAAATCAAAACTACAATGAGATACCATCTTACACCCATAAGATTGGCAGCTATGAAAAAAACAGAAGAATACAAGTGCTGGAGAGGATGTGAAGGAAGGGGAACACTCATCCACTGCTGGTGGGAATGCAGAAGGATCCAACCATTCTGGAGGACAGTATGGCGGTTTCTCAAAAAACTAGCCATAGATTTTCCATATGACCCAGCAATACCACTGCTGGGTATATACCCAGCAGAACTGAAAACAAGGACACAAACCGATATATGTACACCAATGTTCATAGCAGCATTGTTCACTATTGCCAAAAGTTGGAATCAACCCAAATGCCCATCAACAGATGAGTGGATCAATAAAATGTGGTCTATACACACAATGGAATACTACTCGGCTGTAAGAACAAACACACTACAAACACATATGATAACATGGATGAATCCTGAGAACCTTATGTTGAGTGAAGCAACCCAGACATTGAAGGACAAATAATACATGACCTCAATGATATGAAATAAACAAGCTGCCCTAGGTAGCAAGAGACTGAACGATAGGCTTACAGGAAATCGGAGGGTGGAGGAAGGATATGAGCCGATGTCTGCAGGGGTGGAATTTAAGACGAGATGGTGGTAAGTATGAACACAAAGAAGAGAAAGAAGGGGGGCAAGGGGTTGCCTTTGGTTGGGGCTTTGCGAGTTTGAGGGTGGCTGGGGAGGGACGGATGGGTAACGTTGCCCAAAAGTGGGGGGAGGGAGGGGTAGCATATGAACACAGGAGAGGGTCAGGTGTTGGTGGAGAGTAAAATGCCGAGAAAATCATATCAAAATATAATAAAGAGGGTTACCTGTTTAGAATGCTCGGAGGGGAGGGTCTGATGCAGGACGGGCTCCTGGGGAATGTCTAAATGCTCATTCTGCCAGAGTGGGTGACACCATGGGGTAGAAACCCAAGTAGTGAGAGTGGGGGTGGACCCACATCCTGGGGAGGACTAATGCCATCAAATAGAGGGAACTGTATCCCTCGAGAGAAAGGGTGGCTCCCAGGGCATTGGGGCAGTTGAGCAAGTTAGGCCTTGAACACTATTCCATCTATCTCTAGAAGTGGCTCCTCAGGAAACGGAGGTTGGCTATCACTGTGGGCACCAAGGTGGAAGGGAAAATGGATGTTAAATGTGTGGAACCAAAGTAAATGGGGGGTAAGAGAGGAGTTTCTTGAGAGTACACAAGGATGGATATAAAACATGTAATATTACACCATAACATATAGGAGATGACAGACTGATAATGTAAACCATAATGTAAAACATAGTATAACTAAAAATGTAAAGAACTGTGTATCCTAAAGTATGCACCATAATGTAAGCACAGATGTCACCTTGTTAGAAAGCTAATGTCTCAGACTCTGTACATCACTTTAAGTAAATATGATATGAATAGGGCGTAAGAGTATCACTGTGGAAGGGAAAAGGTTTTCTGGTGGATGTGTGGGAGTGCTGTATATTATATATATACATTGCTGTTGTCTAGGACTCCTGTGAAGAAAAGCTGAATAATTAGGGGGGGGGGGAAAGAAAAAGATAGGATGTGGAATTTTTTCAAGTCAACATTCTTTATCTAAGTTCTTTATCTACCTTTATCCAAGTTCTTTATCTATCCTTTAAACCCATCGCTATATGCCATTCCCTAGTAAGGGACCATGACATTATATTGGGCTTCAAATTTTGGGGAGTTCTGGATCACAGAGTGTTTCAACAATGGCAATGGAGGGATACTGGTATGGGATACCAATGACAGGTGATATATGGCTGACAGGGAGCTGTACAGAACATATGTCCAAGGTGCATGGTAATGTTTGGATATACTCATAGTGGCAACAATTAAAAACCACAGTAGGGGGGGTACTGGGTTCCTGGCCAGTGGTGCTCTGTCGTGGTCCCTAGGGGAGCAGCGACAGTCTCCCAGGTACAGTGGCGGGGACCGGGAGGGAGTGAGGGTTCAACAGTGAGCCCCTGATGCTAATGACTATGCTTGTGAGCTGATAAACCTAAAATAAGAACAAGGCCTAGAGCAACATTGTGCCTGGGAGTTTCCTCCTGTCAGCCTTCATGTTACTCAAATGTGGCCAGTCTCGAAGCCAAACTCAGCATGTAAATGCAATGCCTTCCCCCAGCGTGGGACATGACACCCGGGGATGAGCCTCCCTGGCAACGAGGGACCACTATCAACTACCAACTGATGATGCAACTGGAAAATGACCTTATACGGAAGGTTCAATGCGGATCAGCAGAATATCCATGTCTACATAAAATACCATGACTTTAAAATGCTGTTTGACCTAAAGTAAGGGGGAAATGGAAAGGAGAAATTAGTTTATATGGCTACGAGTTTCTAAAAAAGAGTCTGGAGGCTGGCAGAAGGATTGCCCTCATGCACAACTGAGCAGAGTCAGAGAGACAGATAAAGCAGATACAACCCCCAGATATTGGTTCCTTTGAGGGCTAAAGAGACCCATGGGAGTTATGGTCATGGCAGATGGGGTTAACTACCAGGGCAGATGGCCCCTCTTTGGAAATGGTGTTTATGTGTGATGAATCTGGACTCAGATGGGATCTCCCTTCATAAGACTTTCGTGCTAATGTGCTGGAGGTGCAGTTAATGTTGGGGTTTAAGATATATTTAGGGGATTTGAATCTCTGGACTGACAATGTGATAGCCAGATCCTGAGCCTCAACAGACTCCAGCACCTACAATCTGATCTATTGGACTTACCACACTCAGCTAAGATGGGGTTGAAGAAGGATAACCACCACACCATGGAGCCTAGAGTGATTACAACTGAAAATGGGAGGATTGCATCCAGCATCCATGTGGAATCTGAGCCTCCTCTTGACATAGAGGTGCAATGGACACAACCAATCCAATGTCCACATAGAAGAGGTGGCATTGGATTGGGAAAAGTGGACATGGTGGACAATGGGTATGGGGAAAGGCAGGAAGAGATGAGAGGTGGAGGCATCTTTGGGACATGGAGCTGCCCTGGATGGTGCTTCTGAGGTAATCACCGGACATTGTAAATCCTCACAGGGCCCACTGGATGGAAGGGAGGAGAGTATGGGCCATGATGTGAACCATTGTCTATGAGGTGCAGAGGTGCCCAAAGATATACTTACCAAATCCAATGGATGTGTCATGATGAGGGGAACGAGTGTTGTTGGGGGGGGGGGGGGAGAGGGGGAGCGGGGGGGGGGGTTGAATGGAACCTCACATATATATTTTTAATGTAATATTATTACAAAGTCAATAAAAAAATTGTAACAAATGTAAAAAAAAGGGGGGGGGAAATGGTAAAGACAAATTAATTTATGTTGCTAAGAGATTTCAAAATGAGTTGGAAGGTCATCAGAGGGGTCGTGCTTATGTACATTTCAGTAGGATCTGAAAGACAGCCAAAGTCGATACAACCCCATATACTGGTGCTCCTGAGGGCTATGGAGACACACAGGTCCTATAGTCATGACAGATGGCTCTAGAATTCCTTGCCTTGCAGTGGGTCTTACTTTGGAATTTGTGCTCCTGACTGTGATGGAGTTGGACTCAGATGTGACCTCTCTACACATGCCTCTTCTGTCATTTTTACTGAATCTGTGACTGATGCTGCAGTTTGTGTATGCTCAGAAGACTTGAATCTCTGGATGGTCCATGTGTCAGCTGGGCCCTGAACCTCAACAGAGTTGTAACACCTACTCTCTGGTTCATTGGACTTACCCACATCAGCTGACGGGGAGGTATAATGGTCAACCACCACACCAGGCATCCAAGAGTGTCTACAACTGCAAGCAGGAGATTGCATCCATCAGTCATGTAGGATCTAAGCCTCCTCTTGATTTAGAGAGGGAGTGGACATCTCCATCCCAGGTTACACAGGATGGAAGAATATATTACAGATTTTAGTGGGCTTTCTGGTAATCTACTATAGAACTACTGTGACTCTAGCAATGGAAGAAATTATGTCATTGATGTGGAGATGGTGGTCATGGAAGCTACTCAGGGCAGGGGGAGGGAGTAAGAGGTGTGATATGGGGAATTTTGTGGACATGGAGTTGTCTTGAATGATATTGCAGGGACAAATGAAGGACATTTTATATCCTGCCATAACCCACTAGGTGGACTGGGGTAGTGTAATCCACACCATAAACTATCATTCATGCTGTGTAACAGTGTTCCAAAATGTATTCAACAAATACAATGAATGCACTACACTAATGAAAGAAGTTGTTGATGAAGGAAAAGTGGGGGATGTGGGAAGTGGGCCATATGGGAACCTCCCAAATTTTTTAATATAACATTTTGTGCAATCTATGTATCTTTTAAAATGTATATATATATATATATATAAAATATATTAGAGGAACCAGCAAGATGGCGGCAGAGTAAAGAGCTCCTAGAGTCAGCTACTGCTACAGGGCAGTTAGTAAACACAAAGAGGTCTCTGGAGCTAGCTGAAGCACCTGTCTCGTTGCTCCAGGAAGCCAGAAGAGCATCCTACAATGTCCTTGAAGGAGAAGAAGATTCATCTGAAGATGGATCTTCAGAGAAGACTCATAAGTAGAGTGTTCCATGCCATGGAGGTTGGTGCTTATCTTCCACTGAAGGCACAAGCCACCTTGGGAGCTGTTCTATAGCTGGAATTGAAAGCTCCACTTCCCCGAAATGGAGGAGGAAGAGTCAATTGGGCACCAATTTCACCTACTGATGAGTAAATTCAGTGTGCTATGGTATAATCCTGAGAACAGCTAAAGTTTGAGGCTGTCCAAGTCAGAAAGAGGTGGGGAGCCACCATCTTAACTCTGCACCTGGCACGAGGGGAAGTGGGGTAGACTGAGGATCCCAGTGCTGGTGGGGACCGGCTTCTTCCCACCCAGATCATATTACAGCTCAAGCCTAGGCCTCAGAGCCACATCCAGCAAGGAGGAAGCTGCAGAGACCTGCATCAGCCTCTCTGGGAAATTACCAGTCAAGCCATGGTGGCTGGTGACTATCCTACTCTGGCTGCAGCAGCCTCCCCAGAGTCTATTCTGTGGCTGGAATTGGAAGCTCCACTTCCCAAAAATGGGGAAGGAGGAGACAGTTGGCTGCCAATGGCTAAGATATAACACTGGGAACAGCTGGGGTGTGAACCAGCCCAAGTCAGAAAGAGGCCAGTAGCCACCATTCTGACTTCACCTCCAGCCTGAGGGGAAGCCAGGCTGTCTGAAACTCTCAGTGTTGGCAGGAACCAATTTCTTTCATGCAGATCAGCCTGTAGCCCACCTAGCCTTCAGCTCTGCCTATGGTGGGGAGCCCTGCACCAGCCTATACAGGTAACTGCAGGTAACTTTGACTGTAAAAGACTGAAAATCAGAAGTCTACCAGGGCAACTGCAGTCATCTTGGACCTGCACTGCATAGATTGCTGCCCACACCTGCAGTTCCATCCCTGCCCCAGACAGGGGAGAAAATGATTTGAAGCCTCATCAGTCTCTCTGGGCAACTACAGTCTAGGCCTTCACTTGGGTTATTCTACATAGCTGTGACTCTGTCCCTACCCCTGGCAAAGGAGAAAATTGGAGGAAGCTTCATTGGCCCCTGGCACAATGAGAGCAGCTTGAGCCTCCACAGCTTACAGCACCAAGTACATGCTTGGCTCCTACTGTTCAACCAGCAAGGGAGAAATGATAGGAAGCCCTAAACTAAAGAGAAGAACTGCACCCAGAATAAATACTCTAGTAAGCCAGATGCCAAGACACCAACAAAAAAATTACAATCCACACCAAGAAACAGGAAGCTATGGCCCAGTTAAAGGAACAAGATAAGCCTCCAGATGATATAAAGGAGTTGAGACAACTAATTACAGATGTTCAAACAAATCTTCTTAATAAATTCAATGAGCTGACCAAATAGATTAAGAATATTAAGAAGACACTGGAGGCGTTTTTGGGACTTGGAGTTGTCCTGGGTGATGCTGCAGGGACAGTTACCAGACATTGTATGTCCTCCCATGGCCCACTGGATGGAATGTGGGAGAGTGTGGGCTATAATGTGGACCATTGACCATGAGGTGCAGTGGTGCTCAGAGATGTGTTCAACAAATGCAATGAATGTCTCATGATGATGGAGGAGATTGTTGTTATAGGGGGAGGAGGGGGTGAGGGAGTGGGGGATATATGGGGACCTCATATTTTTTTAATAATATTAAAATATAAAAATGAAGACAAAAAACAAAAAATAAAAAAGAAGACACTGGATGACCACAAAGAAGAATTTGAAAGCATACATAGAAAAATAGCAGATCTTATGGGAATGAAAGTTGCAATCAATGAAATTTTAAAAAACATTGGAATCATATAAAAGCAGATTTGAGGAGGCAGAAGAAAGGATTGGTGAACTTGAAGAAATGGCCTCTGAAAGTGAACATACAAAAGAACAGATGAAGAAAAGAATGGAAAAATTGAACAAGGTCTTGGGGAAAGAAACCACAGCAAAAGGCATGGAAACATGCATGTCATGGTGTCCCAGAAGGAGAAATGAAGGGAAAAGGGGCAGAAGAAATATTTGAAATAAAAATGGTAGAAAATTTCCCAACCTTATTGAAGGACATACCCCTGTCCAAGAAGTACAATGTACGTCCATCCAAAAAAATTCAAATAGACCAACTCCAAGACACATACTCATCAAAGTGTCAAGGGCCAGAGACAAAGAACTCTGAGAGCAACAAGAGAAAATAAATACATAACATAAAAGGGATATCCAATAAGAGTATGTGCTGATTTCTTACCAGAAATCATGGAGGCAAGAAGACAGTGGTCTGGTATACTGAAGATACTACAAGAGAAAAACTTCCTGCCAAGAAACTTATATCCAGCAAGTCCGTCATTCAAAAATGAGGGTGAGATTAGAATATTCACAGATGAACAGAAACTGAGAGAATTTCTAAGCAAGAGACCAGATTTTTAGGAAATACTAAAGGTTGTGCTAGAGCCTGAAAAGAAAAGACAGGAGAGAGGGGCCTGGAAGAAATTCTAGAAATGAAGATTATATCAATAAAAGTAACTAGTAGTGTCAAAAGACTGGTGAAAATGCAATATAACAGAAAAAAATCAATAGTCAGGAATAAACCTAACCAATGTTGCAAAGCACATGTATTCAGAAAACTGCAACTCAGTGTCAAAACAATTTTAAAACGGCCTAAATAACTGGAAGAACATTCCATCCTCATGGATTGGAAGACTAAATATCATCAAGTTGTCAATTCTACTCAAGTTGATATACAGAATTAATGCAATCCTAATAAAAATTCCACCAGCATTAAAGAAAAAATTGAAAACACAATCATTAAATTTATTTGGAATGGTAAGGAGTCCTGAATAGCCAGAAACATTATAAAAAGGAAAAGCAAGCCCTCATCTCCAGACTTTAAATCATAATACCTACATATATTGGTAAAAATACCATGGTTCTAGCCTAAAGACAGACACAGTAGACCAATGGAACCAAATTTATAGTTCACAAACAGACTCTCACATATATGGTCAAGTGAATTTTGACTAGCCTGTCAAAGTCACACAGCTGGGGAAGAACAATCCAGTCAACAAAATGCACTGAAAAAATTGGACATCTATAGCTGACAGAAGGAAAGAGGACCCCTTTCTCACACCTTATCCAAAAATTAACTCAAAATGTATCACAAACTGAAAATAAAAGCAAGAACCATAAAACTTATAGAAGAAGTTTTAGGAAAATATCTTCAACACATAGTGGTGGGTGGTGGATTCTTAAAGGAGATAAGAAAAGACTGAGTGGACTATTCATGTTTAATGTATGTAGAAGTTTTAATTAGCTTTACTGTAAATGTATGGAAATGTATAGAGTGGATGGTAACACACAGTAACAGCTACTTTATAAATGGGGATGTGGCTGAAAATGGTAGTCTAGTTATGTAAATGCCAATTGACAGAATGCTAGGAGATAATCTAGGAAATGAGTAGCATAGTAAACTAAGAGGTGGGTGAGAATTGTGATTGATGATAAAGATACAAGAGGGTCCTTTGATAGGTAAACAAATGTATATCACTACTGCACGGTGTTGGGAATGTGGAGAAGCATGGGAAAAATACAGCTGGAGTGACCTATGGTCTGTGATTAGTAGTAATAACATATATTCCTGCATCTGCGTGAAAGATGTACTGTGTTGATACAAAGAGGCAATACAGAAAAAGTTTGCCAAACAAACATTATGGACATGGTAACAAACAGATGATATTATTTCATCCGTACCAAATGACACACCGCATTGTGCGAAGGGGTTGCTAGTGTGCTGAGGCTCGGGTCCCAGCTGGCACGGGGCCTGTCCAGAGACAGGCACAAATCTGTCTCCTGAGCATGCGCAAAACCCAGTGCCTGGCTCAGCTTCAGCCCAAGTGACTGAAGAGGCATGTGTAGGGAGGCCCCACCTGCAACCGACCCCACCCCATGCAAGGGCACGGATTCCGAAGAAGGGCCTGCTGGCAGGACCCTGAACCCCAGAGTCACCTGTCATCAGCGTAGACTGGGTGTCCCCGCAGGCCTCAGGAGCACCAGTGCCTGGGCCTTTACCGACTAGGCGGCTGCCCCTCGGCCAGAGGGGGTATCTGCTTTCGCTTGGAAATCTGGACAGGACACCTGTCGAATGGCCTGCTCTGCTAGCTTGGCCCGGCAATCCACAGGAAAACCACCTGGTTGCGTGGCGTGTTGCGGCAGGGCAAGGGATGCTGAGGAGGATGAGTTCTTCTTTTCTGTTTGGTTCAGAAACCGATGCTTATAACTGGAGTCCATGCCCAAACAACCCATACATCTGCTTTGGACGGTCGTGAGGGCTGCTTATAATGGACCCGGAACACCTGGAGGTGTAAGCCCACTTGGCCGCCGTGCCTCGAGTGAGCAGACATGATTTCCACTGGAAAGTCTCACAAGCCAATAGGGAAGCAGCTTCGTTTGGCGTCCCCCGACCCCAGAGAAAAGAAAAACGTTCCTTCGTAAGGTCCCCAGAGGGAGGGCTAGAGGAGAAGGGGCGGGCTCACTGCTCAGGGTCGTATGGGTGCTCAGGGGCCCCTCTCATCCCGGAAGAGAGACACAGAGAAAGAGAGGTGGTTGACAAGGAAGCGGGAAGAAGGCTCTGAGCCTCTCCTGTCTGGCAGACAGGCCTCTCCAGGCCTGGCAGGGAGCCAAGGCAGAAGCCCTCAGGCCACCGGTGGGAAAGGCCAGGGTTCCCCTTCCAAAAGGTGGAGGTGACAGCGATGGGAGACAGCGTGTCTGGGACCATGGCTGTGGGAGAGACCTGCCGGGCAACGGCGGCCCTAGGGAGGCCCCCGCTTGACGAGGCCTCGGGGACTTTGGTGGGCGAGGAACCGCCCTCTGAAGAGGGACGTGGCAGCCTGGCCCAACGCAGACTCGTGGCCTGGACCAGGTGAGCTCTCGGATGGAGAGGGCTTCTCCCGTCAGGTCCAGATCTGGTCCAGGGGACCCTTCCCCCACAGCCCCTTCTGCAAGGGGCCCTGCCCCTCCCCCTGCCTTGGAAGTCAGCCCTCTGCCCTCCGGCAAGGGTGAGGAAGGAACACTTCTTATGCAACAGCGGCCCCTGGCGGTGCTGGTTTTGGCTCTGACTTTCTGCCCCGGGGAAGCTTTCCGGTTCAGGTAGCTGCTTCTGTCTCTTTCCTTGTCATCCTCAGACTGGAGAGAACAGCTGTGCAGGACACACTAGCAGAGGTTCTCTCCCAGCCCAGTCCCCACCCAGCAGGCCCCTCCCACGTCGGCCACCCCTTCCATTCCCGTGGCCTCTTGGTGGCATTCGGTGTATCCGTTTTGGAACCCCGCTTCCCCCAGCGCTTGCGGTTTCCTGGCAGCGGACGCGCTCGCGGAAGTGCATTCGGTGCGTTTCGGCAGGCTGTCTAGTGGTCGCATCTGTCTCGGCACTGGCACTGGGGACCACTGCGGGGTGGAGAAAACGCCCCCTGGTCCCGAGTGTCTTCCCAGCCCTGGGCTTGGGCACCTGCGGCCAGTGGTCGCCGTCTGTCTCCAGAGCAACGAGGCGGGGCGGGGGCGGGGTGAGTCTGCCCGGGGCGGGGCGAGGGGCGCCAGCGTGCCGGGGCGGCCGTGGGCGTGGCCGGCCCTGCGCGCTGGGGCGCCTGCGCTTGGGTCCCGGCCGGGCGGGCGGCCCAGAGCGGGCTCGGGCAGCGCGAGACGTGCGGCGCGTGCCCCCGGTGCCGGCTGGGCACCCCGAGGAGAGGGGGCGGGACGGATCAGCGGAGGGAGCGAGAGGGGGCTTCGATCCCAAAGGGCTGCTGGATGCGCTTCTCCCGCTGCCAGGTGTCGGCACTGTTGCTCGCCACTGTGGCGACGACCAGCTTCTCCTCCCTCGTAGCTGACCTGGGCAAGCCCAACGAACCTGAGCGAAGGGGTGGCTAGTGTGCTGAGGCTCGGGTCCCAGCTGGCACGGGGCCTGTCCAGAGACAGGCACAAATCTGTCTCCTGAGCATGCGCAAAACCCAGTGCCTGGCTCAGCTTCAGCCCAAGTGACTGAAGAGGCATGTGTAGGGAGGCCCCACCTGCAACCGACCCCACCCCATGCAAGGGCACGGATTCCGAAGAAGGGCCTGCTGGCAGGACCCTGAACCCCAGAGTCACCTGTCATCAGCGTAGACTGGGTGTCCCCGCAGGCCTCAGGAGCACCAGTGCCTGGGCCTTTACCGACTAGGCAGCTGCCCCTCGGCCAGAGGGGGTATCTGCTTTCGCTTGGAAATCTGGACAGGACACCTGTCGAATGGCCTGCTCTGCTAGCTTGGCCCGGCAATCCACAGGAAAACCACCTGGTTGCGTGGCGTGTTGCGGCAGGGCAAGGGATGCTGAGGAGGATGAGTTCTTCTTTTCCGTTTGGTTCAGAAACCGATGCTTATGACTGGAGCCCATGCCCAAACAACCCATACATCCGCTTTGGACGGTCGCGAGGGCTGCTTATAATGGACCCGGAACACCTGGAGGTGTAAGCCCACTTGGCCGCCGTGCCTCGAGTGAGCAGACATGATTTCCACTGGAAAGTCTCACAAGCCAATAGGGAAGCAGCTTCGTTTGGCGTCCCCCGACCCCAGAGAAAAGAAAAACGTTCCTTCGTAAGGTCCCCAGAGGGAGGGCTAGAGGAGAAGGGGCGGGCTCACTGCTCAGGGTCGTATGGGTGCTCAGGGGCCCCTCTCATCCCGGAAGAGAGACACAGAAAAAGAGAGGTGGTTGACAAGGAAGCCGGAAGAAGGCTCTGAGCCTCTCCTGTCTGGCAGACAGGCCTCTCCAGGCCTGGCAGGGAGCCAAGGCAGAAGCCCTCAGGCCAGCGGTGGGAAAGGCCAGGGTTCCCCTTCCAAAAGGTGGAGGTGACAGCGATGGGAGACAGCGTGTCTGGGACCATGGCTGTGGGAGAGACCTGCCGGGCAACGGTGGCCCTAGGGAGGCCCCCGCTTGACGAGGCCTCGGGGACTTTGGTGGGCGAGGAACCACCCTCTGAAGAGGGACGTGGCAGCCTGGCCCAACGCAGACTCGTGGCCTGGACCAGGTGAGCTCTCGGATGGAGAGGGCTTCTCCCGTCAGGTCCAGATCTGGCCCAGGGGACCCTTCCCCCACAGCCCCTTCTGCAAGGGGCCCTGCCCCTCCCCCTGCCTTGGAAGTCAGCCCTCTGCCCTCCGGCAAGGGTGAGGAAGGAACACTTCTTATGCAACAGCGGCCCCTGGCGGTGCTGGTTTTGGCTCTGACTTTCTGCCCCGGGGAAGCTTTCCGGTTCAGGTAGCTGCTTCTGTCTCTTTCCTTGTCATCCTCAGACTGGAGAGAACAGCTGTGCAGGACACACTAGCAGAGGTTCTCTCCTAGCCCAGTCCCCACCCAGCAGGCCCCTCCCACGTCGGCCACCCCTTCCATTCCCGTGGCCTCTTGGTGGCATTCGGTGTATCCGTTTTGGAACCCCGCTTCCCCCAGCGCTTGCGGTTTCCTGGCAGCGGACGCGCTCGCGGAAGTGCATTCGGTGCGTTTCGGCAGGCTGTCTAGTGGTCGCATCTGTCTCGGCACTGGCACTGGGGACCACTGCGGGGTGGAGAAAACGCCCCCTGGTCCCGAGTGTCTTCCCAGCCCTGGGCTTGGGCACCTGCGGCCAGTGGTCGCCGTCTGTCTCCAGAGCAACGAGGCGGGGCGGGGGCGGGGCGAGTCTGCCCGGGGCCGGGCGAGGGGCGCCTGCGTGCCGGGGCGGCCGTGGGCGTGGCCGGCCCTGCGCGCTGGGGCGCCTGCGCTTGGGTCCCGGCCGGGCGGGCGGCCCAGAGCGGGCTCGGGCAGCGCGAGACGTGCGGCGCGTGCCCCCGGTGCCGGCTGGGCACCCCGAGGAGAGGGGGCGGGACGGATCAGCGGAGGGAGCGAGAGGGGGCTTCGATCCCAAAGGGCTGCTGGATGCGCTTCTCCCGCTGCCAGGTGTCGGCACTGTTGCTCGCCACTGTGGCGACGACCAGCTTCTCCTCCCTCGTAGCTGACCTGGGCAAGCCCAACGAACCTGAGCGAAGGGGTGGCTAGTGTGCTGAGGCTCGGGTCCCAGCTGGCACGGGGCCTGTCCAGAGACAGGCACAAATCTGTCTCCTGAGCATGCGCAAAACCCAGTGCCTGGCTCAGCTTCAGCCCAAGTGACTGAAGAGGCATGTGTAGGGAGGCCCCACCTGCAACCGACCCCACCCCATGCAAGAGCACGGATTCCGAAGAAGGGCCTGCTGGCAGGACCCTGAACCCCAGAGTCACCTGTCATCAGCGTAGACTGGGTGTCCCCGCAGGCCTCAGGAGCACCAGTGCCTGGGCCTTTACCGACTAGGCGGCTGCCCCTAGGCCAGAGGGGGTATCTGCTTTCGCTTGGAAATCTGGACAGGACACCTGTCGAATGGCCTGCTCTGCTAGCTTGGCCCGGCAATCCACAGGAAAACCACCTGGTTGCGTGGCGTGTTGCGGCAGGGCAAGGGATGCTGAGGAGGATGAGTTCTTCTTTTCCGTTTGGTTCAGAAACCGATGCTTATGACTGGAGCCCATGCCCAAACAACCCATACATCCGCTTTGGATGGTCGCGAGGGCTGCTTATAATGGACCCGGAACACCTGGAGGTGTAAGCCCACTTGGCCGCCGTGCCTCGAGTGAGCAGACATGATTTCCACTGGAAAGTCTCACAAGCCAATAGGGAAGCAGCTTCGTTTGGCGTCCCCCGACCCCAGAGAAAAGAAAAACGTTCCTTCGTAAGGTCCCCAGAGGGAGGGCTAGAGGAGAAGGGGCGGGCTCACTGCTCAGGGTCGTATGGGTGCTCAGGGGCCCCTCTCATCCCGGAAGAGAGACACAGAGAAAGAGAGGTGGTTGACAAGGAAGCAGGAAGAAGGCTCTGAGCCTCTCCTGTCTGGCAGACAGGCCTCTCCAGGCCTGGCAGGGAGCCAAGGCAGAAGCCCTCAGGCCAGCGGTGGGAAAGGCCAGGGTTCCCCTTCCAAAAGGTGGAGGTGACAGCATTTGTGTTATGTCTTCTCTTTGTCACTTTGTTCTTCTTACTCTATTTTCTTGTGCTGGCTAATTTCACTTTTAAGGAAAATATTAGGGCCAGGTGAAGCAAGATGAGCAAGAAAAGAAAATCAGTAAAGTATTATTCGTAATAAATGCTAACAGAGCAACAATGTGAGATATAGGAGAATGGATATTAGATTCATGTAAGTTGTCTTATAGTTATAGCAGTATGTAGAGTATCTATAATGAGACTGTCAACTGAATATGGGGAGGAATATAGGATGAGTTAAAAGGTCAGTGTTTTCATGAGAGAGGGAAAGAGAAATGAAAGACAATAAGTTGAGAGTGGATTAAAGATAGAAAACAGAACAAATGTATTAGAATAAAATGTCAGACAATCTGGGGGCCAAAAATAGGGAGGTGGAATGTAAGTGAAACAGTAGATGATGGAGGATAGAAAGATGTAGGGGAAAGGGGATACTGTAGGTGGCCAAAATCAATAGACACAGAAAAGAGGAAATGGAGGATGAAAAACACAGCAAATGTGAAGTCCTCCCTGCAGCACCTATTATATAAAAAAAGTAAAATAAAAAAGAAGAAAAAGAGAAAAGAAAAAAAATAGAAGAGAAAAAGGAGGGGGCACAGAAAAGGGGGGGAACAAGCAAGAAAAAGAAAAAGAGAAATAAAAACCCAAATAAATGAAAAAGGACCTTGGGGGAGAAAATGGGAGAAAAGACCAGACTTGCAGTTAAATAATATGCTTAGGGATCTGATCTTCCCCCTTTCTCCCTTCCTCACTTCTCTCTCTCCCAGAGCCACAGAAAGCTGCCTGAGAGGTCCGGTAGGAGATACAAGTAGGTCCTTGTTGAACCAACTTAACACAGAAGACTGACTCTTTATTTCCAGTGTGAGAGCACCTACACCTCACCAGAAACCCCAGATATGCTATTGGAAGCTTGGATAGCAACTCCTACAGTCCCTCCCCCTTAGGTGTGCTAGGGGAGGTCTAATTGATTTCTTTTTTTTTTTTTAATTTTTTAATTTTTTATTGACTTTGTAATAATATTACATTAAAAATATATATGTGAGGTCCCATTCAACCCCACCCCCCCACCCCCCCTCTCCCCCCCCCCAACAACACTCGTTCCCATCATCATGACACATCCATTGGATTTGGTAAGTACATCTTTGGACACCTCTGCACCTCATATACATTGGTTCACATCATGGCCCATACTCTCCTCTATTCCATCAAGTGGGCCCTGTGAGGATTTACAATGTCCGGTGATTACCTCTGAAGCACCATCCAGGGCAGGTCCATGTCCCGAAGACGCCTCCACCTCTCATCTCTTCCTGCCTTTCCCCATACCCTTTGTCCATTATGTCCACTTTTCCCAATCCAATGCCACCTCTTCTATGTGGACATTGGATTGGTTGTGTCCATTGCACCTCTATGTCAAGAGGAGGGTCAGATTCCACCTTGATGCTGGATGCAATCCTCCCATTTTCAGTTGTAATCACTCTAGGCTCCATGGTGTGGTGGTTGTCCTTCTTCAACTCCATCTTAGCTGAGTGTGGTAAGTCCAATAAATCAGATTGTAGGTGCTGGAGTCTGTTGAGGCTCAGGATCTGGCTATCACATTGTCAGTCCAGAGATTCAAATCCCCTAAATATATCTTAAACCCCAACATTAACTGCACCTCCAGCACATCTAATTGATTTCTGACTCCACCTTCTCCAAGACCAAGTTTCCGATCCCAGGATGTTTAGGTAAATTGGGCTTTCTCAGCAGATTTGCCTCTCCTTTCTTCCCAGACTCTCCCCAAGTCAACTGGTACACTCTTCCAAGCTCGAGGAGAGAAAGAGAAAAAAACACAACAACAAAAAACTTGGAGGGCTAAGGCAAACAAGGACCTCAGATGGACCTCAGGGTGTGGTGGATTCAGGGATGGGAAGTCCGTGAGACTCAAATTATGTGAGTCTCTGGAGCATGGGCCACCAGGGGTTAGGGGACACAGGCCTGGGAACCACGCATCTGGTAAACACAGGGCCTGGGAACACCGCAGCACAACAAAGCCTTCAGGGATCCCCGCAGCCAGGCCACCTGCCCTAGGGGGAGGGGTCCCTTCCACAACCTCTGACCTCCATGTCAGAAACCCAAAATTCCACCTCTCACAAGAATCTCTTCTGTCACTGTCTCACAAATCAACATCCAAACATCTCCCACCCTATAAGCCCCTGAAACAGCCCACTCAGGGTTTGGAAACACCCCAGCACAGCAAAGTTTTCAGGGATCATGGTGGCTGGGCTGCCAGCCCTAGGTGGAGGGGTTCCACGTACACCTTCTGACCTCTGTATCAGAAAGCCAAAATTCCACCTCTCACAATACTCTCCTCCATCACTGTCTCACCAAATGGACATCCAGACACCTCCCACCCTGCAGGCCCCCAAAACAGCCCACTCAGGGCTGGGGAACTCTCCAGCACAACAAAGCCTTCAGGAATCACCACATCTGGGCCACTAGCCCCAGGGGAAGGGTCCCACCCAAAACCTCTGACCTCCATGCAAGAGACCCAAAATTCTACCTCTTGCAAGAATCTCCTCTGTCACCATCCCACCAAATTGACATCCAGACACTTCCTGCCCTGCAAACACCCAAAACAGCCCTGTCCAGCAGGACTCCAACCTTACTTAGCCACTTCTTTGCAGGAGAGATTATGAGGTGCCCTCACTCAGATGCCATCTTACCCCACCTCTCCCTCTTAGTCCCACTTCACCAACATTATCCTTTGCCTGGCTTTTCAGCCTCCAGAAATTGGTACCTTGAGTAGAATAATTACTTATTTTATTAAAATCTTAAGGTGCTTGAGGAAAATGTACTTCTAAAGGGGACTCTCACCCCAACAATATAGTCTTGTCTCCTGAAAGTAAAAGGATACTTGACATGCAGAAACTGAACATTTACTATACTCTATAAGTTTGCCATTTTTTTAAACTATTTTCTTTCTCATAAAAGCACCATATCCCTTGGGTCAGAGAGTCTGCACTTATCCCCAGTCTCAGAGACTCTTAAGATGAAGCCCAGAATAATATCTTAAAACATATCTTTTTTTAACATTTGCTAAAATTTATTTTATTTTCATTTTTAATTATCTTTTTTAAAGTCAATATTTCACACAAAAAACCCTAAGAGGCTCCATATACACCACTCCTCACCACCCCACCCTCATCAATTTTTAATTGTATTTTTTGAAGATTAATATATCACAGAAAATGTCATATTAAAAAAATATAAGAAGTTCCCATACACCCCATACCCCCCTCACCCCACAACTCCCACATCAACAACCTCCCGCATCATGACACATTCTTTGCACCTGGTGAACACACCAGAGCACTGCTGTACCACATGGAAAACAGCCAACACTGCAGCCCACATTCTCCCCAAGTGGGCCATGGCATGGTTGGACAATGTCCAACATCTGTCCCTGCAAAACCACCCAGGACAACTCAGGTTCTGAAAACACTCCCACACCACACCTCTTTCTCTTTCTCCTTGCCCCCAGAAATTTCTTCTATGGAACAATAGTTCCATAGTACAATATCAGTAAGTCCACTCTAACCCATATTTTGTTCCTCCATGCTGTGGTCCCTGGGATGGTGATATCTGTTCACCTCTATATCAAGAGGGGGCTTAGATTCCACATGTATTATGGATGCAATTCTCCTGCTTGCAGTAGTAATCACTCTAAGTTCCCTGGTGTGGAGGTTGACCATCTTCATCACCTTGTTAGCTGACCTGGGTAAGTCCAATGAACCAGAGGGTAGGAGTTGCAATTCTGCTGAGGCTCAGAGCCCAGCTGGCACATGGACAGTCCAGAAATTAAAATCTCCTCAGCATACACCAACCCTACCGCCAATCGCACATTCAATAAAAGTGACAGAAAATGCATGTGGATAAAGGTCACATCTGAGCCCAACATCATCACACTCAGAAACACAAACTCCAAAGCAGGGCCCACTGACATGGCACTGAACTCCAGAGCCATCTGCCATGACCATAGAACTTGTAGATCTCTGTTGCCCTCAGGAAAACCAGTACATGGGGTTGTATCTACTTTGGCTGTCTCTGGGATCCAGCCATTCTGAAGGAGAGTTTGGTGTTTTCTCAAAAAAAAAACTAGTTATATATTTGCCATGTGACCCAGCAATTCCACTGCTGGGTATAATATACCCAGGAGAATTGAAAACAAGGACACAAACCAATATACGCACACCAACGTTCATAGTAACAGTATTCACTATTGCCAAAAGTTGGAATCAACCCAAATGCCCATCAAGAGATGGATGGATAAATGAAATGTGGTATATACATACAATGGAAGACTATTTAGCTATAAGAAGGAATAGCGTACGAACAAATGGGATAACATGGATGAATCTTGGGGACCTTATGTTGATTTAAGCAAGCCAAGCATTGAAGAACAAATACTACATGAGCTCTGTGATATGAAATAAGTAAACCAAGCTGTCTCAGAGAGCTAGAGACTGGATGATAGGCTTATAGGAAGTTGACTGGAGAGGACGGTTGTGAGCTGATGCCTACATGGGTGAAATCTATGATAAGCTGGAGGTAAGTATTTGTACAGGAAAGTGATAAAATGGGGGCATAGGGATACTTTTGCTGGGGTTTTGCGAGCTTGAAGGGTCTAGGGTTGGGAGGATGGATCAGATTGTCCAAGGATTTGGGGAGAAGGTTGGGGGGAACAGTTGAACAGGAGAGATTGTTAGGTATGTGTTTGAAATTATAACTTTGAGAAAATTCTTTAGAAAATATAATAAAGAAGGATTATCTGTTTAAGGTGATTAAGGGGGTGCATCTGGCATAGGGGCAGGATTCTATAGACTGTGTGAGTACTCATTTTGTCAGAGTGTTATATTATTGAATGGAAAACCATACAATGAGTGTGAAGGTGTTTTCAGCCCCTGGGGAGGCTTGATGTTCTCAAACAGAGGAAAGTGTATCTCGAGAGAGAACTGGTGGCTCCCAGTGGGTTAAGGCAGTCTAGTATGTCAAGCCCTCAGCATTGTTGCAAGTATCTGTGAATCTGGTCCTTCAGGGAGTGAAGATTGATTGTCACTATGGGACCTGTGGGGAGGGGGAGAGAGGTATAGAATAGATGGAATCAGTGTAACTGAGGGGTGATGGAAGTGTTCCACAAGATCATGCAATGATGGAAATAAGACATGATAAATTACACCAAAAATATATAAAAGTCTATAGGCTAAAATGTAAACTATAATGTAAAATATAAGGTAACTAAAAATTTAGAAAATTGTACAGTATAAAATATAAATCATAACATAAACCAAAATGGAACCATGTTTGAAAGCTATGTTTCTATATCTGCACATCAGCTGCAGCAAATTTAACATGAACATGTGAAAAGATCATTGCTGGGGAAGGGGGAAAACGGTTGATGTTGGATAAATGGGAGTCCCCTATATTGTATATGTGAATTACTATGATCTAAAACTTTTGTGAAAACAAAATTAAAAATTAGAATAAAAGAATAAAGAAATGATGTAGACATTGAGGAAAAAAATGAAAGAAATTGTCTTACCACTGTACAAACACCTATAGCAGTGATGAAAGGCAAAACATCAAAAAGATATCTTTTTGATTGGGTATATCTGATGTTTCCTGTCAGGGCCCATTATATATGTGTAGGGGGGAGTACTTGCTTTGGGATTAAGTGGCATATAGTCAATCTCCCAGAAGTTAGTCTCATTGGTTTTATTTGTTGTATGGTGTGATAGAAGGACAAAGGAAATTTGTTCAAGGGAGGGGTAAATAGGACAGAATAGGGTAAAGAGGAGATAAAGGAAAGTCATGTTGAATGTAGGATATCAGGGATAGAGATTGGGGAATAGAGCTTGGCATTTTAAGATATATAGGATGAAAAACAGAATGTTTAGATAGATGGTATAAAGGAAGGGATATGGAATATGATAAGGATATTAATGTGTGTCTTGATCCATGATCTCAGGCACTATCTATTTCTTCCAACATCTGGTACAGAAGCTAAGCTGTCTGTATCAGATACAATCTGCTTCTGGAATCCTCATGTCAATTTTAGCTTATGGTCAGAAATTGGAGTAACCTTCAAGTATTTTTTTTTGTTTTGTTTTGTTTTTTTTTTTTTTTTGTTTTTTTTTAATTTTTTTTAATTTTTTTATTTTTTATTGACTTTGTAATAATATTACATTAAAAATATATATGTGAGGTCCCATTCAACCCCACCCCCCCACCCCCCCTCTCCCCCCCCCCCCCAACAACACTCGTTCCCATCATCATGACACATCCATTGGACTTGGTAAGTACATCTTTGGGCACCTCTGCACCTCATATACATTGGTTCACATCATGGCCCATACTCTCCTCTATTCCATCATGTAGGCCCTGTGAGGATTTACAATGTCCGGTGATTACCTCTGAAGCACCATCCAGGGCAGCTCCATGTCCCTAAGACGCCTCCACCTCTCATCTCTTCCTGCCTTTCCCCATACCCTTTGTCCATTATGTCCACTTTTCCCAATCCAATGCCACCTCTTCTATGTGGACACTGGATTGGTTGTGTCCATTGCACCTTTATGTCAAGAGGAGGCTCAGATTCCACCTGGATGCTGGATGCAATCCTCCCATTTTCAGTTGTAATCACTCTAGGCTCCATGGTGTGGTGGTTGTCCTTCTTCACCTCCATCTTAGCTGAGTGTGGTAAGTCCAATAAATCAGATTGTAGGTGCTGGAGTCTGTTGAGGCTCAGGATCTGGCTATCACATTGTCAGTCCAGAGATTCAAATCCCCTAAATATATCTTAAACCCCAACATTAACTGCACCTCCAGCACATTAGCATGAAAGTCTTATGAAGGGAGATCCCATCTGAGTCCAGATTCATCACACATAAACACCATTTCCAAAGAGGGGCCATCTGCCCTGGTAGTTAACCCCATCGGCCATGACCATAACTCCCATGGGTCTCTTTAGCCCTCAAAGGAACCAATATCTGGGGGTTGTATCTGCTTTATCTGTCTCTCTGACTCTGCTCAGTTGTGCATGAGGGCAAACCTTCTGCCAGCCTCCAGACTCTTTTTTAGAAACTCGTAGCCATATAAACTCATTTCTCCTTTCCATTTCCCCCTTACTTTAGGTCAAACAGCATTTTAAAGTCATGGTATTTTATGTAGACATGGATATTCTGCTGATCCGCATTGAACCTTCCATATAAGGTCATTTTCCAGTTGCATCATCAGTTGGTAGTTGAAAGTGGTCCCTCGTTGCCAGGGAGGCTCATCCCCGGGTGTCATGTCCCACGCTGGGGGGAAGGCATTGCATTTACATGCTGAGTTTGGCTTCGAGACTGGCCACATTTGAGTAACATGAAGGCTGACAGAAGGGAATTCCCAGGCACAAAGTTGCTCTAGGCCTTGTTATTATTTTGGGTTTATCAGCTCACAAGCATAGTCATTAGTATCAGGGGCTCACTGTTGAACCCTCACTCCCTCCCGGTCCCCACCACTGTACCTGGGAGACTGTCGCTGCTCCCCTAGGGACCACGACAGAGCACCACTGGCCGGGAACCCAGTACCCCCCCTACTGTTAACCTTCAAGTATTTTGAGAACCTTTTATTTTTGGTAGGTAGACTCAGAGAACAAATCTCTGTATTTTCACTGTCATAGTGTTGGTCAATAAGATGAGAAGGTCCTTTCAATCTAGGACCTAAAGCAGACTATGCTGATGTCTCTTCCATAATATTAAACTCTGGGTTGAAGGTCTTGTAGATAAAGTTGTACAAGAATCACAGGAAAAGCTGCTAATTTCTATGAATGATGGAACTGGGTATATGAAATTGGTTCCTTACAATAATTTCACATTTTAATAAGATGAAGTTCAGTAAAGTAGGCCAAGTAATAAGCCTCATGGGTCTTCTATTATGATTTCATAGGAGGTTAGTAGGTGTTTTCACAAAGGGCTAAATATTATGTAAACCATGTAAAGAATAAAGGAAGAAGTGTAGGCATAGGTTGAGAGAGGGATACAGATATTTAGTAAAAGTTATATTATACCATTTGATCTTCCTGCCTTTCCTCAAAATGGAGAATGTAAAAGACAGTGAAATTTTTATTGCTTTGTTAGACCTTGCATAGTTCCTTAATTAAAGTTCCAAGAACTGGGATCCTCTGTCAATTGAGAAAATAGCAAAAATTTCCTGGGATCCTCTATCACTTGAGAAAATAGCAAAAATTCCCAGGTGGCAAAGCAAAACAAAGTCTAAAAGTATTACTTTTTTTTTTAAGTTACTGTGATGGCAGTAGCTTTGATTAAACAAAAGTCTCTATCCATCCAAAAAAATGAAAAAAGAATTGCAGTTTCAGACCATGAATTTTAAATCTTTACTACTAGGCTCAAACAAATTTTTATTAATCAAAATAGGAACCATTACAATCAACACACTTTTGCTAATGAGAAATAAGTTTGTTTATTCCTGTAATATAAAAATCCATGCTTCCAGATTTGACATACTCTTGGAAAGCATTTTCTGCATCCTCCTGGTTGTGGAAGTGTTTTCCTTGTAAAAAGTTGTCAAGATGCTTGAAGAAGTGGTAGTAAGTTGGTGAGACATCAGGTGAATATAGAAGATAAGGGAAAACTTCATAGTCCAATTCTTCAAATTTTGATGTGTTTTTTTTTTTTTGTGACATGTGGTTGGCCATTGTTGTGGAGAATTGGACCCTTTCTGTTGACCAATGCTGGCTGCAGGCATTGCTGTCTTCAGCACATCTCACTGATTTGTTGAACATACTTCACAGATGTAATGGTTTCACTGGGATTTGGAAAGCTGGAGTGGATCAGACAGTCAGTAGATCACCAAACAGAGATCATAACCTTTTATGTAGCAAGTTTGGCTTTGGGAAGTGCTTTGGAGCATCTTCTTGTTCCCACCACTAAGGTGGTCATCACTGGTTGTCACATAAAATTCAATTTTCATCACACATCACAATCCAGTTGAGAAATAGTTCGTTGTTGCTGTATAGAATAAGAGGAGATGACACTTCAAAACAACAATTTTTAAAAAATTTTTGGTGCTCATAAGGTTCCCAGTTATTGAGCTTTTTCACCTTTCCAGTTTGCTTCAAATGCCAAATGACTGCAAAATGGTTGACGTTGAGTTCTTTGGCAACTTCTCATGTAGTTGTAAGAGGATCAGCTTTGATGATTGCTCTCTATTTGTCATTTTCAACTTACAGATAGCAAGCCACTATGCTCCTCATCATCAAGGCTCTAGTCTCCTTTGCAAAACTTCTTGAACCACCACTGCACTGTACGCTCATTAGCAGTGCCTGACCAAATATTTTGTTGATGTTGTGAATTGTCTCCACTGCTTTTTTTACCCATTTTGAACTCAGATAAGAAAATTGCTTGAATTTCTTTTTCTCTAACATCATTCCCATAGACTAAAATAAATATAAAATAAAGAGCAAGTAATAAGCCACTAGCAAAAAAGCATAAATGAGAAATGTACATTAAAATGATGTATAACATAACCACATTTACTTAAGAATATATTCTAATCTCAAACAGCAAGTTTCAACAAGGCAAAACCGCAATTACTTTTTCACCAAACTAATAGAAATTAAGTTCATATACATATATCATAAGAGAGGGTGGCTGTATAAAGTTCATTTGAAGATATCCAAATAGGCCCTTTCAGTTGATGTATTTGACCATATCCCACTTTTACAGTTTTACAAGTGTTATGTTAATTGACAAGTGGGTCATTACTTATAAAGTCTTATTTATTCTCATTCAATTCCTCCATTCCTTTTCCTGGTGAAGATGAAGTTCTGACTTGTTGATTGCAAATACTTTCAGAGAAACATTAGAATAAATCAATGTAACTGACAAGGAAATTTGATTGTTTTATGGAATGTAACATTTAAAAAATAACAAAAATTACTGACCAATAACATTATAGTATTTTCTATTAATATGCATATCAGTACCAGAACATGTCATGGACAATGAAAACACTGTCAAATCTCCAGGAATTTTATATAATTTATAAAATTATAGTCATTTAAATTTAACCAAAAGAAATTAAAAAATTGCTTTTAATTTGAAAACACTTCTCATGCGACTCATAACATCCAATGAAACTGACTATATATATATATATATATATATATAACTCTTGTTATTATGGGAGAAAGGAAAATGCTTTGTGATTTTCCTATGGACCTCTGGAGAACGCGAAAAACAGTCTGTAATTTAAAAATATATATCATCTCAGGTATGAATTTGTTAAAGCAAAATTTGAAAATTTCTCAGATGGTTTGAACACCTGGTCAACTAGGATCATAGGTCACTGATAAAAACAATTGGTTACATCTTTAGCTAAAGTGACAATAAAAGATATGCAATGAAAATATAGGAGTTAACATGATTATATACAAAAGGAAACAAAAAAATTTTTAAATGAAAATACTTGTTCTCATAAAGAAAAAAAATGATGAGGTCAATATAAGTAACAGAGGATATTATTCTGACAAGACATAGAATCTTTGTTTTCTAGGCAGATTCCTCTAATGATTATGGAAACCCTTTTCTGACTTTTGGCTAAGATAATACCAATAATTCAAGAAAATTTCATTTTAACAGAAAACCAAATTGTAGTTTTATGCAAATACAATGTTTGACATGAAATCTCTTTAAATATCTCATAAATAAACATATCAAATCTTAGTCAGCATTGACCAAGATGGATTTCCACAAGTCATCTACAATTTTATATATATTCAGGTTTTATCTTCTACTTCCCTGTTTTTAACAATGCAACAATCAGTCTATTTACTTTAGGACAAAATACTTTCTTTTTTTTAACCAAAATTCACCCTGCATACCTATTAAGCAGATCTCAGATAATTAATTTAGTTAAGATCTAAAAAAAAATAGTATCCTTAAGGATTTCTTCTACATAAACTTAAATTTATAAACTCAAGAAGAGAATGAAATTATATTTTATTTACCTATATTATAGTATCTTGGTTTTTCCTCCTCCCTGTCTTTCCTGTTCTAAGATTACTTCTTTTATTGTTTATCTTATTAAAGAATTTCATTTAGCTACTCTGTTACTATAGTTTGCTGTTGAATAATTCTCATTAGTTACCTCATTTCAGAATCTTGATATTCATTTATGGTTGAAGGTTCATTTCAGTGTTCATAGAATCTGGAGTTAATTTATTAAATTTCAGCATTCAAAATGTATTGTGACACATTTTCAAAGTTCCATTGTTTCTATAGATGAATTCACAGGCGTGAGAATTTTTTTCTGTTATCTTTTTTGTCTTTATTTATTTATTTTTAATGTTACATTAAAAAATATGAGGTCCCCATATACCCCCACCCACCTCACCCCACTCCTCTCATAACCAAAACCTCCTACATCATTATGGGACATTCATTGCACTTGCTGAATACATCTCTGAGCACTGCTGCACTACATGGTCAATGGTCCACATTATAGTTTATACTTTCCGCCAGTCCACCCAGTGGGCCATGGGAGAACATACAATGTCCAGTAACTGTTCCTGCAGTACCACCCAGGACAACTCCAAGTCCTGAAAATGCCCCACATCACATTTCTTCTCCCCACACCCTACTCTCAGCAGCTATCCTGGCCACACTTTCTCCACATCAATGCTACATTTTCTTTGATTACTAATCATAATAGTTCATGAATAGAATATCAGTAAGTCCACTTTAATCCATACTCTATTCCTCCATCCTGTGGACCCTGGAATGGTCATATCCACTCCACATCTGTATCAAGAGGGGGCAATGAGTTCAATTTTTTTTCTTATTTTTCAGAATATTGTTTTGGATATGGTGTTTGTGTGAACTTCTTTTGCATTTTTCTGTTCAGATTTACTATCCTACTTGAATCTTTTGATACAATGTTTTATCCAGATTTTGGAATTTGTCAGGCATTATTCCTTTGAATTCTTTATTAGCTCTTCTTCCTCCTCCTCTCCTTTCATTACTCTGATGATACAAATCTCTACTCTTGTTTTAATTCCACAGGCTCATAAGATTCTCAATTTTCTTTTGAGCATATAAACTTTCTGTTTTAAATATTTGCTGTTTTTCCTTTTTTCATGTTCACTGATACATTTTTCTTTGTCCTCTGTTCTATTGATTTTTATTAGATTAGTGTATTTTTCACTCCTAAAATTTCCACTTGGTTCTTCTACATATATTCTAATTCTAAGCTGATATTTTCAATTTATTTGCTAAAACTATTCTTTAAAAATATATTTGTTTTATGCTTGTTCATAATGTTTCATTGTAACATTGTTATGATGGCTTCATCAAAATCTATTTCAGATAATATTATTTCTGTCATCTCAAAGCTGATATGTATTGATTGTATTTATGCTTCTGTTAGAGGCTTACAATAATTAACAAGCTGTAGCTTAGTAGATATCCCCCATAAGTCTACATGTCCAAGGGCAAGGCACTTCCCCACAAGTTAAACAATGAAACCACAGAAAGACAGGAGTAAAGGGAAATGAAATCCTTCCCTACCTGAATATCAGAGGGAGATAAAATCCCTACAGATCAAAGAAAGTTCTGCTCCTGCAGCATTCCAAGAAACCATAACTCTCTAACCCACTATCTTCTCATCACTATCAGGGAAAGTTTTCAATTCTAGTGCTTCCTATTGGTCCCTGTCCCCTCTCAGACCCTCAACCCCTCCCACCAATTATCATTTCCCCACCTAGGATACTTCTGTATAAGTTCAAATCCCCCCCTTCCAGGAGTGGGCTGAAGTCTCTCTTGAGGCACCCACCACACTGTTGGGGGGGGGGCTGAAGTCTGTTCTTCAGTCCCCCTCCATTGGGAGAGCTTCTCAGTACATTCTTTATCTATAGCAAAATCAGTCTCCTTGTCCCAGTAAGTGCTGTATTTTCTCCAAAAGTTTCAGTTTGAGATCTTCGCAGTTCTTGGCATAGTGAGTGATTTTAAAAAGAAATGTGGACATTTTCAATAATTTATTATGAGTCTCTAGATGTTATTTAAACCTGATTTAAATGGCTTATTTAAATGCTGTTCTAGTAAGGGAAGAGGCTACCATCTTATTACTGGCAGGTGATTGTAAAATTCCAGGGTGCACACTCACATTCAGTCCCTTTTAGCAGCTGTAAGGTGATATCCTCATTGCTGCTAGGCACAATTGGGAATTATTAATGAAATTTTATCTTGCTTTTGTATCCAAAAATATCTTAATATTACCTATAAACATGAAGGACATTACTCACTTCAAATCTCTAGTCTATTATATTCTGCTTTTCTTTGTGTCTGTTGAAGAGTTACATTATAATACATATAATATGTATTATTATAGCTCTTTGAATGTACTATGTACTTTTACTTCACTGATTTGTTTTAAAAATTCTATTAAATATAACAGAACTACTACATACAGCACGTATTTTTTTTTTAAAGATTTATTTTTATTTATTTAATTCTCCTTCCCTCCCCCGGTTGTCTGGTTTCTGTGTCTTTTTGCTGCGTTTTGTTTCTTTGTCCACTTCTGTTGTGGTCAGGGGTACAGGAAGTGTGGGTGGTGCCATTCCTGGGCAGGCTGCTCCCTCCTTCGAGCTGGATGGCTCTCCTTACGGGCACACTCCTTGCGCGTGGGGCTCCCCTATGCGAGGGACACCCCTGCGTGGCAGGGCACTCCTTGCGCGCATCAGCACTGTGCATGGGCCAGCTCCACACAGGTCAAGGAGGCCCGGGTCTTGAACCTCGGACCTCCCATGCGGTAGACGGATGCCCTAACCACTGGGCCAAGTCCGTTTCCCATATACAGCACTTATTTAAAGTGTACATTTTGTTAGGCTCTAACCTTGTACATATGCATCCAAATACCTTGACATTCAAGGCAAATTAATATCTTTCATTAGTGTGATATGTTTGCTACAATTGATGAACAAATATTGAAGTATTGCCACTAACCATGATCTATACTTTACATATGGTTTATACTTTGCCCAGCACAATTTTATAGGTTTTGACAAAATATATAAAATCCTGTGTATTAGTCAGCTAAAGTGGTGCTGATGAAAAATACCAGATATCTCTAGTCTTTTATAAAGGGTATTTATTTGGGGTAGAAGGTTACAGGCCATAAAGTATAAGTTACTTCCTTCACCAAAGTCAATTGTCATATGTTGGAACAAGATGGCTGCTGACATGTGCAAGAGTTCAGGCTTCCTCTTTCTCTTCCTCTTAACACTACATGGTCCCACCTTCTTCCGATATCCACTTTAGGCTAGGATACTTTTCATCTCTTTCCCAGGGCTCATTTCTCTTCAAGTTCATTTGCTCTGCTTTCTCCATAAGACAGGCTGTATATTATCAGGCAAAGAGCTCATCTCTCTTTCTAGGGCCCCTGCCATGTTCAATGGAGATTTCTTTCTCTCCTCACATTTCTGCTTTTCCGAATCTTAACCTCCAAGGGCTCCAATATCAAACACCTACTTACATATCTGCCATGTAGTTTCCTGTGAGTCCCCACCAAGCAAGGGGGTGGGAATCAATTTCCTACCAATGTGGTCTAATCAAAGCCTTAATAATTGTTTAATTAAATAAAAGTGAAACCACTGAATCCAATATAATATGATACACCCAAAGAACAGAACAGTTTACAAACATAATCTAGTACCTATTTTTGGAATTCATACACACTACCAAAGTGCTACAGCCTGTATTCATCATTGCAATATAATGCTGTACATTTGCATTGTCCCAAAAATACCCCATGTTGCACTGTTTCTTCCCTCTCCCTCCCCTCAGAACCTCTGGTAACCACTGCCTTTATATCAATGTTGCATATTTTACTATTACTAGAATAAGTCTATTTTAGTTCATAGCTACATTTCCTCCTTATGTTTGTTTAATCCTCTATCATGAGAATTTGGGGAGGGTGATGCCCACTCTGCTTCCTCCCACACCAAAAACTTCTTTCATCATTGTGGCACATTCATCCAATAGACAGATGGTTGGAACTGTCTTGTTTGCAGTTGTAGATACTTTTTGTAAAATTATTTCATGTTGAATATCTTTTAATGTGTTCTGTTTCCATCTATACATCTTCTTTAAAGAAATTTATAATCAAATATTTTGTCCACTTTTAATTAGGCAGATATTGTTGTATTATTGAGTCTGAAGAAACAATTGTATTCCAGCTACAAAACTTTTATCACATATAACATACAAAAATTTTCTCTTAGTCAATGACTTTTTTTATCAGTTAAATGTATCTTTTGTATTGCAGATTATTTAAATATTTTTCAATATACAATTTATCAAAAATTTTAAGTAATAATTTTCATGTAATATATCAGAAATATTTATTGTACCCGAGTTTGGAAAACATTTTTTACAAAGGGCCAGAGAGTAAGTACTTTAAGTTTTGAGCAACATGGAGATTCTCAGGAGGTAACTCTTAGGCACCCTGCAGCTCTAGAATCTTCAGGACCTTATTTTGAGTGAAGTAAGCCAGGTATTAAAGGACAACTAGTACATGACCTCTATGATATGACATAAGGAAACCCAGCTTTCTCAGAGAGCTAGAGACTGGATGATAGGCTTACAGGAAATCGGTGGGAAGAGGAAGGTTGTGAGCTGATGCCTACATGGGTGAAATCCAAAATAACTTAGTATACAGAAAAGTTTATAGTCAAGGTTTGGCTCATGAGTCTTAATTTTCCAAACTCTGGTATAAACCATGTTTACTATACTGTATGTATATTTAAAGAAGTTTAAAAATTTTAGGTCTTAAATGTAAGTCTAAAATTCATTTTGAAAAATTTTATATAATATAAAGCATGGACCAAATTTCTTCCTATTCATGAGGCTTTAGCAGTTGTTTAAGCACCATTTGCTAAATGACTACTTTTGCTCCATTTTTGCCTTTGCTCCTTTGTTGGGAACCAATTGACCACATAAATGTAATTCTCTTTCTGGGCTCTCATTTGGCTTCCATTAATTTATTTGTCCATCACCAATGCTAGTGCCATATTTTCTTCAATACAATACCCTTATAATAAAAGCTTTTTAAGTGAGATTCTTTAAATCATCTAACTTTAATGTATTTGTAGAAATGACTTTAGCTATATTAATCTTTTTGCATTTTTATATGAATTTTGGAATTAACTTGTCAATTCCCTTCCCCAAAAACCAACTTGTTCAGAATTTAATTAGAATTGGGATAAGTATCTAGTCATTTAAGGAATATTGAGATTTTAAATACATTGAGTCTTACAACTCATGACAAGTTCTATCCATCAATATATTTTTGTCTTCTTTAGTTTGTCTTAACAATATTTTTGGTTTTCAGAAGAAAGGTCTACCTCATATTTTGTCAGTTTTAGTGGTGTTTCTTTCCATCAGATTTGGTCTAATGTAAGTTATATTGTTTTTATTAATATCAAATTCTGATTTTTTGTTAGCATATATGCTTATTATTTGTACAATGATCATGTGGCCTATAAACTTGCTAAACTCACACTACTTGTAGTAGTTTATTTCTATATTCCAGGGATTCTTAAATATTAATGTTGTCTGTGAAAAAAATATGAAGTTGTTTCTATATTGTTGAATCTAGTTTCATCTCTTATCCTTACTTTCTTTACTGTGCTAAATAGAATATGCAATAAAATGTTGAATACAAATTTTGAAATGCATAATTTTTGACTTGCCTTAAATTTACATGGAAAACATTCCAGTTTTAACCAAATATTAACTACATAATTTGCAGAAATCAAAATAAAACAAAAGACCTAAATATTAATGGAGATATAAATAGATAACAAAGAGACAGAGAATATAAACAAAATTATTTATTTCTTCAACTGTCAGCTAAACTGATAAGAAAAAAGAAAGAAAAAAGAGAAGCCTCTAATAAGTAAAATCAGAAATTAATTAGGGTGCTACCACTGACTTTAAAGAAATAAAAAGTATTATAAGTGGATAGTGTGAGGAATTTTATGAAAGCTAATTAGGAAACCTAGATGATATGGATAATTCCTAGAAAATACAAACTCCCAAAACCAAGTCAAGGGAAAAAGGAGATTGAATCTGTGACCAAAAACCTTCCCAAAAGATAATCCAAGGACAATTAATTTTACTGAATTCTATCAAATGTTTAAAGAAGTATTAATGTAAACCCTTCTCAAGCTCTTCCAAAAAATTGAAAGGGAATCTTTTCCTAACCCATTCTGTAAGGCTGATTCTATCATGATACCCAAACAAGATAATTATATGAGAAGAAAAGTAAATTAGAGAAATATATCCATATTAATCTAAAGCAAAATTCCATAACAAATACTAGGAAACTGAATTAAGTGACTTATTAAAATGATTATATACCATGATAATTTTGGATTTATTCCAGGAATTCAAGGGAGTTGTGTTTTTTTAAGATATATTTTTTATTTATTTCCATTGTCTGCTCTCTGTGTCCATTTGCTGTGTGTTCTTCTGTGATTGCTTCTATCCTTATCAGCAGCACCAGGAATCTGTGTTTCTTTTTGTTGCATCATCTTGCTGCATCAACTCTCTGTGTGTGTGATGCCATTCCTGGGCAGGCTGCACTTTCTTTCACCCTGGGCGGCTCTCCTTATTGGGCACATTTCTTGCGCATGGGCTCCCCTATGTGCGGGACACCGTTGTGTAGCATGGCACTCCTTGCACACATAAACATAACCCCATACCTCCTATGTGGTAGGCAGATGCCCTATCCATTGGGCCAAGTCTGCTTCCCTCAAGGGAGTTTTAATATATAAGAATCACTCAAAGTATAATCACACATCACATTCTTAAAATAAATGGAAAAGCATGGTTATCTCAATCGACGTAGAAAAAACATTTGTCAAAATTCAATACTCTTTCATTATGAAAGCACTTCACAAACTAGGGACAGATGAAATTTCCTAAACCTGCCAAAAGTCATTTATGAAATATGCACGGCTGCTCTTATATTTGATTGTGAAATATATACAGCTTACCACCTTTGATCAGGAATAAGACAAGGGTGACAATTATCAAAGCTTCTATTAACTGTTGCACTAGATGATTTACTGATGGCAATTAGGGAATAAAAAAAATAGAAGCAGATTTGATCCAATGGATAGGGCATCCACCTACCACATGGGAGGTCCAAGTTTCAAACCCAGGGCCTCCTGACCCATGTGATGAGCTGGCCCACTCACAATGTTGATGCACACAAGGAGTGCCATGCCACACAGGGGTGTCCCCTGCATAGGGGAGCCCCATGCACAAGGGGTGTGCCCCATAAGGAGAGCTGCCCAGAGCAAAAAAAGTGCAGCCTGCCCAGGAATGGCACCACACACAGAGAGCTTATGCGGCAAGATGGCACCACACACAGAGAGCTTATGTGGCAAGATGACAGATGCCAAAATATAATGAAACACAGATTCCAGGTGCTGCTGACACAAGTGAACACAGAAGAATACACAGCAAATTGACACAGAGAGCAGAAAACGGGGGGGGGCGGGGAGGGGAGAGAAATAAATAAATAAATCAAATAGAAGTTATCAAAAATGACAGGGAAGATGTAAAACTATCACTCTCCATAGATCCAATAGAAAAGAGGCATGTTTAAAAAGACCATGAAAAATAAACCAAATTGTTTTTACTAGTGCCTGTAAGCATTGGATTTATGGTCAATTTTAATTTTCATATTCATACTGCTGTTTGTGTCAGTATTTTTTTATCATTTCTAGGAAAACAATTATTTTTCTTTGTTATGTTCAGAAAATTATCCTGTATTGTAAATGATCATAAATATATAAATTTGTGCTCAAAAGAGTATGAGATGTTATATGCTTATTGTGTACATTCTACATAGGTGGATTAGTTGTGGCCATTTTTCACAGCTTTCTTCATATTGCCTATTTTTTCAATTGGCAAAGGCTAGCAAATTATGGGAAGGTGCATATGTGGAGACAATGAAATGAGGAAGTTAATTTTTAAAAAATTGTAATCTAGTATATATGGCCTCTGGTTCTATTCCTATGCTCATTTTGAATGTGCTCTTGCTTTACACTTTCTCTGAAATCTATTTTTCTCATCAATGCAAGCTATATATCTTTATCTGCTTAACTTTTGGAATTATGCAGCTCAACTTGCACATGATAGTTTAAAAAACTATTCTTAAATTACCATATTCTATACAAATACAAAATAATATAAGCTATGTTTAACATTCACTAATACTTAAACATACATATTTAGTATATAAGTAAAATTTGGGAAAGGTTTTGTGCAGAGAATTGATGGAAGATAATGGAATAAGAATCATCCTCCACCAGAATGACTATTAATTAGCCAGGAATTCAAAGAATAAATTATTTTTATAACTGCAGAGTCTAGTAGACACTACATAAGCCCCAAAAGAGTGGGAAAAGAACTAGTTAACTGCAGTAAATACCAATGTATTGTATTTACAGTGCATTGGCCACTGTCACTCATCCCTTTAACCTCTGGCATGCAGCAGTGAGGTACTCAATTCCATCTCCTGTTGAAGCTTGCTGATGCTAGAATGGGATATGCAGATTTAGTTCCAAGGATAGGGCTATGAAGTCATATCACTGATCACTGCTTTTAATTATCTAATTCAGATCACTGGCAGAATGCCTCTGAGGGCAGGTGCTTTTACAAATTAAACCTCAGGCAAAAGTAGCAGGAGAGATGTAAAGAAAGTACACTTCTTCAATACCACAGAATACACTTAAAGAGCTGCATGTATTGGAGAAGTGGGGAAACAAGAAAATGCATCTTCAAAAAATGATATGACAGGATCCTAAAACCCTTCTTGGTCTCTCCCTCATTCCTTTCCCAGGGCAGTTTGGAACAAGATAATGCTTCCTTTGTGAAACCTTAGCCTTGTTCTGGCTAGGAATGACTGATTTGAGTTCCTTTTTGAAAAAGACAAACAAATATTGGAGGTGAAGACTATAATAATTGAACTGAAAACTCCCAGGAGAAACTCAACACCAGATTGGAGCTGAAAGAAAAAAGAGTGATCTCAAAGACAAAAGTTAGGAACAAAAAAGTAAAAGAAGTATAAAAATCTCAAATAGCCTAAAAGACCTGTGGGACACCATCAAGCATACCAATATGTGTATTATGGGAGTACCAAAGAGAAAAGAAACAGAAAGGAGCAGAAGGAATATTCAAAGAAATGACATAAAGTTCTGAAATTTGGTAAAATATGTGACCAATATTTATCTAATTTAGTGTTTGAAGCTCATCAAGGACTAAATTAGATAAGCTTGAAGAGAAATATACTTCTCTTAGAATTGTCAAATACAAAAGACAAAAGTGAGTACTTAAAGCTGAAACATTAAAGCAATTGTCCCAAGCAAAAGATTCCCCAACATTAAGTACCAATTTATTATCAGAAACCATGGAAGCAAGGAGGCAGTAGGTGGAAATATTTAAAGCCTTTTAAAAAATTGTAAATCAAGAATTTCATATCCTGTAAGTCTTCCTTTTAAAAAAATTAGGAGAGATTAAGATAATCACAGAAAAAAACAAAAACAAACAAACAAACAAAAAAACGCTGGGAAGATTTTTAACATTAAGTATGTCCTACAAGCAATACTAAAGGGAGTTCTTCAGACCAATAGAAAAGGATCAAAGTGGCATTAATAAGTAAAGAACTGTGTTAAAGTTAACCATTTGGGTAACTATAAATGCAATTAATATTGTATGTATGTTTGGTTTTATATAACTCCACTTCTTGATTCTTATAAAATATAATGATAAATCTAGGCTTTTGTACATAAAAGATACAAAGATATAATTTGAAACAAGTACCCAAAAAGGTGCTGGGATAGCAGAGTGTAAGTGGAGTGTATGAGTATGCCATTAAAATTAAGGTGTTATTAAATAAAAGTAGATACAATTAAGTTGTTATATTTTAATTCCATAGAAAACACTTAGAAAATATATGAAAAATATGTCCAGAAAGAAGTGAAAATGTATTCAATATAGTATAATACAAAAATTAAATAACTAGAAAGTTAGACATTAAGGGGAAATTTGAAGTTCAAAAATTATGAATTACAAAGAACAAATAGCAAAATGGAAGAAGAATGTCCTGCATTATCATTACTTTGAATGCAAAAATAATTAAACCCTGCATCCAAAGGAGTCAGATTTCCAGATTGTATAAAAATCATATATCAAATATATACTGTTTATAACCCTCACCTAAAATTCAAAGATATAAGAGGCTATAAATAAAATGATGAGGAAAAATATATACCTTGCAAGTAGAAATAAAATGACACCTGGGGTAGCCATTTCATATCACATGAAATGGACTTTAAATAAAAAACTTGTTACAAAACTTTGGACTAACCCAAGATGGGTAACAAGGAGATGAGGGACAATGCCCATCCCAAAGAACAGACAGTGTCTGTAACTGAAGGAAGATAATTCCATCCATCTGCCCTAAGGGAGCTAAGTTCCTTCTCAATTAGAAACAGAGTGGGTATCACCATCCCCAAATCCTCATGATTGGAGATTGAACAATGGACTAAAGTAGACATTATTGTTCTACTACAGACATTAATTTTCTAGCAATGGAAGAATGTCATGCAGGACAATTCCAATGTCCCAAAAATGACACCATATTACACCTATTCTTCCCTCTCCTAGCCCTCAGATACTCCAGTGGCCACTGCATTTATATCAGTAATAGGAGTTCTTGTATTGCTAAAATAATATTAAATACAAAGGAATTTTTCTGGCTAAGAGACATCAAAGGGAGTTAGGAGGTAATTCCAGAGGTTATGCTTATGCACATGTCAGCAGGATATGATTAACTGCTATAATAAACACTGTCTTAAAAAGCAGGGCTCCTGAGGACTCTAGAAACATCTAGACAATATAGACAGAGCTGACAATCTAAGGAATAATTAGCACTATACTTGTTAAATACATGTCACAAAGTCTTAAATCTTCAGTCTCTTCATATGCTGGTTGAGCTCTGAATCTCAGCAAAGTAGAAACACCTACTCTCCATTTCATTGGACTTGCTCAGGAAAACTAATAAAAGAATGATGATGGAAAATACCTGTCTGAAAAAACAGAGAGTATCTACAACTGCAAGCCAGATAGCTCCATCCATCTGCCCCATGGGATTTAAGTGCTCTCATAGTCAGAGACAGGAAGGGCATCAACATCCCAAATTCCTCAAGATTGAAAAATGACCATACATAAGGGTGGGAAGGAAATACGGACTTAAGTAGACTTATTATTCTAGCAAAGGAAGAACTGATATCATTGTTCCAAAGGCAGTGGCCAACTGAGTTTCTGAGGGGAGAGAGAGGGAAGAATATGTGTGACATGGGTGCATTTTTTGGACATTGGAATTGCCCTGCATGACATTGCAATGATAGATACAGACTATTACACATTTTGTCAAAGCCCATAAAATTATGAAGGGCAAAGTGTTAATCATAATGTAAGCTATAATACCTGGTAGAACAATAATTTACTATGTGTTAATCAATTGTAACAAATGTATCACACTAATGAAAGCTGTTGTAAATGGGAAAATTGTATGAGAACTACGGGGAAGGTTATATGGGAATCCTCTGTATTATTGATGTAATATGTAATCTAAATCATCTTCAAAAATCAACCAATCAATCAATATTTTTACAAAATGAACTGGAGAAACAAGAAAATGAATAGGAAATTAACCACAAAGCAAGTAGAAGTAATGAAATAACAAAGATTTGAGCAGAGATAAGTGAAATAGAATTTAAAAATAGATAAAATCAATATAAACTAAAGGTTGCTCTTTGAAAAGACTAAGTAATGATGACAAACTTTAGCTAGACTGATTAAGAATAAAATACAGAAAGCACAAATAACTCACATCAGAATTAAAAAGGGGGGCATCACCACCACCATTAACACAGAAATAAATAAGGACTCTTAGAAGATATTAAGAAAAAACTGCATGCCAACAGATTAGCTAACTGTAAAAAACAGTTAGTCTAGTTTTCACATAAAGGAAGAAAATATTAATTAATGTAACCTGGCAGCCTACTGTCTCAGTCTCCCACTCCCAGGTTAAATAGGAATAAAGGAAACCAGCTTAAGCCAGTCCTATAGGCAGTCCAAAAGACGCCCAAGAAAGAGCTAAGTCAATACCAATTCAGGACTAAATTCCATTCCTTATTTGGAAAAGGGAAGCAGGTAAAAACTAAAATGGTTGGAATGTAATGGGGGAAGTGGTTAATCACAAACTTTTGCTCGGTAAAGTTAGATCTTCTCAGATACGTTGTAACCTCTGAAGTATCCAGTCTATGGAGAAACAGAAGAAGGGCTTGCCTGCTAAGCTTTCAGGTATAAATTGTGTCATTCTTCTTTGTTCCAGGTGCCAGTCATGTTTTCTGGTTGTGCACCCCTTCTTACAGGATTGAGAATAAATTTTTTTCTTCCCCACATTTGGGTGAGCCTTATTTTCTTCCAGAAGATTCCTTTCTTACAGCTTTGGGGCTCACCCAGGATTCTGAAGCTTCAGGGGTGGAAGATAGGGAGGCATGCCCCACTGTTTAAGCAGTTTTGGACTCCATTGGCTGGGGCCTTGCCTCTGACAGCCAAGAGACCCAAGAACAGATGCTTAGATCTGCTGATTATGGATGAGAAAAAGTGAAGGGAAAATCTGCCTCTTGTTGACCAGATGACTCCATGCATGGATCAAAGTAAGAACAAAAGCTATTAAGTATTACCTTGGTGGTCAGGAATTCTGATAAGTCTGAGGTTAACTGTGCATGCATGAGACACCTGACATATGATGAGAAGTGAGTGCAGAGTCCCAGTTCACATTTTCCTTCTCCTGTGAGGGAAAAGGCCAGAGATAGACAAAGCAAAAGATTCAAGAAAAAGAGACCCAGACAAGATTCAGAATGGGAAATAGAGGCAGTCAGTTGACTGGGAAAAAGGGTAAAGGGACATTCCTCCATATAGTCCATTAGGGAAGATGGAGACATTCCTTCAGATAGTCCATTAGGGAGGATGTTAAGACATTGGACTGACAATGATGAGATCAAGGGAAAAGACAAGAAGAAAATGATTGAATACTGATATTGTATCTGGACCAAGGAAAGTATTTTACCACCTGACATATTCTGGCCAAAATACTGGGCAAATGAGGATTGGCTTTGTGCTGACCTTGTACTGTATGTTAATGGAAAAACACCCTTCTCCAAAGAAGAGTCTGACTGTGCCATGTGATGGTTAAAGGGAAAGGGGGCCACTTTCTATCCAATGAAAGCTGAAAATCTAGACCTGAGACTAGGCTTATAGAAACTAAGGCTGCAAAAGCAAAAGCTGTAGAAACTAAACCCTGGGACCCCTGTCTAATCTCCCTACTCCTTAACTTACCCCTCCCCTCCCAGAAAAAGGGCCTTTAGACTTGGAGGGCCCAATAGAACCCACTGTAAACCCTGGGGAATGAGAGAATCAAGCAGGGCCAACAGCCCCATGGGTTACAACCCCCAAACATCTGAGAAAAGAATTGGAACAGTGTAAGAAAGATATACAAAATTTTCCATTCCCCAGAGCATCTGAGAAGAGAGTGAAAGAACAAAATTCCACTGAGTCTTTGTATCCATTGAGAGAAGTACCAATGGGGCCAGGGGAGATTGGCTATGTAAATGCCCCACTGACAAGTACTTAAGTAAGAAACTTCAAAAAGGAGTTGAAATCACTAATAAAAGATCCAGTAGCGCTGGCTGAACAAGTAGATCAATTCCTAGGTCCTAGTTTATACACATGACCTGAACTTATGTTCATACTGAATATCCTCTTTATCAGAGAAGAAAGAGGAATGGTGGGGAGGGCAGTGATGAGAGTGGGAAAGGCAGCATCCACCTGGACAGGGGTAATGGCAGCAGAACAGAAGTTCTCAAACACAAGACCCTAAGTGGGATAATAATGACCTTGGAGACAGAGAACAAATGAAAGATCTTAGAGACCTCATTATATAGGGGATCGAATTGGCCATACTCAAATCTCAAAACTGGAATAAGGTCTTTGAAGTAGCCCAGGAGAAAGATGAAACTCCTTCTGCTTACCTGCAATGATTGAGGAACCAAGTGAGGAAATATTCAAGAATGGACCCTGATGATTCTGTGGCTCAAGGAATTTAAAAGTCAGCTATGCAAAAGTGTCTTGGCCTTAATTCTGGGATTCAGATTAGGAAAGTCCAGTATCTGAAAGATATAAGTGACCTCTTCCATTTCAGTAAAAAGTGTGATTTTTTTTTTGTTTTCTATCTGCCCTACTTACTCCTTGTCTATCTTCAAATTTTTCTAAATTCAGGCGGGGCTGAGGGTTACCATTTACTGAATCCCTTTAAGTTCCTAGCACTGGCAATTTCACTCATGAAGGCTCAGTACAAGGCTATGGCTACTTTGGATATAAGTATTTAGGTAGAGTTAGGCATAACTCCACATATAAGAATTCCATCTGTTTTCATTACTTTTATGTTTATCTTGAAATACCTTGAAATATTTAATTATGTATAAATTGATTTGACTATTATTGTTTAGTTTCAAAAATTAGTCCATAGAAAATGAACTATACAAAGAGTAAAATTAACATAGGTGTTTGTTAATTTACTACTTTATTACTGGTAATAACTGTGAATATATTTCCTTCTGTTATATTTTAAATTATTTTTAGCATGACCAATCTCTAGAATCTATTTGCGTGGATACATTAAAATTAAGCCTGCAATAAAAAAAAAAAAGTGTCTTGGCCTGACATTCAGAAGAAGATTCAGAAAAAAGAAGGATGGATGGAAAAGCCATTGACAGAGAGTCCCAGAAAGTGTTTGTAAGGAGAGAGGAGAAAAAGCAGAAACAGAAAGCAAAGGTATGATAAGCACAGTTGACCAAATGGCTTGGAAAAGATTGGTGATGAGTCAGGGAGGGAACAGGCAGAGAAAAGACAATAATGCAAAATGGGCTTATTTAGATAAGGGGGCAAGGAGAATGCAAGTCTCGGCCAGGTGCTATCATTGTGGGAGGTCTGGTCATTTCAAAAGTGAATGACCAAGTTAGAAAAAGAGTCTGGTAATCCTCCTCATGAATTTTGAGGATTAGGGAGGTCTGAGGCTCCTCACTTCTTTTTTTTTTTAAATTTTATTCATTTTGTAAAAATATTACATTCAAAAAATATGAGGTCCCATTCAACCCCACCACCCCCACCCCACCACTCCCCCCCCCCCCCCAGCAACACTCACTCCCATCATCATGACACATCCATTGCATTTGGTAAGAACATCTCTGGGCATCTCTGCACCTCTTGGTCAATGGTCCACATCATAGCCCATACTCTCCCACGTTCCATCCAGTGGGCCCTGGGGGGATTTACAATGTCCAGTGATTGCCCCTGAAGCACCATCCAGGGCAACTCCAAGTCCCAAAAACGCCTCCACATCTCATATCTTCCTGCCATTCCACAAACCCATCAGCCACCATGGCCACTTTTCCCACACCAATGCCACCTTCTCTCTGTGGACCTTGGATGGGTTGTGTCCGTTGTACCTCCATGTCAAGAGGAGGCTCAGATTCCACATGGATACTGGATGCAATCCTCCTGCTTTCAGTTGTAGGCACTCTAGGCTCCATGGTGTGGTGGTTGTCCTTCAACTCCATCTTAGTGGAGTGAGGTGAGTCCAATAAATCAGAGTGTAGGAACTGATGTCTGTTGAGGCTCAGGGCCTGGCTATCATATTGTTAGTCCAGAGATTCAAATCCCCTAAATATATCTTAAACCCCAACACTAACTACAATTCCAATAAAGTAGCATGAAAGTCTTGTGAAAAGAGATCCCATCTGAGTCCAGTTTCATCATGCAGAAACACCAGCTCCAAAGAAGGGCCATCTGACATGGCAGTGAACCCCATCTGCCATGACCATAGAACCCGTGGGTCTCTTTAGTCTTCAAAGGAACCAATACTTGGGGTTGTATCTACTTTATCTGTCTTTTAGACTCTGCTCAGTTGTGCATAAGGGCAATCCTTCTGACAACCTCCAGACTCTTTTTTAGAGACTCATAGCCATAGAAACTCATTTGTCCTTTCCATTTCCCCCTTACCTTAGGTCAAACAGCATTTTAAAGTCATGTTGTTATATGTAGACAGGGATATTCTGCTGATCCGCATTGAACCTTTAATTTAATGTCACTTTCTAGTTGCATCATCAATTGGTACTTGCTAGTGATCCCTCGGTGCCGGGGAGGCTCATCCCCAGGTGTCATGTCCCACACTGGGGGGAAGGCATTGCATTTACATGCTGAGTTTGGCTTTGAGACTGGCCACATTTGAGTAACATGACCGCTGTCAGGAGGAAATTCCTAGGCACAGTGCTGCTCTAGGCCTTGTTCTTATTTCAGGCATATAGGCTCACAAGCATAGTCATTAGTTTCATGGTCTCACTGTTGGACCCTCATTCCTTCTTGGTCCTTACCGTTGCTCCTGGGGGACTGCCGCTGCTCCCCTAGGGACCACAACAGAGCACACCTGGCCCCGAACCCAGTACCCCCCCAACTGTAGTTTTTAATTGTTGCCACTATGGGTGTATCCAAACATTACCATGCACCCTGGACATATGCACTGTATAGCTCCCTGTCAGCCATATATCACCTGTCAATAGTATCCTATACCAGTATTCCTCCACTGCCATTGTTGAACCACTCTGTGATCCAAAACTTCCTGAAAAGAGAAGCCCAATATAATGTCACGATCCCTTACTAGTAAAATGGAATATAGCGATGGGTTTAAAGGTTAGATATAGAATACGTGTTGATTTGGAAAAATTCTACATCCTATCCTTTTCTTTTCTTTTTTCCTAATTATTGAGCTTCTCTTCACAAGAGTCCTAGATCACAGTAATTCATATATACAATATACAGTACTCCCACACATCTACCATAAAACCTTTTCCCTTCCACAGCGATATTCTTAAACTTATTCATATCATATTTACTTAAATGGATTATAGACTCTAAGACAATAGCTTTCAAACAAGGTGACATCTGTGCTTACATTGTGGTCCATACTTTAGGATATACAGTTTTCTAAATTTTTAGTTATCCTATGTTTTACATTATAGTTTACATTATTAGTCTGTCATCCCCTATTTGTTTATGGTGTAATATTACATGTTTTATATCCATCCTTGTGTATTCTCGCGAAAATCCTCTCTTACCCCACATTTACCTTGGTTCCACACATTTTTTTTTAAAGATTTATTTATTTATTTAATTCCCCCCCCTCCCCTGGTTGTCTGTTCTCTGTGTCTATTTGCTGCGTCTTGTTTCTTTGTCCGCTTCTGTTGTTGTCAGTGGCACGGGAGGTGTGGGCGGCGCCATTCCTGGGCAGGCTGCACTTTCTTTTCACGCTGGGCGGCTTTCCTCACGGGCGCACTCCTTGCGCGTGGGGCTCCCCCACGCGGGGGACAACCTTGCGTGGCAGGGCACTCCTTGCGCGCATCAGCACTGTGCATGGCCAGCTCCACACGGGTCAAGGAGGCCCGGGGTTTGAACCGCGACCTCCCATATAGTAGACGGACGCCCTAACCACTGGGCCAAAGTCCGTTTCCCGGTTCCACACATTTAACATCCATTTTCCCCTCCCCTTGGGGCCCACAGTGACAGTCAACCTCCATTTCCTGAGGAGCCACGTCCAGTTCAGGGCCTAACTTGCTCAAGTGCCCTAATGCCCTGCGAGCCACCCTTTCTCTCGAGAGATACAGTTCCCTCTATTTGATGGCATTAGTCCTCCCCAGGGTGTGGGCCCACCCCCACTCTCACTACTTGGGTCTCTACCCAATGGTACAACCCACCCTGGCAAAATGAGCATTCAGATATTCCCCAGGAGCCCGTCCCGCATCAGACCATCCCCTCCGAGCATCCTAAACAGGTAACCCTCCTAATTATATCTTGATACGATTTTCTCAGCATTTTACTCTCAACCAACACCTGACACTCTCCTATGTTTGTATGTTGCCCCTCCCTCCCCCCACTTTTTGGGCAATATTACCCATCCGCCCATACCCAGCCCCCCTCAAACCCGCAAAGCCCCTCCCAAAGGCAACCCCTTGCCCCCATTTTATCTCTTCTTTGTGTTCATACTTACCGCCAGTTCATCATAAATTCCACCCCTGTAGACGTCGACTCACATCCTTCCTCCACCCCCTGATTTCCTGTAAGCCTATCTTCCAGTCTCTAGCTCTCTGAGGCAGCTTGCTTATTTCATATCATTGAGGTCATGTAGTATTTGTCCTTCAATGCCTGGGTTGCTTCACTCAACATAAGGATCTCAAGATTCATCCATGTTATCACATGTGTTTGTAGTGTATTTGTTCTTACAGCCGAGTAGTGTTACATTGTATTATATACCACATTTTATTGATCCACTCATCTGTTGATGGGCATTTGGGTTGATTCCAAGTTTTGGCGATAGTGAACAATGCTGCTATGAACATTGGTGTACATATATCGTTTTGTGTCTTTTTTTTTCAGTTCTGCTGGGTATATACCCAGCAATGGTATTGCTGAGTCATATGGCAAATCTATGGTTAGTTCTTTGAGAAACCGCCAAACTGTCCTCCAGAATGGTTGGATCCTTCTGCATTCACAGCAGTGGATGAGTGTTCCCCTTTCTTCACATCCTCTCCAGCATTTGTATTCTGTTTTTTTCATAGCTGCCAATCTTATGGGAGTAGGATGATAGAGGCTCCTCACTTCTAAAGCCCACCGGGAGCCTTTAGTAAATATAAGGGTGGGCCCGTATCAGGAAGAAATTACATTTCTAGTGAAGAAATTACATTTCTAGTGGACATTGGCACAGCCTGATCCTCTGTGACTCATCTCCCCAGAGGAACCAAATTCTCTGGAAGTTCCTGTATAGTCTCAGGGGTAAAAGGTGAAGGATTTGAGGTCCCCATTCTTTTTCCCACTAATATTTGTTGGGCAGACAATCAAATTGTAAGCCCTTTGTTGTACATCCCAGAAGCCAGGAGTAATTTGTTGGGAAGAGACTTAATAGTATTCATGGTTTGGATTTGGAAGTAAGGGATGGGCAGATAGAAGTAGTCTTAGCCATGCTCACTGAAGAAGATGAAAAAGATATCAGAGAAGAAGTGTGGGTAAGAGAAGGGAATAGAGGGGGTTTGCAGGTACCCCCTATTAAAATCAAATTGAAAAAGGAAGGGGAAATTATTTATCAATGACAATATCCCATTCCCCCTAACAGGAGGCAGAAACTTCAACCCATTATTGAAGGCCTCCTTTGATGGACTCTTGGAGCCCTGCATGTCCCCCTTCAATTCTATCTTGCCCATTCAGAAATAGGATGGTAGTTGGAGGATAGTACAGGATCTAAGGGTCATTAATCAAATCATTCAGGTTCAACAGCCAATAGTCCCAAATCCATACACTCTCCTTAGTAAGATCCCCTGCCATCATAAATGGTTTAGTGTAATATATCTAAAGGATGCCTTTTGGGCCTGTCCACTTGATCTAGAGAGGAGAGACTTGTTTGTATTTAAGTGGGAAGATCCCTCTACAGGAAGAAAACAGCAATATAGGTGGACAGTTTTACCTCAAGGCTTTACAGAATCCCCCAACCTCTTTGGGCAGAAACTGGGAAAAGTATTGGAGAAAGTTGTAGTCCCATCTGAAACTTCCCTTTTACAATATGTAGATGATATGCTATTATCAGGTGAAGAAAGGCAGATAGTGGTCCAAATTACAAAGAGCTTATTGAATTTCCTGGGAGATCAAGGACTAAGAGTGTCAAAAAGTAAGCAACAATTTGTAGAAAAGGAAATCAAATACCTAGGTTATCTCATTCATGAGGGCAGGAGGAAGATAATCCAGAAAGAATTCAGGTCATTACTGAATTACCTCTACCCCAGACAAAAAGAGAGTTAAGAAGATTTTTGGGATTGGTGGGATATTGTAGATTATGGACAGGATCTTATGCATCCCAAACCAAAGGGTTATACCAAAAACTGTTGGAGGAGGAGCCTGACAATTTAGCGTGGAAGGAGGAGGAAGTATAGGCCTTAGAGGGGTTCAAACAGGCATTGGTGCAAGCCCCTGTTCTAGCCCTCCCATCCCATAAGAAACCTTTCCATCTGTTTGTTACAGTAAATAAGGGGACAGCCTTGGGTATCCTAACCCAGATCTGTGGAGGCCAAAGGAAGCCTGTGGCCCTCCTTTCCAGAATCCTGGGCCCCATCTCCAGGGCATGGTGAGGGTGTGTTCAGCCCATGGCAGCAACTGCTCTCTTAGTAGAAGAAAGCAGGAAACTGACCTTTAGAGGGGCCGTAGTTGTTAGCACCCCTCATCAGGTCAGAACTATTTTGTCCCAAAAAGCAAGAAGGTGGTTAATGGATTCCAAAATTCTGAAATATGAGGCAATGGAAAATTCTAATGGAAAAAGATGATTTAATACTGATAATTGATCATAGTTTGAACCCAGCTTCTTTCCTTTGGAAAGGTCCCTACCAGGTAGAAACTCCTGAACATGATTGTTTAGACTCAATTGAATACCAAAACCGAGTCTGACCTGACCTAGGGGACCTTCCCTTACATTGGGGGAAAAATTGTTTATAAATGGGTCTTCTAGGGTCCTGGAAGGAAAAAGGCACAATGGTTATACTGTTGTTCATGGGCTAACTTGTGAAGTGAAAGAAGCTGGCCGATTGCCCAATGATTGGTCAGCTCAAACTTGTGAGCTGTATGCATTAAATCAAGCCCTTAAATTGTTAGAGGAAAAACAAATTACAGTCTACACAGATTATAAATATGTCTTTGGTGTGGTCCACATCTTTGGAAAAATTTGGGAACAAAGGGGATTGATCAGTAGCTGAGGGAAGGAATTAGTCCATGTGGAACTGGTAAAACAAATGTTACCCAGTCTGCTCTTACCAAGGGAAATATCCATGATACATATAAATGGGCACCAGAAATATCATACTTCTGAAGCAAAAGGTAACAGATTGGCTGATGAGAAGGCCAAAGAGGCTTCGCTTTGTTGCCCTCTGGAAATGATGATCCTCCATCCCCAAAGAAACTGGAGTTCCTTTATTCTCCTAAAAGGAAGTAAAAAAACTGGAATAATTGGGGGCAACCTTAGATAGCCAATGGAAGTTGCTCCTCTCAGATGGCCAGCAGATATTGAATAAGCAAATAATGAGGGAAGTACTAGCAGTATTGCACCAATAGAGTCACTGGGGAATACAGGCCATGTGTGACCTGGTCCTCAAGTATTTTGGGTGTGTGGGCCTTTCTTTATACTATAGTCAAACAAAGGTAATAAAAAAGTTTTAAGAAAGCAAGTGCCAGGGGGGAGGGAGCCTGGCCTCAGACCATTCCAGAGCACTCAGGTTGATTATATTGAAATGCCCCCTGTAGGTTGACTAACGTATGTGCTGGTTATTGTGGATCACCCAAAAGGGTGGGTAGAAACATACTGTCTTGCTTCAGCTACAGAATCAGGGACTTCAAAATTATCCTTAAATCATTCCTTGATATGGGTTAGTAGAAAATATAGGTTCAGACAGTGGTAGTCACTTTACATCCAGAGTGTTGTAAAATATTATGCAGGGTCTAGGTGTCATATGGAACTTCCATACACCCTGGTGCCCATCATTCTCAGGGAAAGTGAAAAGAATGAACCAAACCTTAAAAAAAATCTCTCTAAATTGGTCTTAGAAACCAAATTACCATGGGTTAAATGTTTACCTACAGCTCTGTTAAGAATCCTAACTGCCCCTAGGGCGGAACTGGGAATTTCTCCTTACCAAATGCTCTTTGGTCTGCCCTTCCCTGTGAAGTATGGAGAATTCCCCTTCTTTGAGTTGAAGGATCTTTTTCTTCAAAATTATGTACTAGCCTTGTCTTCTACCTTGTCATCCCTCAGCCATCGGGGTTTGCTGGCTCAGACTCCGCCTCTTGAATTTGCAGCCCACCAACACCGACCTGGCAGCTGGGTCCTAATCAAGTTGAGGAAAGAGTCCAAACTCCAACTGACCTGGGAATGACCTTTTCAAGTCTTGCTGACAACTGAAACAGCAGGCCGGACGGCAGAAAAGGGTTGGACACATTATACTCAAGTAAAAGGATCAGTACCTGAATTGGACGATAAGTACCCAACAGCTTCATTTGAGTCTTGGAAAATAATTTCAACTGCAGGTCCCTTAAAGATCACTCTGGAAAAACAACTAATGGGGGAGGGGGAAGGGATTGAGCTGTATCATCCTAGTCAACAATGGCCCTAGTCCTACCACAATACCAAAGGAGAAATTCAGACCTTAAGTTAGAGGTGAAAATAATTTTACTAGCCATGATGTTTCAAACCTGAGAAGCAACTAGCCCCATCAAATTAGTTATAAATGTGACTGAAGGTCTGGAGTCCCAGATGGTGCAGTTTGATGCCTGCCAAGTAATAGACTGTGGGAATTTAGAGCACCACTGATGTCTGAGTGGGGAAAATAAATACCTATGCCCAGAGTCAGTTGGGAATAGTTACAGTCGAGCCCCACCCCCCTGCCCCTCCTGGGATGATGTATGGTGGAATACCCAGTATAAGGGATGGACCATGAATATGGGATGGGTCTTACCAAGTTTGAGGCCATTAAAGGGTAAGATAATATTTTATAAATATAATACCCTGCCAGACTGCAAAAGTCATCAGTGCAATCCAGTAATAATAACTATTAAGAAAGCAGACAAATTAGAAACTAGGAGCAGCACCAGGGACCAAGTAGTCGATAGAGTCTATGGAATGGGAGCAGACATTACAGGTAAAGATCCTCTGGGGCAGTTCTGTATCCAAGTCCTTCCTTCCCCTGTAGATATGACATTGATAACACCTTCTCCAGCTAACCCTTCAGAAATACCACAGGAAAAACAACCAAAAGCCAGTTCCCCAATTCAAAATGATCCCAAAGCAGTCAGGATACTTAAGGCAGAAGATTTAAAACAAACCAAAGAAATAGAGACAGGATATGGGGAAACTAATGCCTGGGTAGAATGGATAAAATATACAGTCCAGAGTCTAAACAAAAGCAACTGTTATGCTTGTGCAACAGGCTGACCCATAGTTCATATTGTACCCTTTCCACTAGGTATGGAAAAGCATGAAAAGGAATTTACGTACATGATACTCCTCTTCCAAAATGCTACTCCTGGTGAAAATTATAGTATGTTGTCCTTTCTCTTCCCACTGGTTAAAAATGGAAACATCAAGGCCATACCTGCATACCATCTGGGCCTAGGGAATCATTCTGCTTGTCTCTCTAGACAGGGGAAAGTATTCCAGGACCTTGGAGCTATGGCCTCATGTACACAAGTGTGGAATGTGAGCAGTGATCATATTGACAATTTCTCCAGTTTGGTCAGACCTGGAGCAGATCTGCGGTGGTACTGTGAAAACGGTGTTCTCCTACCAATACTGCCTGGGAGGTGGGGCAGAAGCTGTACTCTGGTCCAATTGGCTATCTCATTTACCTTGGCATTTGAAAAGAAGTGAAAATAACATCCCAAGGAGGGAGAGAGAAGAGAAATTTACTTGATTCTTTTGATGAGCAAATCTATCTAGACAATATAGGAGTTCTCTGAGGAGTCCAGATGAATTTAAGGCTAGAAATCAGGTAGCAGTTGGGTTTGAGTCATTCTTGTTCTGGTGGGTAACGATTAATAAAAATTTACATTGGATTAATTATATTTATTATAATCAACAGAGATTTATTAATCATACCAGGAATGCAGTTAAAGGAATTGCAGAGCAATTAAATGCTACTAGCAGAATGACATGGGAAAATAGAATGGCCTTAGATATGATGCTAGCTGAGAAAGGGGGAGTCTGTGTTATGATTGGAGGTAGTTGCTGTACATTCATCCCCAATAACACTGTCTCTGATGGAACTACCACTAAAGCTTTATAAGGCCTAACAGCCTTATCTGAGGAATTAGCTGAAAATTCTGGCATTAGCAATTCAATCACAGGATGACTTGAAAATTAGTTTGGAAAATGGAAAGGGGTTGCACTGTCCATCTTCACTTCCTTCATTATCACAGCTGGGATGCTTACCACAGTCAGATGCTGTATTACTCCATGTTCCCAAGGGCTAGTTCAAAGACTCACTGAAAGCACCCTAACCAAACAAATGCCCATACAGTATAGGCAAAACAATTTCTACCCCCTTAAAGAAGGAGATCCCTATGATGAATAGTGTGAGATAGTGCTTAGAAAATTTGAAGAATGGAAATGTGAAAACTAAAAAGAGTTTAAATGAAAGAGGGGCAATTGTAAGAAATGAAGATTAGTTTAGTCTTCACATAAAGAAAGAAAATATTAATTACTGTAACCTAGCAGCCTATTGCCTCAGTCTCCCACTCTCAGGTTAAACAGGAACAAAGGAAACCAGCTTAAGCCAGTCCTATAGGCAGTAAAAAAGATGTCCAGGAAAGAGCTAAGTCAATACCAATTCAGCACTAATTTCCATTACTTATTTGACAAAGGGAAACAGGTAAAAACTAATATGGTTGGAATGTAATGGGGGAAGCAGTTAATCACAAACTTTTCTGGGGAAAGTCATATCTTCTCAGATAGGTTGCAACCTCTGAAGTATCCAATCTATAGAGAAACAGAGGAAGGGCTTGCATGCTAGGCTTAGGGGTATAAATTGTGTCATTCTTCTTTGTTCGGGGTGCCAGCCACATTTTCTATTTGTGCGCCCCTTCTTACAAGATTGAGAATAATTTTTTTCTTCTCCTCAATCAGGTAGGTGAGCCTTATTTCTTCCAGAAGATTTCTTTCTTACACTAACCTAGATGAAATAGAAAAATTCCTAGATGCACATGAACTACAGTGTATCAAGAATTACATCATAGTAAACCAGTAACTAATGAAGGGACAGAATCAGGAATTAAAATCTCCCAACAACAAAAATACATGGACTGCTGGGCTTCACAAGGGAATTTTATCAACCATTCCAAGAACTACTACCAATCCTTATATAAATGTTCCAGTAATTTGAAGATGAGTAAACACTCCCTAACTCATTCTATGAGGCCAACATAACCCTCATACCAAAGCCAGATAAACATACTACAAGAAAAGAAAAGTATAAATCAATAATTTTACTAACATACTGGCAAAAGTCCTCAATGTAATACTAGCAAATGGTATCCAACAGCGTACAAAAAGAATTATTTACCATAATCAAATGGACTTGCTGATGACAAGATAAAATATACTGAAATTTCTAAATTATATGCAACAAAACTCTAAGAGCTAATAAATGAGTTTAGGAAATTGGTGAGGTGAAAAAATAATATCCCCAAATCAGTAATTTTTCTATACACGAGTAATGATCAATCTGTGGAGGAATTTTAGAAAATATTCAATTTACAAATTATCAGATATCTAGGAAAAAATCTAACTAAGGCTGTAAAGAACTTATACCATTTAAAAAATTGCTAAAGAAATAAAAGAAAATCTAAGTACAATCTGTGCTCATGAATTGGAAGTCTAAATATTGTTAAAATGCCAATTCTAACCAAGTGATTTACAGATTCATCACATTCCCAATCAAAATTCCAACAGCTTGCTTTGCAAAAGTAAAAAAAAAAAACAACAAAAGCTATCACATTTTATGGAAGAGTAAATAACCTTGAATATCCAAAGTCATCTTGAAAAATATGAAAAGCCTTGGAAGACCCACACTTCCCAATCTTAAACTCAGTGCCATCAAGGTTCATCCCCAGGAATCATGTCCCATGTTGTATGGAATATGGTGAGGTTTTTGTAGAGTTTGGCTTAGAGTGGCCACATTTGAGTAATAAAGAGGTTTTCAGGAGTTAACTTTTAGGCATTAATTATAGTTAGATTTAGTTTCATTAGTATATGGATAAGGTTAATAAGTGCAAACTGCAAAATCAAAATGGCATGGTACTGTCAGAAGGTCATATTTATAAAAGATTTTAATCAAATTGAGAGGCAAGATGTCAACTCTTAAATATGTGGCCAAATTTTTTTGACAAGGTTGTCAAGTCCAATAAATTGAGAAATAGTCTTTTCACCAAATGTTGCTCAGAAAACTGAGTCTGCATATTCAAAAGAATGAAGGTGGACTGTCATCACACACCACATACAAAAATAAACTCAAAATGGATTGAAGACCTAAATATAATGATCAGAACCTTAATACTCCAGAAGAAAACATAGGAGGCATCTACAGGACCTTGGGTTATGCAGAAGTATATTAAGTAAATTAAAGTAAAGACAACCTTTTAAAAAATGATAATAATTATTCACAAATAATCAGAATTTCCACTTCCAGAGGGCCAACTTTCACACATAAAATGACAATAAAACCTAGAACAAATAAATGCCTATCTAGCCATTCTAGACAAAAACTAATATATGCATGCAAGGGTGAATACAAGGAAGAAGAGAATGTCATAGGTTGAATTTCCAAATTTTGCATCACTTAGCCTGAGAAAAGTTTTAAAATTACACTCTGTGGAGCAACAAAAGTCCCACACACCAAATAATTTTGTAACTTGAATACCAAAAGGATATATCCTGAAGTTATTGCATTTTCTGGAAAGGGAAGGAGGAACCCTTAAAGGAAAATCCAGTTGTGGTATTCACAAAAATTTGAATAAATTGCTTTCAAAGTGCTAGTTGATTCTCAGTTAATCCAGGAGATAGTAAGAAACCCTGCTAAGGGTAAAAAATAATACAAATAATTGTTTTTCTGCCCTAAAGATAACTCAAAATCTATCAAACTAATCCAAAATATTTTAACATATTTTATTCTAAAGAGGATCAATGGAATAGCCATATAAATTGATAAAAATAATGCATTTGATAAATTTCATAACTTATAATAAAATCCCTCAGCAAAATAGGAATAGAATGACCCAAGGAAGTCCAAGTACGTGTAACAAGCAATAGAAGCATACAACTAGATCGTAAAAAGGAAATATAAAATGCACTTTATTTGAATACAACATGAATGCCAATATAGAATATGAAAATGAATTGAAATAAAGGCAAAAATTAAAATAAAATAACTTAGAATTAATGAGTTGAGGAAAAATGCAGGGCACAAAGTCAACACATCAAAATCAATCATATTTCTATATTAGTAATGTACACTGTGAAATTTGAAATCAAAATTAAAAATATATTTACACATACAATTATGGATATTTACATATTTACATGACTCTAAGGGTAGACCATACTTCAGTTTAAATCTAAAAACAAAAACAAAAAACATGTTGACATATATACTCAAATTGGAAACATTTGTGGAAGAAATCAAAGAATGTCTAAATCAATAGAAAATAATGTATTCGTGGATTGGACAATCTAACATGTTTATTATGCCAATATCCAATAAATTGATCTACATAGGTAAGCAGTTCTTTCTGAATATACCTTACTTCCTCATGCATAACACTTTGTATTTCACCTTTGGACCTTGTTGTGATTTTAGTCTAGTAATGATAGGTCTCCATGACAAGGGAGATGGTGGGGGTGCATAAGGAGAAATATTAGAAATACCTTGCAAGCTACTGACCTCAGGGCATTCATTTACATTTTCTTCTGGTGAGACTGGATTAAATTCTTCAGGCAGGGGTTTGAAGGCAGTTTCCTCAGGACAGACTGTAAGCTCAGTGGCGCATGCTAGAGTTAGGCTGGTACATACCTCAGGGCTGGGAGGACGTTCAGACTCCCTGGGGCAGGCCAGATGCTGGCAGGGAAGGTATCAGTTTGGCTGGTACCCACCTCAGGTCTAGAAGTTGTTTCAGACTCCCTGGGTCAGACTGAAGGCTGGATGATACAAGCTTGATAAGGTGTGGTCTGGACAGGGCAGGCCGTCATAGCCTTATCTGCAATAATTTCAGCAAAATTCAGGGTTCCAATTGCTACCAGATTTCATTTAGGTTCTTTGACTATGCTGGAGAAATGAATTTCAAGAGCACATCTGGTGAGTTAGGCCAATCATTTATTCATGTAGGGAGAGAAGAGAATTATGAGAAAATAGCAGAGCAGGGGTCCCAGGTAGAGAGAAAGGGGCTGAAAAGTGATAAAGAGGGCTGATTTATAGGATACAATTCCCCATTATAGGTTATAAATGCCCAGGTTTTACTTACGTGGTGATCCAAGCAGGAGAGAAGCAGCTGGAGCCCTGGTCCAGAGGCAAGAAGGCACAAGAGAGATAATGCAGGCCCAGCACCACTTTTTAAACTGCTAATTATTGTACCCCTTCATTAATGGCAGGGGAGGAGTTCCAGCTGTTCACCACTTTGATTGCTTATTTCCCCCATCAATCTCCTAGGAGGGCCCAATGACAAAGTCCTTGGTGGAATATCCAGAGCTACTCCTGGTTCCAGAGGAAGTCTTCATTTGAGTGGCAAAATCTTGGGAGAAGGTCTTCCAGAAGCCATCTTGGGGTTGCTGATGTCCATGTGGACTTTCTACCAGGTTCCAGATCCATCTATCAATTCCCTATCTTACTAGCCTGCTTCACAATGTCACCACCAATATTATCCTCATCCCATAGGTCTCCATCCCAACTATCTGGATTCTACTCTTTTCCAATCAATGCACAAACCCTGTGAGGTTGAGATTTTAGGTTCTTCTGTAACTCTGCTACTCATACAATGAGAGTCTGAGTTTGGTTCTCAGATATTTTGAGCCTGTGGCTACAGGAGACAAGATTTTCACTCAGAGCACACATAGAAACTTTCCCATCATTCATGCAGCATTTAATTTTCAAATTTGATGCCTTTAACTCATCTCTTTATTTTGCAGCAGTATCCACAGTATCTAGCAGGAGCCAGCCAACATCACTATACCATTTCGCTTCACAAAACTCAGTTAAGGTGTTTTAAACACTCTCATCCAGATCCTTGTTTCTTATAAGCAAGGAAGTAGGGGAATCAAGTGATGATATTTTGGGTATCTTGATTGCCAACTCTCACCATGGGCTGTTACCAGCCTCTTCATTATTGGAAAGGGTGTTGTCAGTAACCTTGAATCCAATTAAAGTAGGCAGTCAATTGCAAAACTTCCAGAACCACCTCAGACACTCCATGTTTAAGACTCTGTTCCTCAAGAACCACTCATGGTACCAAACTCCATTAGTCAGGGTTCTCTAGGGAAACAAAATCAACAAGAGATATGTCAGTAGTATGAAATTTTATGAGTTTCTCATGTTACCATTGGGATGCACAAGTCCAGGTTCTGCAGGCAGGCTGCAACCAGGGGCTCCAATGAAAGTCCAATGAAGGTTCTTCATCAGTTCTGGGAGACATTGGCTGTCCAAAGATAAACTGGGAAATTCTCACTCAATACTGAAATCACTTCGCCTTTTATGGTATTCAAATGTTCAGGTGTCACTCCTTGCTGATGGCACTTTCCCTGCTTGATGTAATTGTAATCAGGTGATTACTTACTACAATAAGGTCAATGGGGTCTAAAGTCCAAATAAATCCTTGTATTACAGTTAGCCTAGTGCTTGCTTGACTAAACAACTGGGCAGAATTACCTGGATGAGTTGACACATTACCCTAACTATCACACCATGTATATTATTAAAAGGGAAGTCTATATGCTAAAATGGAAACCATAATGTAAAATATAAAGTAACTAAAAATTTAGAAAATTATACAGTCTAAAATATAAACCAAAATGGAAACTTGTTTGACAGCTGTGTTTTAATATCTGTACATCAGTTTCAGCAAATATAACATGAACATGTAAAAAGATCATTACTGGGGAAGGGGGAAAAGGGTTTGATGTTGGATATATGGGAGTCCCCTATATTGTATATGTGCCTTTACTGTGACCAAGAACTATTTTGAAGACAAAATTAAAAATTAGGGAAAAAAAGAAGAAAGGATGTAGACACTGAGGAAGAAATGAAATAATTTGCCTTGTCACTGTACATTCAGGGCAACACCTGTTAGATTGATCAAAAGCCAAATGTCAAAAAAAAAGTTGCATGATATTTTTCATTTTTTAATACCCCAATTTATTTTTATTTTATTTTCATACTTCTAGATTAGTCTGTATTCTATTTCTAATATTTAAACCTATCACTACTATTTCATTTTCCTCTTAATTGAATTTGGCCATATATTTGGCTTCACTTTTTAAGAAGTTTTGGACCACAGAGGGGTTCCACTATGGCAGGGAAGGGATGCTGGTGTGGGGTAATGCGGTCACCCCTCGGGCTGAAGCGTGGTTTGCTGGCCTGGAGGGGGAGCGGCCGCGGTAGGCCAAGCCGCTGCCCCCATAATAGGGTGGCTGGTCGAACTCACCGCCACCCCTGAAGGAAGCTCGGCATGGGCGCAGAGTGCCCTCGGGTCTCCCCTTCTCGGCAGCCATGCTTCCGCGGCCGCCCCTCCTCCCGGATGGTGCCACACGATGCCTTCTTTCTCCCTGCGCAGGCGCAGGGCAGAAAATTCCAGTCTGCCCTTTTCCCCTCCCCCGACAGCAGCAACAGCCAGGTGTGGGTGGAAAAATCCAGCCCGCCCTTTCCCCCTCCCCCGACAGCAGCAACAGCCAGGTGTGGGCGGAAAAATCCAGCCCACCCTTTTCCCTTCCCCCGACAGCAGCAACAGCCAGGCGTGGGCGGGAAACTCAAGTCTGCCCTCCACCCCAGCAACAGCAGCCACCAATCCCTAAACCCTGCCCCTTCCCCCAGCAACAGCAACAGCCAATCCCTAACCACCACCCCTCCCCCATCCAGTACCGCCCACTGACCTTTCGCCGGCAACCAATCAGAACAGGGCGTGGCTTCGACCAATCAGCCTTCCCCAGCCCCTATAAAACTGTTGCCTCTCCCTCAGTAAAGTGGACTTGCGTGTTTACCTTGTCTCCGCGGTAGTTCTTCTGCCGTGCGCCCTCCAGTCCTGAGAGCCCCCGACAAGGGCCTGGCCTCCCTTGTCCCCAGTTCGTCGCCTGCTTCTCCGGGCGACCCCTTCGTCGCCGGCTTCGCCGGGCGACCCCGTCAGCCGAACCGCGCAACCCCTTGTGAGACCGATCCCTCGTCTGCTGCCGGACCGACCCCTCGTCCCAGGTGGGACCGACCCCTTGTCCCAAGCGGGACCGACCCCTCGTCCAGAGCTGGACCGACCCCTCGTCCGCAGCCAGACCCCACCTCTACCGACCGAGCAAGCCGCCGCAGGGTATTATTGATGGGGGATACATGGTTGGGACAGAGTTCTCCAGGGCATGTATATAGAGTACATAAAAATGATCAGATATATGTTGGGTGTTTTCATAGTAGTTAGAGTTACAAATGACAACTGAAGGAGTACTGAGTTCCTGGCCAAGGGAGCTCTGTCATATTCACCAATGGAAAAGCAACAATCCCCCAATGAAGAAGGATGTTCCAGTGATGAGCCCTTGATACCGATGACTATGCTTTTGAGCCTGTGTGCCTGAAATTTGAACTAGGCCTAGAGCTGCAGGGTGCCTAAGAGTTTTCTCCTGAGAGCTGAAATGTGTCCACTCTATAAGCCAAACTCAGCATGTAAATGCATTACCTTCTCCCCACCATGGGATATGACTCCCAGGGATGAGCCTACCTGGCACTGAGGGATTACTACCAATCACTAACTGGTGATTCAAATAAAAAAGACCTTGAATAAAAGGGGGAAATGGAAAAGACAAATGAGTTTATATAGCTAAGAGTCTTCTAAAAAGAGTCAGGGAGGCTTCAAAGGGGTCATGCTTAATCACACCTTAGCAGGATTCCAGAGACAGTCAAAGTAGATACAACCCCTGGTACTGGTGCTTCTGAGGGCTATGGAGACACACATGTTCTGTGGTCATGGCAGTTGGGTCTTGAGTTCAGTGCCTTGTGAGTGGGCCCCACTTTATAATTTGTGTTCCAGAGTGTGATGGAGTTGGACTCAGATGTGGCCTTTCTGTGCAGACCCCTTCTGTCACTTTTACAGAACCTGTGGTTGGTGCTGGGTTTGGTGTATACCCAGGAGATTTCAATCTCTGGACTGGCCATGTACCAGCTGGGATCTGAGCCTCAGCAGAGTTGCAACTCCTACTCTCTTATTTGTTGAACTTACACAGGTTAGCCACAGGTTGGCTTACAGGGAGATGAAGATGATCAACCACCACAACAGGCAACCAAGAGTGCCTACAATTCCAAGCAAGAGAATTGCATTCATCAACCATGTGGGACCTAAGCCCCTTCTTGATATAGAGGTGGAGTGGACATCACCAACTCAGGGTCCACAGGATGGAGGAATAAAATATGGATTAGAGTGAAATTACTGGTATTCTACTATAGAACTATTGTATCTATTAATGGAAGCTACAGTAGCTTTGATTTGGAGAAAGTAGACATGGTAGTTTCTGAGGTCAGGGAGAGGGAAGAAGAGATGCAATGTGTCAGCATTTTGGGGACTTGGAGTTGTCCTAAATGATATTGCAGGGACAGATGCTGGATATTATATATCTTGCCATCATCCACTGAATGAACTGGGGAAGAGTGTAAACTACAATGTAAACTATAATCCATACAGTGCAGCAGTGCTCCAAAATATATTCACTAATTGCAATGAATGTGCCACAATGATGAAAGAAGTTGTTGATGTGGGAGGAGTGGGAGTGTGAGGTGTGTGGTATGTGCGAAACTCTTGCATTTTTACTGTAACCTTTTTATGATCTATTTATCTTAAAAAGAAAAGACAATTTAGCAAAAAAAAATTAAAAAGGAAAAGCTAAAAAATTTAATATGAAACTGTACAGCATAGTTTCTCCACATGTGACATATGAATATGGGTAAAATTGCCTATTTAAGATTATTTTTCTTTGAAGTTGAGCAAATATGTTACTACTACAAGATGTTCATATCAGACTAAAAAAACACAAAATATATTATGCTAATGAAAGGAACCAGTCAGAAAATACTACATATTGTATGATTGCTTTCACATAAAATACAAATATAAATCAATCTATAAAGATAAAATTAGATTAGTAGTTATGTAAGGATGGGGAAGTACTGCTAAGGGATTTGGAGTTTTTCTTTTTGGAGTAATGAAATTGATCTAATATTTTTTGGTAATGAGTACACAATTTTTTAAAAAAATTTTGCAATAGCCAGAAATAGCATCTGTATATAGAAGAGAAAGTATAGAGAAATTGAGAGGTGATGACTTTTCTTGCTTGGTTACCTGTTTTTTCTTTATTATTATTATTATTACACATTGTAGATCCCCCCAGGGCCCACTGGATGGAACGTGGGAGAGTGTGGGCTATGATGTGGACCATTGACTATGGGGTGCAGCGATGCCCAGAGATGTACTTACCAGGTGCAATGGATGTGTCATGATGATGGGAGAGAGTGTTGCTGTGGGGGGAGTGGGGGGTGGGGGCGGTGGGTTTGAATGGGACTTCATATTTTTTGAATGTAATACTTTTTAAAAAATGAATAAAAACTTAAAAAAAATGAAAATGTTCTAATAATGATTAAGTGCACAACCATGTGATTATACCAAATACCATAGATTGCACACTTTGGATGATTTGTATGACTTATTAATATGCATCAATTTTGTGGGGCACAGTCCTTCTGGTCCCTTTGCTGGAACAAAATCCCCGGACCCAGGCTTTCGGGTAGCTCTGTGTGACATAGACACCTTCCAAGATAGGAGAGAGGGTGCCTGATATCCAGGGTAGTAGTTCATGGAGGCCAGAGGGAACATAGATGGAGTCTGAGGGAGTAATTGAGCCCTTCCTTTCTGGGGGGCTGGACAGTGTCCTTAGAATGCAGACTGGGTTGGGGCAGGGAATGGGAAAGGTGTAGCCTCAATTTACAGGAGCTGGAACACTAAACAGATAATTAGGAATGGCCTTTTTTCTTGCTGTAACAGAAATAATTCACACTTACAACCTTGCTCCAAGAGTCACAAGGGTTGCACCCCATGAAGTGCCTCCTCTGTCATACTGGGCTCCAGCCTCAATCCTTCGAGCAAGGATGTAGCAGGTGGGAGTTCACCCTCCCTGCAGCCTGGGTTAATAGAGCCAGACCAGGCTTCCCTAAATACGTTTTTTCTTCCAAACAGGCCTTGGAGCAGGGTGAAGTGAGTGAGGCATCAAATAACTGAGTTACCAAGATAAGTAATGTCTTGATGCAATATTCTAAAAAATTGAACTTAATGCCAAAGAACCCATGATGACAAAATTATAAAAATGTTAAATACAGGCAGGTCAGCATCACTGATTTTTTTCTTTGGCTGTAATCCTTCTTTTCCTCACATTCTAAGTCAGATGTAGGGAGGGGGTCACGCAGCTTAGAGTCCAGGTTCTTTTATGGGGTATAAGTACTGGATGCCTTACTCAGGCTACCTAATCTACATAAGGGCACAGGCATTAGACCACTATTTAGTTTTTCATTTTCTAGTGATTACCACATGGTTTATGATACACACTCAGTCCATCTTCAAGAACATTATACCAACCCATGAGTAGTGTAAGAACTTAAAAAACAGCCCATGTCCACTTCCTCCCTGTCATCCCCTGTGCTTTTTTTTTTAAGATTTATTTTTTAAATTTATTTCTCTCCCCTTCCCCCCCCCCCAGTTGTCTGCTCTCTGTGTCCATTCTGTGTGTGTTCTTCTGTGACTGGTTCTATCCTTTTAAGCATCACCAGGAATCTGTGTTTCTTTTGTTGCGTCATCTTGCTGTGTCAGCTCTCCGTGTGTGCAGTGCCATTCCTGGGCAGGCTGCACTTTCTTTCACACTGGGCAGCTCTCCTTACAGGGCACACTCCTTGAGTGTGGGGCTCTCCTATGTGGGGGACACCCCTGCGTGGCACGGCACTCCTTGCACGCATCAGCACTGCACATGGGCCAGCTCCACACGGGTCGAGGAGCCCCGAGGTTTGAACCATGGACCTCCCATGTGGTAGACGGATGCCCTAACCACTGGGCCATCCACCCTGTGCTTTTACTGTCACACTTTTGACTTTCATTTATGCCATAACACACAAGACACCACCAAGTTTTTCTTTAGACAATCAGATTTCTTCCAGAGTGGTTAAAAATGACTAAGTCTATGTAATACTTTCATTTTCATTTTCACCATTTCCATGTTCTTCATTTCTTTTGTGGAACCAATTTTTAGACTGGTGTAATTTCTTTGTCTGAAGAATTATTTTAGCATATCTTGCATGATTTGCAACCTTTCAGTTTTAAAAGGTTTTGTCTTTATGAAAATTCCTAATCTTCTTTCATTTTTGAAAAGTATTTTTGCTTGGTTAAAGTGGCTTTCCTTTAAGTGAATTTAAAGATCATCCTCCAATTTGCATAGTTTCTGACAAAAGTCTATTCTATTCCTTATTTTTTCCCTGTTTGTCATATTTTCAGCAGTTTAATTATATGTTTAGTAGCATTGTGCTTGTGTGTGTATTTGATATTTATCCTGCTTGATATGCTCCTAGTTTCCTTACTCTGTAGTCTGATGACTTTTATTTCTTTTAGAAAATTTCAAGTTATTTTCAACTATTCTGTTGTTTTCTTGCTCTTTTTCTGGGATCCCAATTAGACAATTGCTAGGTCATTTGGTATGGTCCTACAGCTCTTAGATGCCCTGTTCTGTTTCATTTGGCAGTTTTCTCTTTCCATTTCTGTTTGTATAGCTTCTTTTGGCCTGTATTGAACTGTCCTCAGTGATTCTTTCATTGGTAGAGCTGAGTTTAGTGATGGGCCCACACTTAGAAAGCATCTTTCATCTCTGTCATGTTGATGGGGAGAGGGGAATTGTATTTTTTCCTACCTTTCTACTTGATTATTGTTGTTTCCATCTCTGCTAAAATTTCAAACTGTTCATGCTTGTAATCCAACTTTTCCACTAGAGACTTTAAAACAATTTATAGTTATTTAAAATTCCTTATTGGAAATAAATATTTGTGAATAAAAAGGATAAAATTCCCTGTTGGATATTTCCAAAATTTGAGTTTATCTGAGTTCAGTTTTGTTGAGGTCATTCTCTACTGACACTATTTTTTTTCTCTTAATTATTATTGTAATATTTGGGCAAAAGTCAGCCATATTCTATATGACAGTAAAAGTGAGATGAATAGTATTTATGTTTCGTGAGGCTCATACCTCCTTTTCTAGGCCATTGGTATGGGAGGTTAAGTCAATCTAGTCAGTAGTTTAGCTGGGTTTAGATTTTGTTTTATTATTTGTTTTCAAAATGTCTAAAACTTACATAAACTGTACCCACCAAACAACTGCATGTTCCTCCCTCTCCCCATCACCTCCTGGTAACCGCACACCTACTTTCTGTCTGTGAATTTTCTATTCTAGGTATGTTATAACCTGGAATCATATATTTTATTTCCTTATGTGCCATGTTTATGTCACACAATAATGATTTCAATTAATATATCAGAACCTTATTCTTCTATATGTCTGAATGGCATTCCATCATGTGAATGCACAAGGTAGGAGGCAGAGAGTGGGCATGGGGCTATGGGGTTGCAGGGGGAACCACTTGGATCCTTCTGGGGGCAACCCAACTCTGCAGGTCTTGTCAAACTACCAAATGCACCCCCTCTCCTCTATCCTTTGAGCCCCATGCAGGAAACATGGAAGCCCAGTTGGAGGAGCACGGTAGCCCCTCCCAGGGGGGGGATTGGTGCACCTGTGCAGCCCACACTTTGTAGCCCACCCAGCTTGCTCTGGCTGTGGCACCACCTTAGTGCCTGGGCCTCCCACTTTGGGAGCAGAAGGAAGTGCCTGGAGCACTGCTCAGCCCTGATGGCAGATTTATTAGCAGGGAGTGGTGTTGCCTAGAGCCCCAGGTGAGTTCTTTTGGGGGCATCTGGGATGTGGGCAGGTGAGGGCCCAGGGTGAGCCACCACAGCTCAGTGAAGCAGGACCACCCAGGCAGGATGCAGCAGGAAGTTCAAAGGGACTTTTTGTGCAGAGCAACTCTCAGGCCCCAAAAGGAATTGGGATGCCTGGTAGGTGGGGTCAGATTATTTATGAAGGGGGAAAGGAATAAGGGGGGAACATACCGTATCAGATATTGGATAAACTGTTAAGAATAAGCACTGTATACAGGAAACAAAGTGGTTTTACCCCAGGACCATTGGGAAGGCTTCAAGGTGGGCAGCCTGGTCAGGGGTTTCCTCAGGGAAAGACACTGAAGAACTTAATTCTGTAGACTGGAGAGGTGGGCTCATTAGGAGACTGTTCAGCCTTCAGTCATCAGGAGTTAAAACAAATATGTTCAGCTCTGATGGAAGAATGAATAGCAACTGCCAGAAATTTTCTGAAGAGGAAAAGTAATAAGGGAGGACTTGCCCTACCAGATGCTCAATGTGTTAAGAATCAACATTTCATACAGGAAACAAATGGTGATGATTTTCATGATTCCAATGTTCTCAATTTGATGAAATACATCCTACCAATATCCCTAGTTTACAGGGATACAGTAAGATGCCCAAAGACACACAGCTCCTAAGAAATTGACTTGCGAATCCACCCCAATCTAATCTGAGTTCAGGTGAGAATAAAAGATTGAGAAATACTGGGCAAGTATGTTCAAGATGTGCTAATAATTACATTTCACATTAGAGAGCACAGAGAAGGAGAAAGAAAGCCTAGGTTTGCATTGGACATTGGTTAAAAACATGTTGGTACAGCCTTTTGCTGGTATACCAAGCTCCATTTGATATGACGTTTATAAAGAATTTGTTTTGAAGTGCTGAGTTTAGGAAGTGGGCTTTAGAGTTTGACATCATGGGTTCAAAATCTGAGCTGCCACTTACTGGCAGAGGTCTTTTGGAAAGTGTTTTAAAATTTACTGGACCTGTTTCTTGATGGTAAACAGAGAATAGTTAGCCTAGCTCAAAATGTCAAGTAAGTGACTGTTCATAAACAGAAACATCTTACCTGGAACTTACTGAGTTCACAGCAACCAAAAAAAGTAACTGCTTTTCAAACAATGAAAATTAGATTCATAGAATTTATGTAATTGTTTTTAAATGTAATTTAATAGTGCACAGTACTTTATTTGACATTTGGGCAGGGAACATTGCTGGTTGAAATTCATTAGTGATGTATAGGTGATGAGAAATTCCTTCACTGAACATCTACTGTGTCCTAGCAAAAGACATTATGACCACATTCGCAGAAAGTTTCACTGTAAGTGGTTAATTTGCTGCAGCAAAAGAGATACTCAAATGCAGACTGAAATACTCTCATTTCCATCCACTTTCCACCTTGTCCCAGTGCTTGAGCCTCGTACAGTTGGTCATGATAGCTCTGACCCAAACCTGCTAATACCCTTTCTTTGCCTTACCACTACCTAAAAATAGAAAACCATGACATTATCATTTTATAAAAATTAGAAAAGATTGATAAACAAAAGGAGAAAAGGAGAAAATGAATATTCCTTATGCATCCCTCCAGGAGCAACCAAGTTTAATATCTTGGCACATATCATTCTACTTCTGTGTTCTTCAGGTGGGCTCCTTTCTTGAAAGTTCTTTCCTAGGACACCACTGTTATTGTACAATGTGTAATGATCACCTTTCATGCCATGAAGTGGTCTTCCTCTGACTCCAGGTCCACTCTTCACACACCATGGTTTATGTAGCAATATGCCACAGGACCATGGAGTGCTCCTAGATTTTCACTTGAGCTAATGTTGAAAGTTTACCTTCCTACCTAATTCTTTTGCATACACAAAGCCATGAAGTCAGAAATCTTTGTTTGCAGGTAGCGCTGGCCCCAATTTAAAAGCCAGTGGCAAGCTTCCATCTCTCACTTTGAGAAGGTCTTCCCTGCTTGAGAAGGCCTAAAACCTGACCTTTAATTTGCTCCTTAAAATAGCAAGTTCCACAAGATAGGCTGGTATTCACCATTCATTTATTCCCTGGAAGTTGCCTCAAGCCAGGATTTTAGCAGTTTAGTAATTATCCAACAGTTACTTGACCAGGTCATGGAGAACCCTTAAGGTCCCCAGGACATCCTCACTCCTTCTCTCCATTGAGCAGTTGACCCTCTATGTCCAGGGTCAGGGACTTGTCTGTCCTTAAGGGGGTCAGGGCAAAGTTCAAAGGCTCCAAGGCTCCAACTTCATACTGCAGAGTCCTGCTCCAGAAGTCCCCACTCCATCTTTTCCATCATGGATCCCTATGCTAATCCCCAGGTTGAAGAACCAGCATCTTCCACTGGAGCCTCTGCTCAGGCCCGTCCCCCTGCCTCCTTGGGGTCTGGGTTTGCATAGGTGTGGTCTTCCTTCTGTGCGGGTCCTTGGGAGCCAGAGGGGATGGTGCTGTCCACAGTCAGCAAGGGGTGCTGGTGCCATGGAGCTACGGACCAAGGGATTTCCTATCGCAGGCCCTTCTGCAACTAGCATCTCCAAAACCAACCTTGCCTCTGCAGAGTATCTTGGAGTCAAGGGAGTGGGGGTTGTTCAAAGTAGTTCATACTCCTCCACCCACTTCCCAATGAAGGGGTGGGATCTCAGGGGCCCCTGGCTTCCTCACAGCCTACTGGGTTGTGTGCTATTCTGCCCCCACCTGCCCTCTAGCATTCACTCCCAGGAACCCGAGTTCCAATAGTGTGCTTTCAGGGCCCTGAGGACAGACCTCCTACCAGTAAGACACCAGCCTGGGAGGTCACTGCGAATGAGCAGGATAGGGGTGCAGATAGGCGGAGGGTGCAGGAGGGCAGTGGGGTGTGATCTGGTCTAGGTCACTTCACTGCGGAGTTCAGAAGCTCCAGTAGGAAATGTCCAGCCCCTTTCCGGAGGAAATGCAATTCCGTGGGGCTTTGCAAACTGCCAAGAGCGTCCCCAGGTCCCAAGCACAGCAAACAGTGCAGATTCGGGTCGAGGGGAGGGGTCAACCTCCAGGGGCAGGATTGGTGCCCGGGGCGCCGCACCACCTTTCCAGCTTGAATACCAGGCAAGATTGGGCTATGGTTTGCGGCGCTGCGCTGGCGCACGGGCCTTCCCCGACTGTGGAAATGGTGGTGGAGAGCAGAATAGCCTAGCCCCCGGGTGGGGATTGCTGGGGAAACTTGCAGAGGCAGGGACCGAAGTGAAGCCCATCAGCGCTGTGAAGTGGGACCTGCACAGCAGGATGCGGCTGGGCCTGCATAGGCCTTTCCACGCAGCGCGGTGTGCCTGCCCTGATAGATATCCAGGTGCTGGGCAAGTGGGTTCTCCTACAGGGCAGATGCCCAGGAGGTTTCCTCTACTCCATTTCCCCCTGAAATACCCATGCCTAGAATGGCCTCCACGAATGAATCCTTGTAGGTCTTAAATTCCTGTCTTTAGGGTCAGAGGGCTCACGTGCACAGTGGAAGTCTTGCCTCCAGCTTCCCCTCCCCATTCCCCACCTCTTTCTCCCCACCTCTCCCAAGAGTCCCGTGGGGAAGCGTGCTGAAGCAAATGTGAGTGGTGAAAGGAGCCCTTCTGTTACCGGATTTTATCTAGGTTCTTGGCTATGCTGCAGAAATGAATTTTAAGAGCACCCCAGGTGAGTTAGATTAGTAATTCATTCAGGTAGGGAGGGAAGAGAAATGGGAGAAAATAACAGAGCAGGGGGCCCAGGTAGAGAGGAAGGGGGTGAAAAGGGATAAAGAGGGCTGATTTACAAGCTGCATTTCCCCATTGTAGATTATAAAACCCCAGGTTTACTTGTGTGGCCACATGGCAGAGAAAAAATGGTGAGAGTGGCACACAGAGGACAGGAATGGGTCCAGAGACAAGAGAGCAGGGCGAGAGGGCACTCAGCCCTCATGGTTTGTTTTATAAACTACGAATTATTCCACCCCTTTGCTAATGGCAGGGGAGGGGTTCCAGCTGTTTGCCTTTTGGATTTATTACCCCACCCATCAATCCCTTAGTGAGGACCCCATGATAAAGTCCCTAGGGAACATCCGGGGCTTTTGTTTGCATCCAAAAGAAGTCTTTGTTCTGGATACCAGAATCCTGGGGGTGGGGGGTCTTCTAGCAGCCATCTTGGGGGATTCTAATGTCCACGTGGACTCTCTGCCAGGTTCCAGATACACCTATTAACTCCCTATCTTACTAGCCTGCTTCATTTCCCCAATGGAAATCCCTGAATGCTGCTCTTTTAAGGGGGGGTCCAGGGTCTTCTGCCCCTTTTCTGAAACCCAGAGCCTCCTGCAGTGGGTGAGGTGTGCAGAACTGCAGCATCACCCCTGGGTCGTTGGGGGAAGGTGCAAGTCATGGTCGGGGACCCCACATCCAGAGACTAAAGGGAGTCTTCCTGTGATGTAATATGCAGAGGGAAGGAGGAACAGCAGCTGGGGCTTGCAAGAACCAGCCTGGCAATTACAAGGGCAACTGCCAAAGATCAGCCAGGATGGAGAGAATGAGAATGACAGAACAAACCACTGGGTTGACCTGACAGACAGGCCCAGCCATCTGCCCTTTATGGACTTGTAGGTTCTTGCTGCCCTTTGGAATGCATTGTGGCCACATATGTGAAAAATGTTGTTGTCCATCTCCCCCTCCACTTTAACTTCACTATTTGTACATCAGTTTTTCTTATGGAAATTTCCATTGTACACAGAAGTAGAGAAAATACCAATAGAAACTGTCATCTTGCTTCAATGACTGTCAACTATTAGCTGGTGTTGTTGTGTCAGGTTTTGCTCAACCCTGGTACAATGAGAGAGGGGGGAGGAGGGCTAAGGGCTGAGACCCTGACTCTCTGACCTCCAGGAACTCATACCTGGAACTTTCCAGACAGAGATGGGTATGGAGGTGTCAGCAGAGAGGGACTGAGAGGTCATGGTGGGTGAGATAAGAGGATGTCAGAAGGTGTGGTGTTCTGGAAGCCAACCAGATGAGATCAGCCCAGGAGGGATGTCAGATGGAGGTGGCTGGTGAGCTGGGCCATGATTCTATGGTGTGGCTGGTGAGGTGGGCCATGATTCTATGGTGTGGCCATGGAGAGTGGGGAGCATAGTGTCTGCATCAGAAGCATAGATCTGAGAGGTGCTGTGGGGGTGGGGAGCAGTATTTTGGGGAAGCTGGAGGGGTGGAGGACTCCAGAGAGGCTGATGTGCAAGATGAGAGATCTACAAACACTCCAGCTAAGGGAATGACTCAAAGAATAACAGTGCTAAAAGGAGGTGAATGTTGGGGGAGTCCTGGACAAGACAGGGGCAGGTGTGGGCCTGATGATCAGCCTAGTAGCAGGCTGGGTGTGAAAGAGCAAGGTACTTTTCACTTGGTTACTTTCCATCACTGTGAAATTAGCACTAAGGGCTTCAGTGATGATGAGCAGTGGGGGGTATGGGTAGCTGAGGGGAGAGCAGGAGGGTGAAAGCTTCATCATGGCAGATGGGTAGGTAGCTCAGGTGTTGGGTGTCCACCTTAAGCAATTTCCTGGAGACCCAGTGGTAGCTGTGCCTTCCTTGCATGGGAGTGGGTAGCGTAAGTGAATGTGACCAGCTCAGGGTTGTGACAAGGGAGCAGGGTACAGGATTCCATGTGATGGGGGATGGACTCCCTGAGGCCTGGGGTCTGTGTGAAGTGGGGTAAGGAGAGAGTCGGTTTCAGATCTCAGGGCCCAAGGCCCAGGCCCTCCAGTACTTGCGGATGCATGGGAACCCACCAAGAGTGGGTGACAGGGAGCAGGTCTGGTGTGGGGGTGGGGGTTGCAGTCACTGGCCTTGAGGCCTGTTTCCTGGCCCTGCGAGTGGGTGAAAGGGAGCAGGACTGGTGTGGGGGTGGGTGCCCCAGTCACTGGCCTTGAGGCCTGCTTCCTGGCCCTGCCCACTGGTGCCAGGTAATGAGGAGGGTGTGGGACAAGGATAGGGAACCTGCATGAATGAACCATCTGAGATTCATTTACATGGCAGAGAGACCTGAGGGTGAGACCCCAACCAGGATCCCCAGGGACCCAGGAGGGCAACAGGGAGGTGACAGGGGGAAGTAGCTGAGATGGCCAGGGGAGGTAGAATGCTCTGGTTCAGAGTGATGCTGCAACCCACAACTGCAGCACTACTGCAGCCAGATCAGGGCCTGAGAGGAAAAGGGAAGAGGGTGGCATGTGAGCAGGTACTTCTTCCAGCAAGCAACAGGTGAGAGAAGGGGCTGATGGAGGCCATCACCTCAGGGCGCTGGTCCTGGAGAGTGACAGGGAGTTCAGCTGCAGAACACAGCTCAGCCCAATGTGGAGAATCCCAGGAGCCAATGAGTAGGCAGAATAGGCTACCCACTTAGTGTCCCCCACTCCAGGTATCCACACAATGGGTCACCCCACTCCAGGTACCCCTACTTCAGGTCCCCCTCACTCTGGGTCTCTCCATTCCAGGTCCCCCCCCACTCTGTGTCTCACTCCTTCTGTATTCTTCTCACTCCAGGTTCTGCCAATCTGGGTCCTGTCCACTCAGGTCCTGCCCTTTCTGGCCCAACCTTTGGGGACTCTTGGGGGAGCAGAGGCTGAATTATTGAGAGCTGATCCTTTGGCCACACAGCCCACTAGACTGTCCCTCTTCCACAGGACAGAGCTGAGTGCCAAGCTCATGTATAGGGGGTGGGCAGGGTCTAAGGACCCCATGAGGGGGCCAGGCTCAGGAGTGCACCCTGTTGGAATCAGGAGCCCTGTTGTGGCCCTGAACCTGTGGCCCTCCCCTGGGGTCTGCAGGTGGGCCAGCACCTCTGTCTATGCACCTCTGAGTCTATGGGAGGCAGCTGGTCCCACCTTCTCCCCAGACTGAGGACAGAGAGGTGAGGGGAGAGAGGGTAGCTCGAGAGTTGCCTCCTTGGGAGCCTTGAGGAGGGAGCAGATTTGGAAGCTCCTGTTCTCATGACCTTTCTCCTTGTTGTCTTTTTCCAGGCACCCATTGCCCTCCTCTCTGTGTCCAGAGGATCTAAAGAGCTGGAATATCCAAGAGCATTTTACCAGAAGATGCAGGATTTTGCCTTGGGTGTGGGCACAGGCCCAACAAGGCCAAAAGGATGAGAGTGAAAGTTGGGGCTGCTTCCCCCAGGCTATACCCTCCCTGGGATGCTTCTCCCCAGGATGCCTCCCTAGAAAGCTTCCACCTAGACTACAGCCCCACAAGCTTCTCCCCCTCAAAGTGTTCCCTCATGAGATGAACCCCCCAGGACACTCCTCCCCCAGAGTGCTTCTCCATTATGCTGTCCTTTCCTGTTGAGCTCCATACTGACAGTCTGAACCCCAGGAAGTTCCCTCAAACTGCATCTCCTCCAGAATGCTCTTCTTAGCATGCTTCCCACAGACTGTTCTTCCCAGGGGTCTCTTTCCAGGTGTCTCCACTCCAGAGACTTCCTCTAGTCTCCTGAGAGTTCTCCAACTACTGTGCGCTGGTGGTCCCAGGACAGGGACTCTTGTCTGATAGACATTCCAGCCCTGATAGGAGTCTGCATAAGCAGAGACTTTGTTTTGCCACATGGAGCCAAAACATCACCAGTCATCTGGCTTCAGCCCATGCACCTTAAGCATCTCCTGTGTTTAGGCCCTGAGCACTTACAACTTGGGGGGAAGGAGACCAAACAAGGGATCACCAGGGAGAGAAGTCCATGAGGAGATGTGAGCACTGCAGTTGGGGGTCCTGCCCATCAGGGACCACCATGCAGGGGAAAGGAGAGAGCCAGAGGGGCAGGCAGCCTGCACTAGAGTAGGAGGCCTCATATCATCCTTGCTATTCTCTGATGTTTGGTTCTTCCACCATAGATACAAAAATCACCAGGTTAGGTCCAGAGGGCCTGGGGGCTTGGCCACACCTGGGGAAAACCATACATGGAGGTGTGCCCCACCGGGGATGGTTTGTACCCTCCACAGGGGAGTCCCTCTGCTAGCCCCATGACATTGGGGCTTTTCAAATGACCTCTGGGTGCCATCTGGGGGGTGGCACATGGGCAGCAGGGGCTGTTCCCAAAGACGCTCCCCTTGGGTGTCAGCTCCATGCAACAGGGGCTACATCTCTCACCTTGTCCAGATGGGTACTTGGTAGAAAACTTGTGAATGTGTAGGTGGGCAGCCCTCCAGCTCCCCCATGTGCTGCTGTGGCTGCCCTTGTAGAGATGGACTGGCTTGATGTCTTGTCCTGGGCAGGAGCACTTGGCACTGGAGATTAGTTTTAAGGTTGAGCAGGTCTGCAGCTTATTTGCTAACTATCAGTGGTTCCAAGGATTCCTCCTCCAGAGGTCAGAGTAAGACGTGCCAGGGCCATCAAGGATGTCCAGTTTGGGAACAGGCCTAAGCTTCCAGGTAAGTGGCATGAGGGCCCAGGCTCCTCGTGGTTTGGAGTCAGGCTTTTGGTTTTTGGCAAGCTTCACATTCACCCTGTGTCCTTCTGGATAGGCAGGGACAGTGTGCCATTTGTAGGTTCAAGAGTTTTCCTGGAGGCTAAAGTTCACCATCAAGTATTCTTGGGTCAATTTGTTAGCAGGAAGTGAGAATGATGCAGCCAAGGTTGAGGCCCCTATGTGGCTTAGTATTGACCAGGTGGTGCTGTGGCAGTCACTCTGTGTTTAGAGGTTAATATAAAGGTAGGGCCAAGAGTTAGGTGGAGACAGGCCTGTGTTACAACCAGAGGGAGGCATCCACTGATGCCAGTGGCATGGTTTGGGGGTGTCCAGGATTGATATTTCTGGTTTGTTGCAGGCCAAGCAATAAAGAATAGAGGATTGATGCAGTGGTGATGCCCTCTTCAAACCTGTGGATGCTCTTACCTGCTCAGAAGACCTAACTCTGCCATGGGAAGGAGGCAGGGCACTAGCCTATTCTCCTTCCTACCCTGCATTGCTTTCAGCAGAAAGTTAGGGAACTAACCCTCTGCAGTCCCTGAAGACTACCCAAGGATTGTGGGAACCACTGGCACTGGCCCCAGAATTTCCTGGAGATGAGACCCTCTCAAAGTCACTGGTTTCTAGGTACTGTTGTTCTGAGGCCTGCAGGACCATCTCACCTGTTCAGCCCCTGTTCTGCTCTGAGAGTGAGAGAAGCGGGCTGGGAGAGAGTAATACATGGAGACTGAGAGCAGAAACAGCTAGTCGTCCATGTACCAGCTGGACCCTGAGCCTCAGCAGAGCTGCAATACCTACTCTCCAGGTCATTGGACTCACCCAGGACAACCAACAAGGAAGTGAAGGTGGACTAGCACCACCTCAAGGAACTGAGAGAGTCTACAACTGCAAGCAAGAGATTCTTATCTGCCAGCCATATGGGATTAAAGTCCCCTCTCAATAAGAGGTGGAGTGGGCATCACCATCCCAGAATCCTCAGGGTTGGTGAATAAAATATGGACTAGATGGACTTACTGGAATTCTACTATAGACTTACTGTGATTTTAACAATGGAAGAAATTATATCATTGAGGTGGAGACAGTGGCCACTGGGGTTGCTGAAGGCAGGGAGTGAGAAAAAGAGGTGTAATATGAGGGCCTTTTTTGGACTTGGAATTTTCTTGAATGACATTACAAAGACAGATACAGGATATTATATATCCTTTCATAGTCTACAGAATGGAGTGGAAGAGAGTGTAAATTACAACGTAAACTATAATCCGTGTTGTGGGGAAATTCTCCAAAATGTGTTCCTCAATTACAATGAATGTGCTACACTAGTGAAAGAAGTTGCTATTGTAGGGAAAAGTGGGAGGTGTGGGGAGTGGAACATATGGGAATCCCCTATATATTTTTTTTATGTAACATTTTATGTAATCTAAGTATCTTTTAAAAATAAAAAATGCAAGTGTGTCCTATCAGCTAAAGCAGCTGTCCATCAATATTGCTGTGTGTAAGGAATGTGAAGAAGTATGGAAAATACAACTGAGGTGACCAATGGACTGTGGTTAATAAGAATACTGTACTATTCATGCATCTATGCCAGAGATGTACTGTGTTGATAATGGGGGAGTATGGAAACAGTGTGCTAAATGTATGCTATGGACCATGGTTGGTGGTAATAATCTGATGATATTATCTGTAACAAAGGTTACACAACATGGTGGTAAATTAATAAGGGGTATTATATGGGAATTCTACACATGTTCATGATTGTTTTGTAAGTTCATAACTTTTACCATACACTTACTGTTTATGTATGTCCATGTAAGAATGATATTAAAATAGGGTGGCTTTGGGAAACAATACACCAAATGCAAGATACTTTGGTTTGCAGTAATATTTTGAGGGTGCTCTTTCATCATTTTAAGAAGGTATTTCACAGCAATGGAAGGTATTGGGGTTGGCATGAGATATGAGAGCTCTGTATAATGTTATGCACGTTTGTTTTGTAAGTTCACAATTTTTACTATACACTTATTGTTTATGTATGTTTATATATGAGTTATATGAATCAATAAATTTTTAAATGTAAAAAAGTATTCAAATATAAAAAATGTATTTAAAAATAATTGTTAAAAGGTACATAGATCCCATCAATGTTATATAAAATACATAGTGGATTCCAATAAGCGCCATCCCCTACCCTCCCCACACTTTCAAACATTAGCAACATTGGTGTGGTACATTTGTTACAATTGATGAACACATTGTCACTATGTTGTTGTAGTTTAAATCATGGTTTAAAATTTTAAGTTATGACATGTTGTATAATGGCCTCTATCTGTCATTGCAACTTCATTTAGGACAATTCTAGTATCTCCAAAATGCCCCCATACTATACCACACAGACTTGTTTCACAGTCAGTGAACTGAAATCTTTGAACAAAAGTGTAGTAAAAAACTTAGACCCCCTTGGCTAGTCATGTTGATGTTCATAGCTGCATTCCTAGGACAGATGCCTCCATTGGGAGACCTCTCTATCAAGGGCTCATAACAAGGCCTTCCTTGGTGACTTACTAGACAATGCCTTATTTGGAAGGATGGGAGCTGCAGACTTTGAGAATACTTCTTCCATAAAGACTAAGTAGTTTTGCTCATTTAGATACCCCATCTGTCCTAGACTTTGGGTCTATAAAACTACAGGAATTCTTTGTTTGGAGACAGACCCTCAATAGTGAGATGATCCCCAAGTCTGATTTATATGACCCTCATATGGTAGTGTCATTTCATGAAGAAATTAAACAGGGGTGAATCAGCATGTTTCCTGAGATAAAATCTTGCATAAATTATCACAGTAAAGATATAAAGTCTTCCCTATTTACTCACTTTTTTGCTTTGTTTTGATTAGCTGCCTTGACACCTGGCACCACAGCTCAGCTCAGCTCTTAAAACTCTCAAAAATAAAATTTCCCTAAATTAAAAAACAATTTTAATTCATTTGAATTGATGTGTTGTGACTGTAGAAATAAACAAGGAGACACAGCAATGGAATAAAGGGCATGGCTGCAGGCATTTGATATATGGCAGAGGTAATGTGTGAAAATAGATTAACAGTATTATGTACTTTTCAGAAAATCACACTTCTGCAATTGGGTAATATTGGATAAAACAAAGTTTCACACCTACCTAACCCCATACATAATTGATGTAGACTAAGTGAACAGAAAGGAAACTCAAAGGTATAGTTATTTTAAAAGACATAAAAAGGCTTCAGAATGTGTCAGATCTTAGCAGTTTTATATTATTGATGAATTCCAAAATGAAATATTGGATTATGTTGGTAAACTGTTTTGTTTTGTTTTTTTCCTTCCCCTGGGCATATTAAATGTATTGGATTCAAAGGTTTCAATTTTACTTGATTAAATAATGACTGAGGTTTTGATTGGTCCATGTCAGTAGGATCTTGAGCTCCCACTGCCTTGGTGGGCAGGGCCTCACAGAGAAACCACACATCAGAGAAGGAAGTTTAGAGTTTTGGATGCTGGAGCTTAGGAAGTAAGGACACAGAGGAGCAGAGAGAAGGCAGGATGAGGCACAGGAGAGGTCCCAGGAAGAGAGATGAACTATTTGCCTGATAGTCTACAGCTAGCCTTGTGGATAAAGCAGAACAGCTGAGCGCAGAGAGAAAAAAGCACTGTGGAGAGAGGCACCCAGGAAGCCTGACCCTTACAGACTTCAGCAGCCATCTTGCTCCAAAATGTGGTGACAGACTTTGGTGAGGGAAGTAACTCATTCTTTATGGCCTGGTGACTGTAAGCTTCTGCCTCAATTAAATATCCTTTAAAAAAAAACAACCAATTTCTGATATTTTGCCTCACAGCCCCTTTGGCTGACTAATACACAGAAGTTGATAGATTTCATTATCTTAGAATTGTAAATTTCTCTTTTTCAAAGGATATAGAAGGAACAAATTTCTGTGTAACAAACTGAACGTATGTACCTGGCATATATAATGTAGACAGGAATTTAACAGAAGAGTATATCCATAGTACCGCTATAGTAAAGCATAAAATCACTATCAACTGGATATGTGTGTGTGTGTATATATATATACATGTATGAATCTATGCACTCAACACACCAGAAAATATTTAAATACCTAACAATGTAAAATGTTAATGTGTAATGTGAACAAAGACAATTCTCACATATTGCTCATATGAGTATTAAACGATGCAACCTACCTTGAAAATACTGTGGGATTGCATCATATTTAGTGTATGTTATGCTTGAGTGAGCAATCATGTCCTGTGAAGGCTAAGTTTTAAGTCATTAATATTCTTTGTGTTAGCTATAGCTATGCTATGACACCAAAGTTGTTTGCAAAGCCTCTAGCCAAGAATCTAATTTATCTTACTTTAATTGTCTCCCACAGTACCCTAGTCCATAGTTGTCTGCAAGCAGTTTCCCTGCTCTCAGGGAGTATGTGAAGGTGAACCTGAGATATGAGATAATGTTCCCCTGCTCAGTCTCTTGGACTTCTGAATGATAGTTTGGCACTGTCCTACAAGCACCCCAGCATGCTCACAGGGGCCACATTGCTGCCTCTGGACCAAAAGAACCCACATGAGAAACCCAGCACTGTTGTGGGAAAATAGTAAGAACAGAGTTTGAAGTTGAAACATTTCCATAACACAGACAAAAAGTGCAGGCTTAGGATCACCTGGCCTTGACTAGATGGAACACAATCTGGTCAGCATGAAAAAATCTTTGTGTGAGGAGCCATTTGAACTTTGTATGACCTGTAACTTATTATCGTAAATGTTGCTCCAGTCCCTTATTATAGTAAATAACAAATAGCTGCTTGTTAGTTCCTAAATAAATATGATGTGGAAACTATGGTTGAGGCTCCCAGTTTCAGAAGCTGTGTGTCCCCTGGTCTCATTTTTATTTCCTCTCTCATGTCTTTCTTTCTGTCCTTTTATTTCTTTAGTTCTGCATCACCTTCCCTTCATGCAAACCTGTTGCTGAGCTGGTTTCAGCAACTGGTGCCCAACATGGGGCATGAAGGGAAGAAGAATCACTTCAATTGAAACTAAAGGTGTTGTCATGGCATAGACCTCTGAGTGGTTTAGGAGGCCTTCCAAGTCCTCATTGAGTAATACTCTAGAGTATTCTAGCAGGGATACAGTGGGAAACAGAGACCGTTCAGCACAATATCACCCATGTGTCTGTCTCCTCAAACAACTCAAGGCAGGAGGAGCTGAGGCCAGCAAGTCTCATATTTTAGAAATTTTATGGATTTTAGAAAAATATTGCTCATTGTTCCCAGCAGTAGAATGTGTAGAATTAGAAGACTGGGAAAGAGCAGGAAAAGAGTTAGAAAAACTACATGTACAAGGTGTTCCAGTCCCTGTTACTATTTGGTCTACTTGTATAATTATTAAATCTGTTTTGGAACCTTGGCAAACAGAAGATGAGGAAGAGGAAAATGAAGATAGAGACAGTGAGGAAGTTCCTCCCACTGAATTTTTTGAGTTATTTTGTCTTCATTAACTGACTGTAGTGCCACTTTCCCCTCTACTGACACCTCCTCCCCCTCCTATGCCCAGAAACACTCAGCCAAAGTTGTCAGCTTTATAACAAGGCATTTTATAGGCTAGAAGGGAGGGTGACTCAGAGGCACTTCAAGTGGCCTTTCTGATTACCATGTGAGAAAGAGTAGTTCCTGGAGTGGATCCTCAAAATCCAAATGGAGTTTATGAGTTCACTCATGAAGGCTTCCCATTTAAAAATTTGAAAGAGTTAACAGTAGCAGTGCAACAATATGGTCCAAATTCTCCTTTTACCTATGGTACAGTGCAGGGGCTTGCTGAAGGCTCTTGGCTGATCCCAGCTGATTGGTCTGCATTAGCATGCATCACCCTGGGGTCTGGAGAGTTTTCACCATTCAAAACCTGGTGGAGAGATCATGGAGATACTCAGGCCACTCACAGTAAAGCCCATAATATCCCCATTTCCTTGAATTAGTTAGTAGGGGTGGGGAATTGGGTGGGAGTAGCTCAGCAATTAACAATGAATGCTCAAGCCATCACAGAGGCCCGTTGCTGTTGTTTAAGGGCCTGGGAAAAAAAATGAGGTCAAAGGCCAACCTTCAGTGTCATTTCTAAAAAGATTACAAGGACCTAAAGAACTTTACCCTGCCTTTACCATTTGGTTGCAGGAGACTATCAAAAAACAGGTCAATAATTTAGAAGCTGCTGATGCTATTTTGCAGCAAATGGCTTATGAAAATGTTAATCAGGATTGTCAGAAAGCTATTGGGATTATGAAATGTAAAGTGGATTTGACTGGATATATTAAATTGTGCCAGGATGTAAGGAGAGAGGGCCACCATGCTATTATGCTGGCTCAGACTATGGCAATATGACTATTGAAATCAATAAGAGGTTCTCTGGAAAATGTTTCAATTGTGGACAAATTGGTCACATGAGAAGATTGTTGGAAAAAGTGTGAGTGAAAAGCAATGCTGCCCAAACAGAATTTTTCTGCTCAGAAACCATTTGAGCCATGCCCCCATTGTGGTAAAGGAAATCATTGGGTTAGCCAATGTCAGTCTAATTATCATATTATCATAAGAAAGGCACTCTCTTGTTGGGAAACTTCCAGTGGGGCCTGCTCCTTGCCCTATTCCAAAAGGGAGCTTTCCCAGTTCAGCCTAGCAATCCTCACACTCCACAGTGCCCTTGACTTATCCCCCACCAAGGCAGGAAGCGCAGCCATAGATATCCCTACAGCGAAAGCTGTTATCTTGCTTCCAGGGGATACCCCCACCTGTGTAAAAATGGGAATAAGGGAACATTTACCAATTGGTATGGTCAGAATTCTCCTCAGGAGGAGCAGTCTCACCTCCCAGGGAGTTAGGGTGCATACAGGAGTAACTGTATGTGAGTCACATTGTGACTATCAAGGAGAGATTCAGGTTATTCTGTCTACCTGAAAGCTGATATTGGAGAGCACATAGCACAATTGTTGTTGCTCCCTTATGTTCCAGTAGGAGCTAGTGAGAAAGTCCAAGGGAAAAATGGTTTTGGAAGTACAGGAATAACAGGAGTATTCTTAACTGAAAAAAATTTTAGAACCTCATCCCATTTGTGAAGTAACCATTCTGAACGAATGGTTTAAAGGACTTATTGATACTGGAGCTGATGTTTCTAACATTAGTTCTAAGCATTGGCCCTCTGCTTGACCATTACAAGATGCATCTATTTCTGTTGTGGGACTTGGCGCTCTCACAGGTTTAAAACAGTGTGCAAATTTTTCATTGTCTGGGGCCTGATGGACAATATGCCACCCTGCAGCTGATGTTGCAGACTTGCCTTTTAATCTCTGGGGGCATGCTCTATTAGATCAATGGCAGGCTGAAATTTATATTCCCCAGGTTAGCCAATAGATTAAGCAAAGTAAAAAATTAATAAGGAAACAGGGGCATGTTCCAGGGCTAGGATTGGGTAAGCACCACCAGGGAACTGTTAAACCAATAGATCCCACAGCTCATGGTAATCATAAAGGATTAGGATATTCATCTTTTCCATAAGGGCCACTGATCTGTCTAGCCTCCTGAACCACCCAAACCCATTCCTCTTAAATGGACTATGACGTCTCCAGTTTGGGTTGAACTGTGGCCATTAACCTAAGAAAAAATGGAGGCAATCTATAAATTAGTTAAGGAACAGTTAGATAAGGCACATACTGAATAATTTTTTAGTCCTTGGAACTCTCCAGTGTTTCCTATTCAGAAAAAATCAGGCAAGTGGAGGCTTTTAACAGACCTCTGAGCAGTAAATGCAGTCATTCAACCTATGGGTGCACTGCAGCCAGGTTTGCCCACACCAGCTCTGATCCCTCATAGCTGGCCGCTTGTTGCTATGGATTTTTTCTTTACAATACATTTGGCTCCCAAGACTGTGAGAAATTTGCATTCTCAGTGCCTTCTTTCAATAGCAAAGAATATATGAAATGGTTTCAGTGGAAATATCTTCTTCAAGGAATACTTAATAGCCCCACCATATGTCAAAATTTTGTAGTTCATAGCTTGCTTTGCTGTAATGGGACTTCCCCAGTCTCTCAAAACAGATAATGCTCCTGTTTATACCAGTGTTTCCCTTAAAAGATTTCTAGATACTTGGAGTATTTCACATATTGCAGGACTTCTGTATAACTCCTAAGGGCAAGCTATTGTGGAGTGGGCAAATCAAACCCTTAAACTCATGTTACAAAAACAAAAATGGGGAAACAAGGAGACACCACAGATGCAGTTACATAAAGCACTATTCACTCTTAATATTCTTAACTGTGGAACCACCCAGGAAAGGACAGCATCTGAAAGGCATTTCCAAAGTAATTTGAAAACTCAAACCCAAACTCTGTTTGAAAAACCTTTAATTTGGTGGAATGATCCACTGACTAATGAATGGTCAACAGAGAAGCTGTTAACTTGGGGATGAAGGTATGTTTATGTTTCCCCAGGAGATGGAGAACCATCCTGTGTGGGTAGCAGCTCATCAAATAAAACCAGATCATGAATGCCAAAAGATAATGAAAGATGGAGAGATTGATGCTGGAAACTACATGGCTGGGTCCCATTCTGAAGACCAGAGCAGCTTCACCCCCCACAGGGGCAAATTAAATATCTGAGTCAAGGAGCTGAATAACAGTTGGGAAAGGAGAAATTTCCAGTTACTTCTCCTAATTTGCTGGTAGCTATGCTCACCATAGTGAGAGCAACCTCCTCAGATGCATGCAACAAACCCACCAGGGTATGAAGAAGCCAGAATTCACCAAATTTGTCATCACTGCTTTGCAAAAACAAAGAGGGGAAATTGTTGTGGGAAAATAGTAAGGAACATGGTTTAAAGTTGAAACATTTCCATAACACAGACAAAAAGTGTGAGCTTAGGAACACCTGGCCTTGACTAGATGGAACACCATCTAGTCAGCATGAAAAAATGTTTGCATGAGGAGGCATTTGAGCTTTGTATGACCTGTAACTTATTATTGTATATGTTGTACCTGTCCTTTAGTACAGTAAATAAAAAACAGCTGCCTGTTAGTTCCTAAATAAATACAATGTGGCAACTAGGTTTGAGGCTCTCAGTTTCAGAAGCTGTGAGTCCCCTGGCCCCATCTTTATTTCCTCTCTTGTGTCTTTCTTTCTGTCCTTTTATTTCTTCAGTTCTGTGTTGCCTTCCCTTCATGCAAACCTACTGCTGAGCTGGACTCAGCACAGCACATTACAGCCTTTCTTGTAAAGGGGTGGAGGATGAGCAGCAAGGGTACCAGGGAGAATTCTAAGGCTGTTTTGTTTCATTTTATAATTAGTTTTTTTAATTTTTAAGGAAGACTTTAGATTAAATAAATGTTGCATTAAAAGATAAGGAATTTTTAAGCTTTGTTATCTCATTTCAGAATTTGCCATTTACACATTCCTTTACTCTTTTTTAAGATTTATTTCTTTTTCTCCCCTTACCCTCCCCCCTAGTTTTCTGCTCTCTGTGCCCATTCCCTGTGTGTTCTTCTGTAACTGCTTTCTATCCTTATAAGTGGCACCGGCAATCTGTGTTGCTTTTTTTGCGTCATCCTGTGTCAGCTCTCCGTGTGTGCAGCGCCATTCTTGGGCAGGCTGTATTTTCTTTCATGCTGGATGGCTCTCCTTATGGGGCATACTCCTTGCATGTGGGGCTCCCCTATGCGGGGGACACCCTTGCATGGCATGGCACTCCTTGTATGCATCAGCGCTGTGCATGGGCCAGCTCCACATGGGTCAAGGAGCCCCGGTGTTTGAACCACAGACCTCCCATGTGGTAGGTGGCTGCCCTATCCATTGGGCCAAGTCTGCTTCCCCTTTTAACTCTTCTTCATAGTTTGGGGAAAGGTTACTGACTTAAAGATTCTTCTCCCACATTTGCCCAGGCAGTTTGGAAAAATTAAGAAATATTAGAGAGGATGTGGAGAAATAGGAATATTCATTCCTGTTGGTAGGAATATAATATGATGCAATCACTGTGGAAGACAGTTTGGCAGTTCCTCCAAATCTAAATATAAAATTAACATATGACCCTACATTCTCACTTCAAGTTATATACTCAAAGATTAGAAAGCAGGGACTTGAACAGATTTTTGCCTACCAATATTCACAGCAACATTATTTGCATTTACAAAAATATGAAACAACTCTAGTATCTATGAACCATTGAATGGATGAACAAAATATGTTATATGCAGAGAATGGATAATTATTCAGCAATAAAAATGAATGAAATTCGGATCCATGCAAAAACATGGATGAACCTTGAAGATATCTTGAGTGAAGTAATATAGGCACAAAAGGCCAATATTGTATAACCGCATTGATATGAAAAATTAGAAGGAAACTCATAGAATCAGAAACTAAAATATAAGTTACCAAGGACTAGGAGAAAAGGAATGAGATATAATACTTAAGTTGTACAGAGTTTCTATTTGATTGATTGTAAAGTTTGTTAATGGATAGTGGTGATTGTAGCACATTGTCAATATCATTAACAACACTGACTTAAATATGCAAATGTGGATTAAAATACATTTTAATTTGTTTATAGGGTAATAAATTTAAAAAAAATAAAAATATCTATGTAACTATACTACACAAACAATGAACCCTAAGTTAAACAACACACACTTAGGTAATCAGTAGGTCAAGGAGAAAATTGCAAAAGATATTAATATAATACCCTTGAAACAAATGAAAATCAGAAGACAAAATATCGAAGCTTATGGATGCAGCAAAGCAGACTTAAGAGGGAAATTTATAACCATAAATGCCTACATTAAAAACAAGAAAGAGCTAATTGTTTCCTCTGCTTGTTCAAATCTGTTGTTATGTATTGCCAGCATATTTTTTGCTTCTTTAATTGTGCCATTCATCACCATTATATACATTATCTTTTATATATGTTTACAATTTATTCTGTATGTTTCAACAGTGTCTTCTTAATATCCTTTATCTCCACCTTCACTTCATTAAGTTGATTTATGATATTTCTCTGGACATTCTTGATTAGGTATTCTACTTTCTGCATTTCCTCCTGTTTTTGTTCATTAGACTAGGTCCTGTCTTCTTGTTTCTTAGTATGGCTTGTAATTTTATCAGTTTCAAGGCATCTGTTTATCTTTTTCCCTCCTTCCTGATGTTGTTTTGTCTCTGTCCACTTACTGTGTGATCTTCTGTGTCTATTTCTTTTTTTGACTTCTCTTTTTTTTTTTTCTCTGTGATTCACTGGGATTCTATCCTGGGGACCTCTGATATGGAGAAAGGTTCCCTGTCACTTGCATCTCCTCAGTTCCTGATTTCTGTTACAACTCACCTTGACTCTCTACTTTGTCTCTCATTTGTTGTAGCTTCATCTTGCTGCATGACTCACTTGCACAGGCACTGGCTCACTGAATGGGCACTGGCTTACCATGCAGAAACTTGTCTTGTCATGCAGGCACTGGCTCACCATGCAGGCACACCTTTCCCAGGATGCCCTAGGGATCAACCTAAGTGCTCAAATATGGTAGGCAGAATTCCAATCACTTTAGCCACATCAGCTTCCCAAACATCTGTTTATCTTGATGGGCTTATTCAGATGGTTAGCTTCTCTTCTTTTTCTAGGGAATTATTTTGTTTGGATTTTTTGTTAAAGTTCCTCTTTATCACGTGGTTTCATTTATTTTTTATCCTTGTAGTTGTCTATGTCCCCTTAAAAAATATTAAGACCATAGAAAAAGAAAGACAGAAGAAGAGAAAATGCATAATAGTAATAATAATGAAGACTGTAGAAAAGGAACTATAAAAAAGTCAGGAAAAAATTAGTAGTAACAGTGAAGAATCATTAAAAAATACATAGGAATAAGAATAAAAAAATGAAACAAGAACAAAAATAGAATAAAATAAAAGACCAGAAAAATGAGGAAAGAATAAGAAAAAAACAAAACAAACAAAAAAATGAAGGCCAAACTAGAGAAGGTAGAAAGAAAGGAAAGTAATAAAAGAGGGAAAAATAGAAAAAAAGAAATAAACTGATTCTAAAAAATGAGGAAAATAAGAAAGGAAATAAAGAGAAAAAACAACAAACAATAAACAAAAAACAACCCAAGATAAAAAGACTCCCCTTTTTGGCCCCTTTGAATTGTCTCAAACTGTGGGGTTCTTCAATCAATCACCCTGGAGCCTTTCTTCCACAGTTTTAGGAAATAAAGAATAAAAATTAAAAATTAAATTATACTAAAACACAAAGTAGCAGATTGAAAAACCTATAAAAAAACAAAACAAAACAAAATGAACACTTCATTTTCTAAGTTCCCTTTCACAAGGTGCCAGCTGGGTGCCTGACAAACTGGTGGCTCCCTCTCTGGTTCCTTTATCTTTGGAGGTACCAGGAATTGAGCCAGAGAACTAGTTTATGCAGGACACGTGTTCCCACATTGAGCTATGACCACTCTGTTGGTTAGGTAAGCTATTGAAACTTTATCCAGCAGCTTCCCTCAGGCAAGTTGGGCTTCTATCTCTCCTGGCTTCCTTCTCTCCCAGGCTGGGTAGGTAATTATCTCTGCCTACCCCTCACTCACCTAGGTCCTGTTTCTCTCTCCCAAGGTGGTTGAGTTTGAAAGCCTGCCTGATCAGATCACCATTCCCCCCTCCCTGGGGCCTCTTCAATGATGGATTTGGGCTTTGTAAGATTGCAAGGTGGCTCAGCTGGCCAATGCATTGAAGAGAAACCATTCTCTGCTCTCCACCAGACCCCTCTTCCACCAGGAATGTTCTTCCCCCTACTCAGTTGACTACAGTGAGCCAAGGGCTCTGCTAAGGCTCTTCACCTTGGGCATGGGGTATATATGATGTTCCCAGGCACCGGGGTAACTCCCAGTTTTCATCTGGCCTCTTGGTCTCTCTGCCCCTCTCCCACTGGATGTGTGTAGCACTCTCCTGGTCTACAGCTCCCCAAAATAGCTCCTTCAGACAGCTTTTTGCCATTACTCTATCATTTTTGTGGAAGAACTGAACCTTGACTACCTAATCAGATGATAAGATGCCATCTTCCCAGAAATGCAAAACCTTGTTTTAAAAAATATTCAATAGATTTTAAAATGTCCTCCCCTTGCCATTTAATATTTATTGAATCTCCAATCTAATTCTTTTGTATGGTTTAGATGGGATGGAAGTCCTTTTTAGGGCACCTCACAGGAAATAATTTTCAAAAACCAGAAAGAAAAGTGTACAATTGAAGGAAGGATCTGAAAGTCTGAACAAACATATAATGCAAATGAAAAATGCAACATTTGGGGAATTGCTGCATTGAAATCCCAGACTGATCACCTGCAATGTGTAATTCAGACTTGTGTTAAATTGTCCCCATCTGTCAATTACTTAAGCCAATCATTTAAGTGTTCATGAAATTGTTCAATCACCCTGTGGCTTGAAGGTGATATAGAGAATAGAATGTCCATTGGATGTTCCATGTTTAGGTCACCAATGAGCAGCTTGTGTCAAATCTGGGCCATTATCAGATGTGATATAGCTAGGAAAATCAAACAGGAAACAAAAGTGCTAATGATGAGCATGAGCAGTGTGTCCTGAGTCAGAAGAACAAATGGAAATGGCTACACCCAACCTGGAGAAAGCATCCTCTATGGCCAGGATCCCACGGTACACTCTGGATAGGATGACAGACCTAAATATCTACCTGCTCAGATCCTCCTGGCTTTTTGGCTCAGGAAATTTTCCAGGCAGTTTTTATATCCTTAGTTTTATATCCTTAAGTTTTATATCATTAAGTTTTGGCAGGTGGGAGAGCTTTTTCATTTTGTTCAGTTGTTTTCTGATGACCATGACAATTCAGTCTAGAACGGTGTCTGAATTTCCACATACTGTGTTATTTTATATCCATGAGGTATTTGGCCAAAAATCTGCTTGCTCTGAACTACTTAGTTTCCACAACTGACATTCAAGATTTGCTTGAGGTTGTGGTAACCCTATTCAATAAGGGGCCTTCCTGGGGGACTCTCACATGAGTAGCTAGAAGTGTATTAGAAGAAGAGCTGACTCTTATCTGAATGTAACATCCCCATAGGGAACCCTATATTTTATGCTTGTCCGAGGCTTTCCAGTGACCAGACATAATGGCCAAGTCAATGAGTCAGTGAATTTAATAGTTATTCTCTGCCCCCACCAGAATGTCCTTAACTACTTCAATTCCCATCTGAGTTTGGGTGTGAAGTTTAGCTAGGGTGCACATGGAATAGATCAATACCAAGAATGAATTTAGTAAATCAGTAATTGGTATCATAACAGTGGATGTTTGCTGGGGCCATCAGGGACCCTCCATAATTGGGCTTGGCAACAGTCTCAGTGATGGTGTTCTCATACTAAAATCAAAGAGCATTATCTATTTTATCCTTATCTTGCTGTCAGGAGTTAGATCTACAGTACACAGGTATCTAAGAATGAAAAATTTCCCCCCACTCTCCCATTGACCTGTAACCTTAACATAGTGCCTTTGCACCCCTGGAGATAGAGAGACCTCTGGAGAGGAAGTCCAGGTAAAAATACTGTTGTGCCTTCTGACCCATCCCAAGGTTTATATGAAGGGTCACAGGGAAACACCACCCTCATGTCAGTCACAGGAGCCAACATGGTGAGGACCACACCAGTTTGTGTGAAGGCAGAACAGCTGTTTTCCAGCTCAGGCTCCCGAGGTGCGTTCTACTCTCCTCTAGATGGAGACATAGGCTTCTACAAAGCTGCAACCAGGTGGCATGGTCACCTCTCCTTCCTGGAGAGTTTCTTAATCAGATGGAGTCAGTTTTAGGCAGCTCATCTCTCTCTGTGCTCTTTAACCTTGGAGGCAGGGGTTTCTGGTAACTTTGGGTGTCTAAACCCAAGGAAATTCAACATCCCCACCTCATATAGTACAGTGCTTAGAGTGCACATCTGTATGGACTGCAGGACCTGGCTACACTCATATGGGGTCACCTCTGCTGCAGCCATTGCTCTTCATTCTCGGCCATTGCTGTCTTGTTGGTAACTGCTGTAAGGGAACTCTGATGTGGTAGAGGATAAAACTTGATTTCCTTAAGAGTACATTCTCCCTTACTAACTTTAAACAAAATTACATTCATTTATGAGCAAGTGAGCTAGGAAATCAAATACTTTTTCAAAGCAACTGTATGACTTAAGCACACACAGCAGTAACATAAAAACATATTCTTTTCTTCACATCCACTCCAATAACTGATGCTTCCAGATTTATTTTCTTTAATCTACTGAATTTGTGCCAATATCTCATTTTGGATATACTGTTTTTTTTTTTTAATTTTTTTAGTTCTAATGGTGCAGTATAAGCTGTCATGTATAAGTGAAATGTTTATGCTTCTCCTTTTTAGAAACTCTTTTTTAAGTATTATGTGTTACATTTAATTTGCTCACTTCATGGTCGACATATTTGTGCTCTTGTGCCAGGGCTAGACACAAGAATTCTTCATTTAATTGTAATCAATTTCACAAACATATTTTCATTTTGTTTATTTTTATATCTTTTTATCTTCTCTCTCCTCATAAAAATCATTTTTCTATTTATAGTTGTGAAGATATGTTCATAATATAATGATATAGTTCTTCCTAATTTTTCTTATACCACTTATAATTGATTTGTATATGTTCAGAAATATAAATGCAATTTCATTTGTCAAATATTTTGCCTTATTCCTGGCACCATTTATTGAAATAGACATAAAATTTCCCCACAGTAAATTTGCATCTGTAATTTGTTGAGTCTTCTATATGTATCCTTTATACTGTTGCACTGATTACTTGTCTGCTCTGTTCCTAAGTCACAATGTTTAAATACTATGGTATTTTTTTCATTATGAATAAATACAATATTTGGAATTGATAATAACAGGAATTTCAGGGCCAATTTGTCAAATTCTTAAGAAAATTTAATATGTCTTTTTAAAAATTCTGGTGTTATTTTATGAATGGCTATCATTTAACAAATTTATAATATCATGCCTTCCAAACAATAAATGTGGTCAATTTCTCCATTATTTTTCTTTTTATTTAATTTCTCTAAATTAAAATTTTCTTGTATATCCATGTTACATATTTCCTATATTTCATTTAGAATCCATTTTACATTTTGTTACTATTTTATAGGTGATTGATCTCTCTTTATTGAATTTTTTCATCCAATTGCCTTCTGACATCATATACAAATGTTATCCTTGGTTCTCGTTAACCTTCACATTCAGAAGTAATCCAGTGCTAATGCAAATGATGCATCTTTTCTGCTTCTTATACACCTAATTTCCTTTCTGAAATTGTATTTCTTTTGTTGTCTATGAAAGGATGAAATCATTATGAATGTTTTAAGTTCTATGATGTTTGAATGAGTTTTCAATAATTACCTTTTTCAAAGTAAGAATTTTCCTTCCAAATCTTTGATAATAGACTTCATAATGAATAAATATTTTATTGAAATAGAAATCAATTTGCAAAGAGGAATTGTCATGCAATATTTAAATTTAAAGCTCTCTTGTTGTTTTGAATTGGCATGTTTAATTTTCTTTCTTTTTAACTAACCAAAAAGTCTATAATTTTTTACTATGTTTTAGGCTTTGGCTGTGCAGTTTTATAGGTTTTGACAAATGTATAATGTTATGGATCCTTCATTACAGTATGATACAGAATACATTCACTGCCCTAAATACTGTGTTCCACCTTTTCATCCTTTCTTCTCACCTCTGAACCTCTGGAAACCAGTGTCTTTCTGTCAATAATATCTGTTACACTGCTAACACAAGATAATAACTACAATTACAATAAATTACTTTGGTCTATGGTTACACTCCCCATTTATGTTTGTTCATGCCTCAATCTTGAGAAATTAATATGTTTAATTTTCTAATGTTAAACTACTTATATTAATGAGATAAATATACCTTGGTCATGATATATTGTATTTTTCATCACTCAGGTATTTTTATAGAATGCTTACAAACATGCCTATATATTGTTGAAATAGCTAATTTCTTTCACATATCCTCTTCTTTTGTATTAAGTTCCATTTTTCTACCAAATTGCCTCCCAAACTTTTCTATACTCCTCTTCTAGGAGGATAGAATTGTTACATTATATCATTTATGTATATCTATCAGGCTAATTCTTTCCCTAAATATTCATTTAAAATAGACCTTCCTAGTTACTTCACTCATATAATATAGAAAGGACATGTAAGTGGGAATTAGGGAGCTGAATACTTGACATTTTGGAAACTGTAGGTCCTCGTATCTGTTTCCTATCTGAGATCTACCCTTTAACATATTTTAATCTTTTCCTGCATGTATTATAATAATTACTTGTGTAGGTAATTATACTTCATTGTTTTTTTCTGTATGTGAATTCAAATGGAAGAATATGTCTTTCTTATAAATATACTATTTTGATATTTATTTGCAATATTCTCCCCATTTTCTCCATTTTCTTCCTGTTTTCAGATACTGGCAATCCTATTTCAGTGTTATAGTAAATCACTGCTCTCTTCCATTTTCCTACTGGTTACCTTTTATTATCTTTAATTCTGCAAATATTTTCCACAATTGCAGTGGCTTGCTCGGTCAGTAGAGGTGGGGTCTGGCTGTGGACGAGGGGTTGGTCCAGCTTAGGACGAGGGGTCGGTCCGGCAGCAGATGAGGGGTCGGTCTCACAGGGGTTGCGTGGTTCAGCTGACGAGGTCGCCCGGAGAAGCAGGCGATGAACTGGGGACAAGGGAGGCCAGGCCCTTGTCGGGGGCTCTCAGGACTGGAGGGTGCATGGCAGAAGAACTACCGCAGAGACAAGGTAAACACGCAAGTCCAACTTTATTGAGGGAGAGGCAACAGTTTTATAGGGGCTGGGGAAGGCTGATTGGTCGAAGCCACGCCCTGTTCTGATTGGTTGCCGGAGAAAGGTCAGTGGGAGGTACTGGATGGGGGAGGGGTGGTGATTAGGGATTGGCTGTCGCTGTTGCTGGGGGAAGGGGCAGGGTTTAGTGATTGGTGGCTGCTGTTGCTGGGATAGAGGGCAGACTTGAGTTTCCCGCCCACACCTGGCTGTTGCTGCTGTCGGGGGGCGGGAAAAGGGCAGACTGGATTTTTCTGCCCTGCGCCTGCGCAGGGAGAAAGAAGAAGAAGGGTGCCACCCCACAAGGCATCATGTGGCGCCATCCGGGAGGAGGGGCGGATGCCGAAGCATGGCTGCCGAGAAGGGGAGACCCGAGGGCACTCTGCGCCCATGCCGAGCTTCTTTCAGGGGTGGCGGTGGGCCCGACCAGCCACCCTATTATGGGGGCAGTGGTTTGGAATAGGCCTACCGCAGCCGCTGCCCCTTGCCAGGCCAGCAAACCACACTTCAGCCCGAGGGGTGACCGCACACAATAATTTCCTCTCCTGTATTTGATATATTTCAAATATCATATTTGTAAATCTGAGTATTTTTTCTCTTTATTTTCTTCTCATTGCATGCTTTTCTTTCTCTACATATATTTTTGTATGTCTGTAATTTTAAAATGTTACAGTCTTCCAAAGAGAAATTCAATATATTTCTCAATTGTGTTTTAGATAGAATTAGTATTGTTGATACCTCAATATGGCATAAAAACAATGTGCTGTTCATAACTTTGAAAATTAATAAAAAACTTCTAAAAAATATTTGTGCTCTTCTCATATTTGTGTAGAAAGTTAATTTTTTCCTATTTGAGAGCTAACTTCAAGAAGAAATATTTGCACATATTAAAGATGAAAGAATTATAATGAACACACATATACAAATGAATTTAGCTCATATGCTATGTACATTTTATTCTATCCATTCTATTGTATATATATTCAACATCCATCCTTCTTTACATCAATCCAAAAATATTTTCTTTTCCTTTCTAAACTTTACATTTTGATGTAATTTGGGAAAAAAAAATACATCTCTAACTACTTCAGGCTGATGAATAAATTATTTTAGTATGGTTCTTTTATTTTTTTAACATTTAATGTAAGAAACATAAAATTTAATTAATTCTATTCAACAAATTTTTCAAGTATTAAACTCCTATAATGCAAATTTTATAATATATCGCATATCTCTATAATAACAGAGTATTCTTAATAAATTGCCACTGTACTCCCTTTCTAATAAACTCCTACTAATATATCCATTTATTCATTTATTTTAAGATAGGTTTAATTTTCCTGCTCTAAGCCTTTATATGATTTATGTAATGAAATGGTCAATCTTCTGAACAAGGTTCTTTTTTCAAACATGAAATGTTTCTTGTTATCAATGTTACTGAATCTACAAGTATTTTGTTTTTGTTTTTGTTTTAAATTGTGAGTAAGGTTATTTTATTGTAAATTGTGAGTAAGGTATTTTAAATATTTCACTACTTGTTTATAAATTTTCCTTTGATGGATACCTGTGATTTATCCACATTTTAGTTTTTAAGAATAAAACTGCTATGAACAATCTGGTACATATTCTTTTGGACATAAGCTCTAATTTCTGGATAAATAATGAAGGCTGAAATTGATGATTTGAACACAGGATAGGTGTTTTTTTTTTCTTACGAGAAAAAGCTTATCATTTGCAAAACACTTAAAATATCACACTAATAACAAAATATATGAGAGCTTAGGTTGATCAAAAATCTCAGAATTGTTCATTTTAAAATTCTGGAGGCATATAGTAGCAAGCATTGTAGTTTTAGTTGTCATTTTCCTTGAGAATATTCCAACAGGGATGGTATACTAAAATGTGAATCTAGGCTCCATAATTTAGAAAATATTTAATGCATGTTCTCTAACCACAATGTAAATAAATGAGATACCAGCAACAACAAATTTTTGAAATTAAACAATGCATTTTTAAACAATCTGAATGAAAAAGAATTTGACAGACAATTTAAAAATATTTTGATTTGCATGATAGTGAATGACTATGATGGATTAGAATAAAGTATAGCATTGAGAGAAGTTTAAGACAGTAAGTGTTTATATTGAAAATAAGAAAACTGTAAAGAAAAATGACCTACATTCTTAGATTTCCAACAGAAGGAGTCAGGAAAATAAGAGCAAAGCAATGCCCAGCTATATAAAATAAGTCAATAATAAAGAGCAGAAAATGGAGATAGAGAAAATAGAAAAGCAAAAGGAATAAAGTGATGAAGCAAAAGTTTTCTTAGAATATCAAAATGTTAACTCCAACCTATTTTTATCAATAATAGAGGATAATTTAAAATTTCCAATATCAGGGAAGCAGATGTGGCTCAACCATTGAGCTCCCATCTACCACGTGGAAGGTCCTGGGTCTGCTTCCCAGGGCTGCCTTGTGAAGGCAAGCTGGCTTGTACCCAAGAGAGCTGATGGCCCATGACTTCAGAGAGCTGATAGCTTGTGCCCGTGGAGAGCTCACAACCCACACTTGCAGAGTGCTGATGGCTCATGCCTGCAGAGAGCTGGTACAGCAAGATGATGCAACAAAGGAAGACAAGCAGACACAGAAGAACACACAGTGAATGGACACAGGGATCAGATAGCAATCAAATGGCAAGGGGTGAGATAAATAAATAAAATAAATCTTAAAAAATGATTCAAAAAAATTTTGCAATATCAAGAATTTAAAAATTTTTACTGACAAAAAGAGTAATGCTACTGAAATTTACATGCTTGACAGACATTCTGTCAAAAATGAAGTTAATGAGAGTTTTCAGTGTACAGGAAATTCTTAAGGCCATGAGCATATGCCAAGGATGAGAAACAGACTCAGAAAGACTGAGAGGTGCCAATGCTTTATCTAAGGCTGACCTTCTTGGTAAGGAGGATAGATAGACTCTGAAGGAATGCATCCAAGAAGTAACAAGATGAAATAAGAAAATGTCCAGTATACAATAAAAGCTCAAATTATGCTTAAAAGGAAATATTCCATCCAAAGAAAAAGATAAAACTTAGAAAATAATCAACAAAGCAACAAAGAAAACTAATCTTTGAAAGTACCATGCAAAGACTTCAAAAAAAGAAAAAGTAGGCTTCAAAATATTTAAAATATTGAGGGAAAAAAAACTACAAGTTTTCACAATATGATGAACCAAATGAGAAGGATGCAAATAGAAAACTGTAGTTGAATACCAAAATAACAGAAATAAAACATCTCCAGACTGTATCAACAGCAGATTAGAACTGACAGAATAAAGAACGAATGAGCTGGAATGTAAGACAAATGAAATGTTTAGGCTAAAGAGCAGGAAAAAATTAATGAAAAAGAACTGAAGAGAGTCCCTGAGAGTTACAAACACACTGATAGCAAGCATATCAAAAAACACACAGTGTTTACAGAGGGAAAATTAAGAGAAATGGGCAGGAGGAATATTCAAAGAAATAATGGCAAGGAAACTCCCAAAATTAATCAACAATATGTATATACACCTTCAAGGAGCTCAAAGAACCCAATTCAAGTTAAAATCATACAGGAATGTGACCAGACACATGGTGATCATACCATCAAATGGCAAAGATAAGGAATGAGTTCTGAAAGCTGCAAGATTAAAGCCATGTTTCATACAAGCAAGTTCAAATAAGAAAAAAGCGACACTCATCAGAAATCATGGAAGTGAAAAAACAGGCATGAACTATTTACAGTGCTAAAAGATAACCCTTGTTATTAAGAATCATAACACTACTAATAAGGTGCCTGGTAAGAGTCTTTCAAAAAGAACGGAAAGATTAATATGACATTCCCAGGTGTGTTTGTTTTTTTAATGCTAAGGGAGGAGTTGGTCAGTACAAAACTTGCCATACAATTGTAAACTGAGTTCTTTAGACTGCGAGGAAAGTACAGTGGTTCAAATTGGCATACGAAATATTAAGTTTTCCAGTAAGAGTAACTCTTTGTGTAATTGTAAATACCAGTAAAATTATATGGTATTCTTGGTATTTAACTCCACTTTTTACAACTTACAAGTCTAAAATTTGAGTAAATAAAAAGTAATGACAAATCTATTGTTTTGGATATTCAATGTATGAAGACACAATATGTAGCAAGTATGACAAAAATGCAGGTGAAATGTATAAGGACAGCGCTTGTATAATTGAGAAATATTAAATACACTTCAGTTTTTATGGCTAAGAGATTGCCAAGTGAGTGGAAGTCATTCCAGAGGTTAGGCTTATGCACCTCTCAGCAGGATATCATTGCCTGCCACAGTAAACAGTGCCTCAAACAGCCAGGCTTCTGAGGGCATTAGAGGCATCTAGACATTATAGGGGGCAGATGAGTTAAGGAATTCAGCACCCTATCAGTGGGCCATACTTTGGAATTTATGCTTCCAAGTGTAACAGAGTTAGACTCTTTTATAATTTCCCTACATATGGCTCTTATGACCCTTCTATTTGAACCTATAATTTATACTCTACTTATTAAATATATGTTCCAAAGACTTAAATCTTTGGTTTATTCATGTGCTGGTTAAGCCCTGATTCTCAGCCGAGTTGCAACACCTACTCTCCTGTTTATTGGACCCACTCATGTCAGCAAACAAGGAGATGGACAAAGCCCATCCCAAGGAACGGAAGGAATCTTCAACTGTAGGCAAGATAGTTCCCTCCACCTGCTCCACGGGATCTAAGCCCTTCTCAATTAGAAACACAGTGAGCATCGCCATTCCCAAATCCTCAAGATTGGGGAATGAACAATGGACAAAAGTAGGCTTACTGTTATTCCATTATAGATGTATTATTCTAGCAATGGAAGAGCTTTTATCAGTGATATGAAAGCAGTGGCCACCAGAGGTTCTGAGGGGAGGGAGAGGGAATAATATGTGCAACATGGGTCATTTCTGGAACTTTGGAATTGTCCTGCATGACATAACAATAGCAAATACAGGCCATTATACATTTTGTCATAACCTATAAAATTGTACAGGGCAGAATGTAAACTATAAACAGTAGTCCATGATTAGTAGCATTGCTTCAATATATGTTCATCAATTGTAACAAATGTACCACACTAATGAATGATTTTAATGTGGAAAGTGTAGAAATAGAAGGGGTAAAGGATATGGGAACCAGCTATATTTTTTTTTATCTAACATTTATGTAATCTAAAGACTTTTAAAAATAAAAACATTGCAAAACTATGTTTATAACATTGTCAAAATGTCAACAAATTTACTCTGCTTATTCATAACATTAATACTGAGTAAATTATTATGGGTGAAGTGATTATAAGGGAACTCTTATTCCTGAATGATTTTTCTGTAAACCATAACTGCTCTAATTAAAAGTAAAACTGGTCACTGTGACTAATAACAACAATATACACTGCTAAATAGTCAATTAAATAATAATACAGAAATTATAATTATATGTGTATCTGACAGCAGAGTATCTGAGTATTCTCAATATCTGAGAAGCAGATATTGGCAGAATTGAAGGGACAGATAGATGGTTATACAGTAATAGTAGGAGACATTAACAAGACATTTTCAGTAATTGATAGAACTTCAAGACTGAGGTCACTAGAGAAATAGAGGACAAATAATAAACTAATGTAAAATGCTAACAGTAGGGAGAATGGCATATTGGGGTATATGAGAACTATTTACTATATGTAAACCAACAACTGCCCTAATAATAACATGAATATAATGTAAACAACTACTAAAATTAGTTGCTAATATTAAAATTTGCATTCCAAGTAACAAATAGTTTTAAAAAGTACTTTAAAATTTTTAATTTAAAAAATGAGTTTGAGTTTCCCAACATGTATTTGGTAGGATTGTTGGTGATTTAATACACTTTATTTATTTTGGAAATGTAGCATGAATTATGTTGTATTTGCATAATTCCATGAACCTATATTTTCCAGATAAACACCTTTTGATGTTAAAACATTATGCAAGGGCAAAACACATTTCCATTGCAAAATAAATAATGGATCCAAATCCAGCAGATAAGAAAATGTTTCTTAATAAGTTTTTAGATTCCAAATTTAACCTGTTTTTTAAGAAACCAGAATTTGTGGATTTTTACTGCAGAATATTATTATTAAAGAAGAATATTAATGCTTATCTTAAAGCTTTTATTAAATACTTTCTCTTTTCAAACCATATATCTGTGTGAAACCATACTTTCTTTATATTCTGCAATCAAGCCAGCATATAGCAAAAGAATGAATGAAAAAGCAGATGTGAGAATTCAGCTATTTCACAGTAAGCCCAAATAAAATAGATTTTCAAAAGGATGAAATAATCTCTTCCATCTCAAAAAAAATCATTTTATTTGCAAATTAGCATATATTTGAATTGTATTATAGCATTAAAATATTTATTATTTATTTTAAAAATAATTTCAATATATCTATGTATGCATATTTTAATTCCTAAGATGGAAATTCTCCATGGATATATGTTACATACTTTAAAATTATTTAGGTTTTTAATAATTTTTATAGTACAAAGCCTCCCTGAAACAAAAAACAAAACAAAAAACATAAGACCAGATGATTATGTAAATTTAATTAAATTACATTCTGATAAATTTCAAGTAAGCTCAGATAATATACTTTTGTGTGTATTTTTCTATAATAACTCTTTTTTGAGTGCTATATTTCATGAAAATAGTACTATTGCTTAATTTGATGCCAGTTATCACTTTTCCTCAGTGATCTGTTTTGCTTCATTTTGTTTCATATTGAATATCTTTGCCATATCAGGACATTTTCTGTAGCCTCTGTTAAGCTGAGCAATCGTTCATAAATTTGTTTTTTTGCCAAAAATTCACATATAAAGACTGAGAACATGGAGTGATTATGAAAGCTGGTCAAAATGTGCTTGTGGCTTTTGAAACCTTTTCTGAGTGTTTCTGATGAAGGAAAAAAATTCCTATACTGTCAAGGGAGATTTTTGCTTTCACAGATTTGGCATTTTACCTCTACTCACCAAACTTCCTCTACCAATTTTTGTAACTGTAATGATAACCTGTAGCTGTATGTGGAGACTTTTTTTTTGTTTTTTTGAGATAACAGAGTTGGGTAAAGAAACATAGACCTTGTAAGTGGGAAGATAGAGTTCAAACACTGAGCCACATTTCACCTTCATTGATTTTTCCATTTGTTTGCTAGTTGTTTGTCTTTGCTTTTAGGAGGCACTGGAACCAAACTGGGGACCTCCAATGTGGGAAGCAGGTGCACAACTGCTTGAGTCACATCCACTCCCCAGACTTGTATTTTTGAGCATTCATTTCTAAGACATTCTTTTTTAAGCAAATCCATTTTATTGATACATTTTAATAAAACAGACAATTCATCCAAAATGTGCAATCAATAGTATTTGGTAAAATCACGTAGTTGTGCATTCATCACTTCAATCATCATTAGAGAATTTTCATTATTTCAATAATAATAGCAATAAAACAGACAAGCAAGAAAATTCTTCACCTGTCAACCTCTCTATGCTTTCTCTGCTGTACATAGCTGCTATTTCTGGTTATTCTTGCACAATTGTTTATTCTTTAAGCATTTTATTAAGATATAGTCACATACCATATAATCTATCCAAAGTGTAGAATCAAGGTTATTTATTTCTTCTTAGCCTCTGCCAAGTTCTGATACTCTGTTGACTGGCAATAGTTAATAAATATTTTATGAATAATGATAAATAGGTAACTTTCCTCTGACCTGCTTGTAAGGGTAGTAATTCACAATCCAAGATTTACTTAAATCATTGTTCTCTACCACATTCAAGATCACTTCAACGCTCTTTGGGTACGAGTCCTACTATATACCACACTTTTGTTTTTCCTTGCTTTTGCTCTATAATACATTCTAAAATGAATCCTATTTTTTATTGAATTTAGTAACTACCAGCCAATTTGTTTATTTTTCTTGCTAACTTTTTATATTACATGATTTTCCTTCATATCATACTTTTACTCTAAACTCTTAAAAATAAAATTTTGTGTGGGTTGTCTGATTTTATGGATTTACTCTAATGTGAATAAATTATATTTATAATTAGACATAAAATTGAAAATATATTGAATAAACAGTGACTATGTAATATTTTGAATACTTCTCTTTTTTTAGGTTCAACAAAAACTCCTTTGGTAATCTTATTGCTAATAACACTATTACAAATTTAACTAATCTCAAGAGTACACTCAAAGAATCCTTATCGTTCAGGAGTTGGAAGAAAACTAGCCTCTCAAAAGTAATTACTTTTTCCCTGGGGCTCCTGAGAAGTATGACCGTACATTCTCCCTCTAAAGAATAACAATATTTATAAAGAATATGGAATCACAATTGTAGCTATGATTATGAGTAAACATGCATTTCCTGGAAAAGTGACTCCTTGAAGTGTGAAGCAGAAGCATAGATTTTGTAAAATGTTTATAATTATGCAAAAGAAATACTTTCAGCAGATATACATGTTTACTAATATTTCAGGTACTTTTTTATACTTTGAATTGTGTTTCTTAAAAAGTACTAATGAAAAATCACTGACATAACAGTTATAGTTCTGAAGACTTTTAGTACATTTAACTGTTTCTATGCCATATTATAAACTGATAATTATAGAGAGTCTGAAAGTTTTGATTTTATTATAGGTGATTAGTTTTAAAAATGGTACTTGATGCTATGAATGCAATCCATTGACTATATTCCAATTTTGAAAATATAATGATAAAGAAATTACCAAGAAATTGAGGTAGCATAAGCACGATGAATTAAATATTACTTGAAGATTGTAAAGGACAAATAAGAAATTCAAAGGCAACTGTGAGTGACCAAAGAATTTCATGGAAACCAATCCTTATAAGCAAAAATAGCCCTTAAAATATGAACATATAGGTCAAGATATCCAATGGATTTTTTACCATGAACAATCTCTTATATTTATTTGCAAGGTGTTAGGAAATAACTACTCTCTATAAAGATTGATAATATGCATTTGTACGTCATATATCTAACAATTGATGAGGAATTGGTAGCCCACTCTGGTTTTTTTCCTTTTTGTAAAATTGTGAAGTAATTGCTAAATATCCCTAAACTAATAAGGAGCAGGGACAAATCATGAACTCTCTCTTTCTCCCTGTATCACTAAAGGCTTGCATTTAAATATAATGATGCACTCTGAATTAGAACATATATAGTATATTCAGCCCAGAGAAACTTGAGAATTCAGCATACTGATTGCAAAAATGCAATCTTAAGTGATGGAGGATAGGAATGAGAGTTATTCAGATAAGCAAAATTGTGTGATTTGAAAAAGGAAATTTAAAAATCACTTGGAGTTTTAGTTCTGCCCAACAATAAACACTTAGATAAGTAATATCAAAAGAGTATTTTTTTGGATGTTTAATAAAATACTAAGGGACTTTTTCTTCCTCATAAAATTGGGGGTGAAATAAAAAATATGCATAATAGAAATCATAGAAAAATAATTTGTAAAATAATTCTTCAGAAATGCAAAAATAATCATATGAATATAATCAATAAAATAAAGTTTTATTAGCTCATTGTCATGTAAAATACTAGTCAAATTGTATACTAATTTGTAATTATAAATAGATTATACATACAATTATCAATAATGAAATTACAAATTCTAACATTTTCAGTAATTACTCCTCCATTATTTCTCCACATATAGAAATATGTAGTTCTGAAATTATATCCCTCATGGTTTATAATATTTTTGAATTTGAATATATTTAAGACTAAAACATGATTTCTTTAAGGTTTGGCATGATCAAGACAACCAGAAGTAAGAGAGTTTTGATTTCAATGGCTATTTTGAATAAAAGGATCTAGCAAAATCTAGAAAAGAACATGAGCAATATATCTGGACAGAGAATTAGTCCTTCACCAAATATTGGATCTCATGCATGATAGAAGGAAGGATGCTTTGAGGAGGAGAAATGTCAGGTGGGACAATTTTCTTAGATAATGTTTGAAAGTGAGAGAGTAAGCTAAACAAACAAAAAGGGAAACTTGTATACCTGCAACAGAAAATTGTAGGCCATCGGAATCTGATGATAATTATTTTGTTTTCTTTGGAAAGTGCTGCAAAGGAGGAAAGAAAAGGCTCCCATGCATATCTTTTAGAACAAATGAAATGAATGTGTAATGAGGCATAATCCATCTGGTCTCCTTTGGATTAAAAACTTTTTAAGAAAAATCTCAAAATTTTTCATTAATTGTGATACAGAAACCAATATTTATTCAGGTGACCAAACATTAGACTATTTTAGCAACATCTAAATCAGCTGGTACATGAGAAAATTGCTGTTTAGTGTTTCCTAGAAGAGTTTGAAATGATATTTTACTGAAATAATGTAAATATGACTAAACAAATGAAGGGTTAATGACTTTGATTTAATATTATATCATTTGATATTTTAGCATTTGGGATCTTATTAATATCAAAATTTAAAAAATAGAACAGAGTTAACAAAGAGAGTAAAAAGGGAAATATATAAAAGCGTTATCTACAGAGTACTGCATTTTGTCCATTTCCACTAAGTTTAATTCTTTGTGAGGTTAATAATCATGGTATTATATTTGTAAATTGATTGGATTATCTCCATTTTGTCTTTAGTATATTCTTATTTTCTATTTTGACTACAGGGAAACAGCAGTATATTAGGAAAAATGGACAATCTTACTATTTTCACAGAATTCCTCCTTAAGGATATTACAACTACCCGAGACCTGCAAGTCCTCCAAGGTGTGATGTTCTTAATTATGTATTTGGGGGCTGTGATTGGGAATTTTCTAACTGTTATTGTAATTATAAATGACCCACACCTGCACACTCCAATGTACTTCTTTCTAGGCAATTTGTCCCTCGTAGACCTTTGCAGCATTTCAGTTATTGTTCCAAAAGTGATTGTGAATTCACTGTCAAACCATAAACTAATTTCCCTCCCAGCATGTGCTACTCAAATTTTCCTGTTTATCATGTTTGGATCCGCAGAGTTTTTCTTCCTGGTTGTGATGTCCTATGATTGCTATGTAGCCATTTGCCACCCTCTGCACTATGGACTGACTGTCACCCCACGCCTGTGCACACAGGCAGCTGGTGCTTCATGGGCATGTGGGTTGGTCTATTCTTCTATCCACACAGGTATCATGTTCAGGCTTCCCTTCACAAAGTCCAATGTGATCCATCAATATTTCTGTGATGTGCCACAAATTCTGAGGATCTCCTCTTCAAGTGTTCAGTTTCATGAGTCTATGGCCTTAGTTCTAAGTTCTTGTATTTTATTAGTATGTTCAGCTTTTATGTTTAAGTCTTATATTTACATATTTTCAATGGTCCTTAGGATGCATTCTGTGGAAGCCCGCAACAAAGCCCTATCCACCTGTACCCCACAGTTGGCAATTTTGATTTTGTTTGTAGTTTCTGGGTTGACTTCTGTCTTTGGTTCCACTGCAAATGACACATCTCTTAGTAATCTCCTCATGGCTCTGTTCTACACCATAGTGCCTCCATTCATAAATCCCATCCTCTATAGCCTGCGGAACAGAGAAATTAAGATTGCTCTACGCAGAATGATCCATAGATATTTTGAAATGCCTAACAATGTTTTATTTCATATATGTTCTTAAATTTGAATCTCTCCCTATTATATATCAAGAGTTTTTTTTCACTATATGTTATTTTGTTGTTAGCATATGTGGCAGTGACCTATACGTTAGCATCCGAATTTTTCAACTCCATTCTTTTTGTAAGTCAATGATTTACCAGGAAAATATTTCTCACATTTTAAAAATTACTTTGAATGATGCTAGGATGATTTACACTAAAAACAAAGAATGATACCATTTGTTGAAGCCACTGAATGAGTACCAAAACAGGTGCCTATGCATGTGACGGAAATTCAAGGTACAGGATACTGTTAACCTAGAAGTCAATATTGAAAGTTTTACATTAGAGAATTCAATTTAAATTGCTCTCTTTGTATTTACCTTTCTACAACTGTCTGGATGAAATATTGTAATAATTAGTAGTGAGAGACTTCAGAATTAAAGGCAAAGTAAGGATATAGCACAAGGATATCATTATAGTTGCTTCCCTCATTAAAATGTAGACTATAAGAACATGTCCCTCAACAGAGCTTATCTTTTAGAAGATATTTCTTCCTTCCTCCAATCTAGCTGAGTTGCTGATTCATTTAATCTTTCTGCATGGTGAAGAAAAAGTATTACAAAGTGATGTGAGCTGTAGCAGCAAGTAGAACTGTATTTTGCTTGCACAATATCGTATTTCTTATAGTATATGATGAATTATCCCCACCAAAACAAATATCAAAAATTGTAGACAGGATGGAGGAATAGAGTATGGATTAGGGTGGACTTACTGATATTCTATTCATGAACTATTGTGATTAGTAATCGAAGAAAATGTGGCATTGTTGTGGAGAAAGTGGCCATGGTGGCTGCTGGGTGTAGGGAGTGGGAGGAAAAGATGTAATGTGGGTGCATTTTTGGGACTTGGAGTTGTCCTGGGTGGTGCTGCAGGGACAGTTACCGGACATTGTATGTACTCCCGTGGCTCACTGGGTGGACTGTGGGAGAGTTTGGGCTATGGTGTGGACCATTGACCATGAGGTGCAGCAGTGCTCAGAGATGTATTCACCAAATGCAATGAAGGTCTCATGATGATGGAGGAGGTTTTTGTTATGGGGGGAGGAGGGGAGGGGACAGGGGTGGCAGGTATGTGAGGACCTCATATCTTTTGAATGTAACATTAAGAAAAATTTTAAAAATATTTTAAAAAGAAAACTATAAAACCCTGCTGAAAGAAACCAAAGAGACTTAAATAAATGGAAGTGCATTCTGTTTTAAAAATAAATAAATAAATAAAATGTTTTAATTTTCTGATCCTCAGAACAAGCCAGCCTTCTGATAATAAAGTAATTAATCTCTTTATACCACAGTATTAAATCTCATAAAGACTGTTTTTTTACTTTAGCATCATTATCTAGAAAAGTTTCAGCCTTTGATAGCTTATTTTCATTTAACATTACCCTTCCTTAACACATCAGGGAAATTCTTGAAAAACTGGTCCTAGATATGCTCAGTTAAAGGGAAATGAAAAAAAAAAAGTAAAGGAAAACAGGAAAATACACATGAATTCAAAAAGAATATCAATGGAGAGATGAAAATTTTGAAAAGAGTAAAAGAACATCATAAAATAAATTAAAAATTCCTTAGAGATGTTAAGCAGAAGATTGGAGATGGAGGAAGAAAGAATCAAGCAACTTGATGATGGGGCAATTGACATCATTCTGTCTACAGTCAGAAGGAGATATAGGAAACTAAAAAACTAAAACTAAGAAAACTTGAGGAACCTGTGATGCATGGTTAAGCAAAACAATATATGCATTATTGTAGTTACAGAAGGAGAAGAAACTGAGAAAGGAAAAAGATAATTGTCAATGAAATAATGGGTGAAAACTTCTGAAACTTAATGAAAGAAATGATGTACACATGAAAGAGGTCTAACAAACAACAAGTGGGAAAATCCCAAATAGATCCAAACTACAGAATTTTATAATCAAACTTTTGAATGCTAAAGATAAAGAGATAACTTTAAAGCCACAGTAGAGAATCAACACATCATATAAAAGTGAACCTCAATATTCTTAATTGTCAATTTTTCAACAGAAACCATGGGGGTTCTAAGGCCCTGGGAGGAAATACTTAAAATGCTGAAAGACAATAATTACCTACTAAGAATATTATATCTGGTGAGGCCATCATTCATAACTGAGGAGAGGTTGATAATACATTCCCAAATACACAATATCTAAGGGAGCTTGTAACTACTAGACCTGCCCTGTAAGCAGTGGTAAAGAAAGTTTCTCAGAATGAGAAAAATGAAGATAGAAAATACAGTGATGCAACATGAAGAAAAAAGGATCACCAGCAAGGATAACAAAATGGGTCACTATAAATATTAGTACCATTTTCTTTTGTTATGTAACTCCACTTTTTGCTTCCTGAATGATTGAAAAGGAATATTCACAAGATACAATGATTAAAGCAGTGTTTTTGATTCATAATATGTAATAAGTAATTGTTGAAAAGAACTACATATAGGTGGGGGCACAGGGATACACGAATATGGTTTATGTATGTCATTGAAATTAATTTGGCATCTAAGCAAACAAGATTGTTATAGACTTAGGATGCTAAATTTAACCTCCAACTTAACTACACAGAACATAAGAGAGAATATGCAAGTTTACAGGAATAGATGTTAGAATACAGCCAGCAAACTGGAGGAGGTTAAGTGTGTGGATAATTAATAAATAGTGGCTCTGAAAATTCTGTTATGGGAATTGTAAAGTTTTGGTAATGGAAGGTGGTAAAGGTAAAAAACAATAAATATTGGACATCTCACTGTCCTTAGGAGTGGTTGATACGGGAAAGTTTATTTTGTGTGTCTGTGTGTGTGTATGTGTGTGTGTGTATATATTTATATATATATATTCACAGAAATGTTTACAAAGTCTGAGCACATAAAGAAACAATGATAATTAACCATAATTTATGATTACTGATAGGATATAATAAGGAAGAAGACAGGGCCAAAAAAGGACATTCCAGATAACATGAAAAAATTTTAGATATAGTTTGCAATCTTTCTATCAATGATAAATACATTGAAATAATTAACTATTCATATTGTGGTTACATAAGTGAGTATCCTGGTTCTTAGGAAATGCCCATGACTGTATACATTTTAATGAGTATGAGGTATACAACCTAAACTCATATGTGAATAAAATGGATTTTTAGATGGATAGACAGTTACTAAAGATAGAGAAATTTATAGACTGATGGATACATAAAATGATATGGCAAATGTGGCATGATAAAAATAGTTAAATGTTAATATTAGTAGATGTGTGTATTTATAGGGATGGGCAGTTGGAGTTCTTTGCATGGGTTTGATATTATTTATGTTAACTGTCCTGCAACTTTGAAAGTATTTCAAAATAAAAAAGTTAAAAAATAAATAATCCTAGTAAAAGTATGAAATGTATCTATATTCCTCCATTCCCTGAAATATATCCTTTTATTTTCAATTTTCAGTAATTGATGATACCATTAAATCTATTAAAAATTACATTGGGTACCTGGGGAGGTGTTCTGGGAAGATGACATTGGAGTAGGCATACTGGGCTCAACTCTCACACAAAAACAACAGTGCCAAAAGCTGTCCAAGGGACCTGCTTTGAGAATCAGCAGACAATGAGAGTTCAGTGCAACTCATAGGAGGGAGAGGGTCAGAGCGGTGAGGAACCTGAAACAAAAAACATTAGTTACTAAATCCCCACACCACAGGGACATATTCCCATTGTCCAACCTCAAGACATAAATCCTGGGAAATTTTCTGGCTCACTGTAGCTGAGAGGGGAAGAAACTTTTTCCTTCCTATCAACTGTTACAAGAGAAGAGAAAGGAAGGGTCAGAGGGCTTCTCTTCAGTGATTTCACGTAGCAGAGATGGCTATGAATTTTGGCCTGAAAGAAGAAGTAGAAAGAAAGACCTCTGTAGAAAGACTTGGTGATGACCACCATCTGCTAGTCCACCAGGAAATTGAAAGAAGAAAAGCTGCTTTTAGTTCTTTCTTTAGTGCCACCACTGAACAAACAATCTATTTAACATTAGTGATTAATGGCTCAATTTTGATAACTTAAGTTGGGCAGTTTTCAAAACAGAATAAGATGAACAAAAACTCAAAAAGAATTGTGAAAAATACACTAGGCAAGGAAGGTAATTTGACCATCAGAGTAAATTCATCAAAATATAAATGCCTAGACATCAGCAAAATATTTCAAGCCACAGGAGGAAATAGAAAGAGATGGCCCATCCAAAGAAATAAACCAAATATCCTGAAGAGATAAAAGATTTGACACACCTCTAATCAATGACAATAATATAAATCTCCTAAAGCAATTCAAAGAATTGAAGGAAAATATGATTAAAGAGTTAAAAGATATTAAGAAGACATTGGGTTAGTATAAAGAACAATTTGAATGCCTGCAAAGAAAAGTAACAGACATTATGGGAATAAAAGACAGTATAGAAGAGATTAAAAATAATGTAGGGGCACACAGCATAATTGAACCTATGGAGGACAGAATTGGTGATTTTGAAGAAAGAGCATCTGAACTGGGTAAAATAGGAGAACAGAAAGAGAAAAGAATGGGAAAAAAATGGAAAAGGGTCTCCGGGGAATGAGTGACAATGTGAAATGCACAAACATATTTGTTATAAGTGTTGCAGAAGGAGAATAGAATGGATAAGAGGCAGAAAGAATATTTGAGGAAATAATGACTGAAAACTTGTCAAACTTTAAGGAAGACATAAATATCGATATCCAAGAAGGACAATGTTCCACAAACACAGTAAGTCCCACTAAACCTACTGAAGGATTCCTACTATATAGAATGACAACTATCATGGATAAAGAGAGGATTCTGAAAGAAGCAAGACAAAAGTAAAGCATCACATAAAGGTGAAATCAGTAAGTTTAAGTGTGGACATCATCAGAAACCATGTAAGCAAGAAGAAAGTGATATGATGTATTTAAGGTACTGAAAGAGAAAAACTGCTAGCCAAGAATTCTGTATCTGGAAGAACTGTCCTTCAAAAATGAGGTTGAGTTTAAAGTCTTTACAGAGAAACAAAAACTGAGAGTATGTTACCAAAGATGGTAATTACAAGAGATTCTAAAAGGATTGCTTCAGTCTTAAATGAAAGGAAAAAACAAGGGAGAGAGATTTGGAGAAGAAAGTTTAATTGGAGTTTATTAGAAAGGGTAAATTAAAGGTTGAAAAGAATGTAAGTAATGACAGTGGAAAACCAAAGGGAAAAAACTGGAGGAAGTAAGTAAAGCTTTTAAGGTAATAACATTGAATATTAATGGCTTAAACTTGCCAATCAAAAATTTGTAGACTAATAGAATGGATAACTAAATATGAGCCATCCATATTTTATCTACAAGAGACTCACCTCAGACATAAGGAAGGATCAGAAAAAAATTCCATGCAAATAGTAACTTAAAAAGTGTTGGAGTAGCAATGCTAATATCAGACAAAATCAATTTTAAATGCAAAACTATTATAAGGGATGAAGACGGTCATTATATATTACTAAGTGGGGCAATTCCTCAAGAAAAAACAATAATATATACTTATGTACCTAACCTGGGTGCCCCATGATACATGATGTACACATTCACAAAAGTGAAAGGAGAAATAGATATGTCTGAAATAATAGTTGGAAACTTAAATAAAACACTATCAATATTGAATGGAACATATGGACAGATGATAAATAAACAGAGAGCTTGAATAATATGTAAATGAAATAGATCTAACAGATAATTACAGCACATTACACCCCAAAATAGCGGTGTAGGCATAGAACTTTCTCCAGGATAGACAGTTTTAAAAATTGAAATTATACAAAACACTTTATCTGATCATAACAGAATGAAGCTGGAAATCATTAATGGAAGGAAAAATGGAAAATGCAAAAATGTATGGAGATTAAACAAAACATTTTTAAATAATCTGTGGGTCGAAGAAGAAATTACAAGAGAATTCCATAAATATCTAAAGATGAATGAAAATGAGAATACAACATATCAAAACACATGGGAAACTGCAAGAGCAGTGCTGAGGGTGAAGTTTATAGCCCTCTATTTTTACATAAAAAAAGAGGAGCTAAAATTGAAGATCTAGGTGTACTGCTGGAGGAACTTAAAAAAAATAGCAAACTAATCCCACACAAAGCTGAAGGACAGAAATATTAAAGATCAGAGCAGAAATAAATGAAATTGCAACCAAAAATCAATGGAAAGAATCAATGAAAACAATAGTTGGAACATAGAGATCAATGAAATAGAATGACAAAAAAGAGAGAAAATACAAATAAAATTATAAATGGTAGGGGAGCATCACCACTGACCCCAAAGAGATAAAAGCAATCATATGATGATACTCTGAACAAATTTATACATACACAAAAATAGATATTGTTAACAAGATGAGCAAATTACTTAAAAACACGAACAAATTAACTGGACCCTATAATAAGAGATCTCAACAAACCAATCACAAGTGAAGAGAGTGAACCAGTCATCAGAAACCTTGCAAAGATTAAAGGCACAGAAACAGATGGTTTCACAGTTGAATTCTACCAATCATTCAAAGAAGACCTAATGCAAATCTTGTTCAGGACTATTTTAAAAAATTCAAGGGGAAATAACAAAAACAAACCCTCATTTTATGAAGCCAAAGTCACCCTAATACTAAAACCAGATAAAGATACTACAAAAAAAAAGAATTTCCAGACAAATAACTCTAATGAATATAGATGCAAAAATCCTCAATAAAATATTTGCAAACAGAATCCAAAAGCAATATGAAAATGATACACCACAGACAGGTGAGTTTTAAACCAAGTATGCAACACAAGAAAATCAGTATGCTAAACCACATTAATAAATTGACGAAAAAAATGATATGATCCTCTAAATTGATGCAGAAAGGCATTTGAATAAATACAACATTTTTTTTAATTTGAAAATTTTTATTATCTTTTTTTAAAGATACATGGATGGCACAAAATGATACATTAAAAAATATGAGGTTCCCATATACTCAACTCCCCACTACCCCCACTCCTTCCACATCAACAACTTCTTTCATTAGTGTGATACATTCATGGCATTTGATGAGTTACTTTTGGAGCATTGCTACACAGCATGGATAATAGCTTATGTTGTAGTTTACCCTCTCTCCCAGTCCATTAAGTGTGTTATAGTAGGATATATAGTGTCCTCCATCTGTATCTGCAATACCATTGAGGACAACTTGTATTCCAGAAAATACCCTAACATCACACCTCTCTTTCCCTCTCCCTGCCTTCAGCAACTCCCATGGCTACTGTCTCCACATCAATGATATAATTTCTGACATTGCAAAAATCACAATATTTCTATTGTAGAATAATAGTAAGTCCACTCTAATCCATATTTTATTCCTCCATCCTGAAGAAACTGGGATGGTGATGTCCACTCCACCTCTAAATCAAGAAGGGGTTTAGATGTCAAATGGCTGATAGATGGAATTCTCCTGCTTGCAGCTGTAGACTCTCTCAGTTCCCTGGTGAGGTGGTTGACCATCCTCACCTCCCTGTTATCTGACCTGAGTAATTCCAATGATCTGGAGAGTAGGTGTTGCAACTCTCCTGAGGCTTAGAGCCCTGTTGGCACATAGATAGTCCAAAGTTTCCTGAGCATACACCAACCACACTGCCAAACACAGGTTCAGTAAAAGTTCCAGAAGAGGTATGCATAGAGAGGTCACTTAGTCCCACTTCATCACAATCAAGAGTACTAATTCCAAAGTAGAGCCCACTGGCAAGGCACTGGATGCCAGAGCAATCTGTCCTGAATGTAGGGCCTGGGTGTCTCCTTAGCCCTCAGGAGCACCACTACCTGGAGTTGTATCTACTTTGACAGTCTCTGAGACCCTGCTGATGTGTGCATAAGAGTGATCCCTCTGATGAGTTCCTGTCTCATTTTGAAGTCTCTTAGCCATACAAACTCATTTTAATTTACCATCTCTCCCTTTTATTCAACGTTTTTTTTTCTAACTGCATCACTAGCTGGTGCTTGGTAGTGATCCCTTTGTGCCATGGAGTCTCATCTCTGGGAGGCATGTCCCACATTGGGAGAAGGTAATGTTTCTACAGGATGAGTTTGTCTTAGTGTCCACATTTGAACAACATAGAGGCTCTCAGGAGGTAACTCTTAATCATTGTGCAGCTCTAGGCTTCGTTATAATTTCAAGTACACAGGTTCATAAGCAGTCATCATTATCAAGGGCCCATCATTGGATCTTCCTTCTTCATTGGTCTTTGTCCTTGTACTTGAGGGATTTTTGCTGGTCCATTGGGGAGTACAATTGAGTTTTCTGGAACGGGAACTCAGCACTCCCTTATTTGTCATGTGAAACTCTACCACCTATGTCAATACCCAATGAACATCTGAATATATCTATACACCCTATATGCATGTCCTGGAGAAATACCTCCCACCCATGAATTCCCCTTCAATGACAACACACATCAGTGCTCCTCTCCTGCCTTAGTTGAACCCCTCTGTGACTCAAAACTTCTTCAAATTTGAAGTCTAATATGTTGCCAAATTCAATTAATAGGAAAATGAAATGGTAATGATAGGTTTAAAGATTAGAAATAGAATACATAATAATTTAGAAAAACTAAAATAAAGTAAAAAAATAAATTGGGGCATTAAAAAATGAAAAATGTCATAAGAAACATTTTTTTGATGTTTTGCCTTTCATCACTGAAATTGGTGTTGCCCTGTGTGTACAATAGCAAGGCAATCTGTTCCATTCCTCTCTCAGTGGCTACATTTTTTTTTTAAAATTATGTCTTCAAAAAGTTTAGGTCACAGTAAAGTCACATATAGCATATAGGGAACTCCCATATACTCAATATGAAACCTTTTTTTCCCTTCCCCAGGAATGATCTTTTTACATATGGGTGTTAGATTGACCAAGGGATAACTATGAAGAACTCAAAAATAGACACTCACTTCTGCAGTCAAGTTATTTTTGACAAGGTGGTGACGCCTTTCCAGCTGGACCAGAACAGTCTGTTTTCAACAAATGGTGCTGAGAGAACTTGATATTCCTACCCAAAAGAAAGAAAATCCTTATCTCACGTCTTATACAAAAATTAACTTAAAATGGATCAAGGACCTAAATATAAAAAGTAACAACCATAAATCTCCTAGAAGAAAATGTAGGAAAATAGCTTTGAGTTCTTGTGGTAAGTGGTAGTTTATTAAACCTTACACCCAAAGCATGAACAAAAAAAGGAAGAAAAAGAAAGATAAATGGGATCGCCTCAAAATCGGAAGCTTTTGCATGCCAAAGGACTTTATCAAAGGGAGAAAAGGCAGCTGAATCAATGGGAGAAAATATTTGGAAATTGCATATCCAATAAAGATTTAACATCCATGATATTTAAAGAGACCATACAATTCAACAATTAAAGACAAACTACCCAATTCGAATATAGAAAAACTTGAATAAGTAATTGTCCCAAAAGAAATACAAATGGCAAACATATGAAAAAATGTTCAACTTCACTAGTGATTAGGGAAATGCAAATCAAAACTATAATGAGATATTATTTCACACCTATTAGATTGGCCACAATTAAAAACTACAAGTTTTGGAAAGGATTCATTATTTAAAAATCAGAAAAATACAAGTGTTGGAGAGGATTTACTGTTGGTGGGAATGTAAAATACCACAACAGTAGTGATGGATTGTTTGGCATTTCCTAAGGAAGTTGAATATAGATTTTCCATGTTACACAGCAATACCACTACTAGGTATATACCCAGAAGAATTGAGAGCAGTGACATAAACAGAATATTGGCATTATTCATAATTCCAAGAGATGGAAACAACTTTGATGTCCATCAAATGATGAATGGATTTTAAAAATTGTAGTGTATACACACAGTGGAATATTATGCAGCTGTAAGAAGATATTAAATCCTGAGGCATATGATTTCTTGAGTGAACATAGAGGACATTATGTTGAATGAAGTAAGCCAGACACAAAAGACAAATACTGTATGACTGCATTATTATAGACTGAATATATTGTGTAAACTCATGGAGATAATAATTAGATACAGGCCACCAGAAAATAGGAGGATAGAAAATGGTAAGCTGAGGTTTAATTTGTGCAGAATTGGTAAAATGGTCATAAACCTTTGGAAATTAATAGAAATGTTGAAATGCCTTCATAGCGTTTGTAACCAGTGGAGCTATTATATGGGTATGACTGGCTGAAAAGGGTAGTCTAAGGCATATTATTAGGTGGTAAAATAAAAAATGTAGCATGGGGCTGCATAACATATTAAAACCTCATGTGAAATGTGATTAGGGGTAAAGCTGCATGTAAGACATTTTACAAAATACAAATAAAAATAAACTAGAGGGACAACCAGAATAATGCCTATGTATGGCAAGGAAGAATAGAGTTTAAAAGGTGATGAATTTTTTCTTTGTTTTTTTAAAATTAATATTATCATTGTTTTAATGAAAATACTCTAATAATGATTAAAGTGATGGATGCACAGCTATGTGGTTAAAGTAGATACATTTGATTGTAAACTTTGGATAGATTTGTACTTTATTAATATGTATTAGTAAAATTGATTTTTTTAAAAAACACAAAAGAAAACATCAATTAAAGTCAAAGCATTTTATTTTTTTGAAAAAGAAAGTTACCCGGTATTTGTTTTGCTAATGTTAACTAAATAAGGACAGATGAATTTATTTGTATATTGACTTTATTTTCATTAAAGTAAGGTTATCAATAAAATTGTTATGAACCTTTAAAAAAACTTTAGGTAAATAGATGCGTTCAAGCTGTTCAGCACCTGCCTACCACATGGGAGATGCCAGGTTTGGTTCCTAGTGTCTCTTAAAGAAGACAAGCAAGCTGACATATGGGCTGGCACAGAGTGTTGATGAAACAAGATGACAAATTGAAGGGACACAATGAGCAAACACAATCAGAGACTTTGCAAGTGGGAAGTGGAGGAAGCTCAAGCCATGGGGCACCTCCCTCCCACATGGGATGTCAGAGTTTTGGTTCTTGGTGCCTCCTAAAAAAATAAGAAGACAAGCATACTATGAATAGATACTGAGATCAGACAGCAAGCATAAACAATGAAGGAGGGAGAAATAAAATAAATCCTTAAAAAATATATTAATTTGTTATTCCCTCAGTCATTTGCACAGATGTTTTCTTCGAAAGATGTAATAGTCCAATTCTATATTCAAGAAAGAGTCTTTCTAAGTTAAGGAAACAATTCTGAATGTTTACCTGAGACACTAAGCCTTTATTTTGCTCAAAATCTTGGGTTTTACTTAAATTTATATTTATATGCAGGCATATTGTCCAAGGTATAGATATTTGATGATGTAGATCCACTGATATTTAATTCTCAGAGTAATGATAAAATTACCCTAGCTTTGTTAATTCTCCTTTCATTTAAATTTTTTGGCAATAATATATTTTTATGGTTTTTGGATTACTGAAGATGTAAATTTCCAAGCATAATTTTTAATTAATATTCCCTTCATGAGGGAAGGTATATCAAGCAAGAAGCTAAAGGTTTTCTAACCTAAATGATTTTTTCCAATTTACTTGTATTTTAATACTTTTTAAAATTTAAAAAGAACAAAGTGCTTTAGATTATATAAAAGTTACATAAAAATAAAGAGAATTCCCATGCACCTCAACAATCCCCATCCCAAACTTTTTGAGATAAGTGACATCTTTCATTAATGTGGTACATTTCTTACAACTGATGAAACATGTTGAAGGATTGTACTGATGAAGGACTATACTTTACATAATAGTTTATATTTACCTGCTCAATTTTATAGGTTCTGACAAAATGTATAATGCCCTGTATCTGCCATTGCAACTTCATGCATGACAATTCCAATGTCCCAAAAATGCACCCATGTTGCTCCTATTCTTCCCTCTCCCTCCTCTCAGAAATTCTGGTGACCACTTCCTTTGTATCAATGATAAATGTTCTTCCATTGCTAGAATAATAGTAAGTCTATTTTAGTCCATAGTTACTTTCCCCACTTATGTTTGTTCATTCCTCAGTCCTCCAAGTGAGAGTGAGCTTACATTCCATGGGGCAGATAGATTGAACTGTATTGCTTACAGTTGAAGACATTCTCCACTTCCAGGGAGGGTATTGTCCATCATCATCCTTTCTTTTTAGTTATCCTGGGTGAGCCCAGGGAATTGAAGAGTAGGTATTGCAACTCTGCTGAGATTCAAGGCTCAGTTGGCATAAGAACAGACTAAAAATTTAGGTCTCTGGAACATATATTTAGCAAGTATATCATTAATTATAGGTCCAGATAAAAGGGCCAGGAGAGCCCTGTGTAGGGAAATTATAATGAGTCTAATTCTGATAACCTGGGGAGCATATATTCCAAAGTAATACCATTGAGAGGGTGTCAAATTCCTAAAATTGTCTGCTCTGCCTATAGTATCTAGAAGTCTCTAAAGCTCTCAGGATCTCCCTTGCTTTGGACACTGTTTACTGTGGCAGTCAATGAGATTCTCTTGAGATATGCATAAGGCTAACCTCTGGAATGACCTCCTGAATCAGTTAAAAATCTCTTAGCCATAAAAATAATTTGTATTTAACATTTCCCTTTTTGATTCAGGTCTTTTTCCCAATGCATCACTAGTTGATACTTGGTAATAATCCCTTTGTTCTAGGGAGGCTTACTCACAGGAGACATGAACTATGATAGGAAGAATGTAGTGAGTTTATTTGCTGAGTTTGGTTTAGAGAGAGGCATCACTTGAGCAACAAGGAGGCTTTCAGGAGGTAACACTTAGGCAATATATAATACTAGACTGTGTCTCAATTTCACATGAAAAGTTTCTTAAGTACAACCATCAATATCAAGGGCTGGTTGTCCTCCTTCACTAGGCACTGCCCATGCATTTGGAAGATTCTTGATCTTCTATTAGATAATGTAGCAGGAATCCCCAGTATGAGAATTAAATATGCTTTTGGTTATTGTGTGTGTCCTCCACCCACCAAGACAATGTCCCATGACCAGTTGAACATATTCATAGGCCCTAGAGGCATGCCCTAGGTACATCAGTCCCCAGACATTCCCCCATCACTGACAGCCCCCACCAGTGTTTCTCCTCTGCCACGGTTGTGATGCTTCTGTTATCAAAACATCCCCCAAAGCAAAGCCAAAAAATAAACAATAAGGAATCATAAGAAATAAAATAATTAAAATATCAAAAATTAAAAAGAAAAATAATAAATTTAGAAATATTGCATCATTCATTACTGTAAGGCCTGGTATCTTTTATGTATGTTGACAATTTCTTCTATATATTCCCCAAGAGTCTTTTTTTTTTTTGAGCTTTATATTCAAAGAATCTCAGGTTACAGAAAAGTCACATAGAAAATATACAGGATTCTCTTATATCCAAATCCTTCCCACATACCCCTATTAATAAAATTTTACATGCTTATGACGCATTTGTTGCAAGTGATTTACAAATATTGAAGCATTGCTACTAACAATGGTCAGTGGTTTATATTATGGTTTACATTTAACCAGTACACTTTTATAGGTTTTTGAAAAAACTTAAAATGGCCTGTATCCATCATTGCAAGATTGTTCAGAACAATTTCAATGCCCTTAAAATGCCCTCTGTTCCATCTCTTCTATTGTTCCCTCCCATTCCCCTTGGAACCAATGATGTCCACCAAGTTTCAATTTTTGAAGAATAAGGTTTATAGTTACATGCAATAATATTGAGTCTTGACATATTGGTATGGTTTTTTTAATTAGGCACTGCCAATTTTCTCAAGAGGCTCTTGCCCCTTTTCTTTGAAACATAGAAGGACTACACAGGGTAGGAGTATGTTTTCTTGCTTATTGCATGGGTCTCCAACCAATGAGATAACACCTTATGACAACGGGAGCACTTACATATTCCACAGAGGATTGCCCCAGGTGCCCTATCCCACATATGCCCCCCAACTTCTTGCCACTAACCTTCCCCTGCCTTATTTCCCAATAGAATATTCCCACAATTGCAGTTTTGACAACAGACATACAAAACGCCAGAGCCTGCCTGCTCTTTCCTACAACCGTACCCCCAGTTCCATGGAGAGTCAATTCCAAGTCCCCATCTTTTACCCCTCACATTCTTGCATTCTTAAACTCAATCATATCACTGTACCACTATCACCCCAATCTACTGCCCAACTACACTTTCCCACCTAATCACAGGTTTTGCCTATACTGACCATTTGCTTACCAACTTCTACTACCTTTCTGTCTCCTGTAAACTTACCTTCCAAACTCTAGCTCATCTGCTTAATTTGCTTAAGTCATATAATTGAGGTCATGTAATATTTGTGCATCTGTGACTGACTTACTTCACTCAGTATGAGGTCTTCTGGGTTCTACCATGTTGTCTCCTGTGTGAATAGTCCATTCCTTCTTAGAGCAAGTAAAATTCCATTGTATTTAAATACCATAATTTGGTTATCATTCATCTGTTGATGGACACATGGGCTGCCTCCAACTTTTGGCAATAGTAAATTATGCCACTATGAAATTGTTGTGCATATACGTTTTCAATCCTTGTTTTTAATTTTTCTGTGTATTTTCTGTGTATTATACCCAAAAGTGGGATTGCTGTTTTTATGGCAGTTCTATAGTTAGCTTCTTGAGGACTTGCCACACTAACCTCCATTCTATATTCCCACCAGCAGTGATTGAGGGTTCCCATTCCTTCACATCCTCCCCCAGATTTTTAGGCCTCTGTTTCATTAATAGCCACCAGTTTTACAGGTCCAAAAGATATCTCATTGAAGTTTTGATTTATATTTCCCTAATAGCTAGTGTTGTTGATCATCTTTTCATGTGTATTTTAGCCATTTGCATTTCTTCTTGAAAAATTGTCTATTCATATCTCCTGCACATTTTTAATGTTTGTTTTGCTTTTTCTTTTTTGTCCTTTTATTTCCAGGATATAGGCTCATGCTGCCAGAGCAAGATAATCACTGACCTCTGCAACTTGGCAGGTAATTTCCCAGAGAGGCTGGTGTAGGTCCCCACAGCATCCTCCCTCCTGGAGGTGGCACTGGGGCCTAGGCTAGACCTGCAATCTGATTTGGATAGGAAGAAGCTGGTCCCCACCAGCACTGCGATTATCAGTCCACCCCACTTCCCTTAGTGCCAGGTGCAAAGTTAAGATGGCAGATCCTAACCTCTTTCTAACCTAGACAGCCGCAAACCTTAGCTGTTCTCAGGATCATACTGTAGCCCACTGAATTTCCTCATCATAGTTGAAATTGGTACCCAACCATCCCTTCCTTCCCCATTTTGGGGAAGTAGAGATTTCAATTGCAGCTGTGGAATAGCTCCCGAGGCGGCTTGTGCCTCTAGTGGAGAAAGGGCACCAGCCTCGTTTGCATGGAGCATTCTACTTACATGTCTTCTCTGCAGATGAGCATCTCCTCCTTCCACTCCTTCAAGTGTGTTGCAGGATGATCTTCTGGCCTCCTGGAGCCTCCAGACAGGTGCTTCAGCTAGCTCCAGAGAGCTCTGGGTGTTTGCTAACTGCCCTGTAGCAGGAGCTCACTCTAGGAGCACCTTACTCCACCACCATCTTGCTGGTTCTGATTCCTCCAATTTTGTTTATTTTTCAGTGTGTGTTTGATATTTGCGGCCCCTCGACTTTGAAATAAATTTTATAATTACCTTTTCCTATTTAGTAAAAAGTGTTTTTGCAATTTTTTATTGGGATAACATTAAATATGTAAATCAATTTGGGTAGGACAGACATCATAATGATGTTTAGTCTTCCAATCCATGTACATGGAACATTCTTCTATTTATTTAGATCTTCTGTGATTTTCTTTAACAATATTGTGTAGCTTTCTGAGTAAAAGTCCCCACATCTTCAGTTAAGTTTCTTCCCTCGTATTTGATTCTTTTAGTTGCTATTGTAAAAGGGATTTTTTATTGACTTCCTCTCAGATTTCCCATTATTGGTATACAGATGTGCTATTGATTTTCATGTGTTACTCTTATATCCTGCCCCATTAATTAACTCATTTATCACTTCTAAGAACTTTGTTGTAGGTTTCTCAGGGCTTTCTATGTGTAGGATCATGTCCTCTGCAAATAGTGAAATTTTTCTTCTTCCTTTCCATTTAGAATGTCATTTATATCTTTTTCTTGCCAAAGTGCTTGAGCAAGTCATTCTAACACACTGTTGAATAGGAGTGGTCACAATGGCATCCTTGTCATGATCCAGATCTTACAGAGAAAGAATTTAGCATTTCACAATTGAATGAGATGCTAGCGGTGGGTTTTTCATATATATCTTTTATCATGTAGTGGACATTTCCTTCTATTACTATCTTTTAAAGTGTCCTTATCAAGATGCATTTTCTACAATGAAAATGATCATGTTTCTTTTCTTTTAAATTGTAATGTGTTTTATTACATTGAGTGATTTTCTACTGTTGAACTATCCTTGCATACCAGTGATGAAAAACACTTGGTCATGGTGTATACTTTATTAAGTGTTGTTTTATATGATGAGCAAGTATTTTGTTGAGTACTTTATATCCAGGTTCATTAAAGAGATTAGTCTTTAGTTTTCCTTTTTTGGTGACATCTATATATACCTTTGGTGTAAGGGTGATGTCGGCATCATAAAAAGAGTTAGACAGTATTCTTAGTATTCTTTGCATTTCTATTTTTTGGAAATTTTAAGTGGGAGTGGTTTTAGTTCTCTCTGGAATGATTGGTAGAATTCACCTGTGAAGCCATCTGTTACTGGGTTCTTCTTCAGAGGGTTTTAATGACTAATTCCATCTCATCAGTTGTGAAGTCTGCTGAATTCATCAATTTCCTATGTTTGTGGGTTTCTAGAAATATTTCCATTTTATCTAATTATCCATCTTGGTGGCACACAGTTTTTCAAATTATCCTCTCATTTCTGTAGGATCAGTAGTGATACCTTCATCATTTTTTATCTTATGGATTTACTTCTCTCTTTATTTCTTTGTTAGTCTAGCTACAGTTTTGTCAATTTTATTCTTCTTCTCAAAGAACTAGCTTTGGTTTTGTTAAATTTTCCCGTGTTTTTTTTTCTCCAGTTCATTTAACTCTACTCTAATCTTTGTCTTTTCCTGCTTTCTGCTTGATTTGATATGAGCTTATTTTTCTTTTTCTAGTCCATCCAGGTGTGCCAATAGGAGTTTGATTTTAGCTCTTTCTTCTCTTTTAATGTACGCACTTATGGCTATACATTTTTCTCTAAGCACTGTTTTTCTTGTATCTCAACAATTTTGATACTTTGTGTTCTTTTTTTCACACATTTCAAGGTGGTTACTGATTGCTTTTGAAACTTCCTCCTTGACCTACTGATTTTCTAAGAATGTACTGTTTAACATCCTTATATTTGTGCCTATTCTGATCTCTGCCCCTTAAAGATTTTTGGTTTCACTCAAGCCAAAATAAATCCCTAGGTAAGAAAGAGAAACTATCTGATTAAACTCAACAAGATAGTCTGATGCCTAGAAATCAGCAAAATATGATAAGGCATGCTATGAAACAGTAAGATATAGCCTAGTCAAAAGAACAAATGAAAACTTTAAATAACTGTTCAGGGATTTTCAAAAAAATCTCCTAGTCAATTCAAGGAAACAAAGAAATATATAGCTGAAGAGTTAAAGGGTATTAAAAAAGGCACTGGATAAGCATAAAGAAGAATGTAAAAGTATAAAAGGAAACATAACAGAAATCATGCATTGAAATGTACAACAGAAGTGAATGAAAATACATTAGAAATAAACAACAGCCAATTTGAACAGCCAGATAAAAGAATCAGCAAACTTGAAGACAGGAAAATTGAAATCTTACATACAGAAGAACTGATAAAGGGAAAAATTAAGGAGGATCTCAAGGATTTTAATGAAAGCATGAAGTGCACAAACGTACATATCCTGAGTGTCCAAGAAGGAAAAAAGGAGGTTAAAGGGGAAGAACTATTTGAGGTAATGACTAAAATGTAACAAATCTTATGAAAGACATAAATATGTCTATCCAAACAGAATAAATCCTAATAAACCTACAATGAAACATATACTACTCAGAATGTCAAAGGTCAAAGACAAAGAGAGAATCCCCAAAGCATGAAGAAAATTAGATTCATTCAATTTCTCATCAGAAATCATGGGATGGTGAAGGTGGGCAAGATGGTGGCTGAGTGAGCTTACCAGATAATATCTCCTGCAAAGAAGCGGCTAGGCGGCATTGGAGGTTCTTTGGGACCAGGCTGTTTCAGGATTTTTGCAGGACAGGAGGTGTCTGGACATCGATTTGGTGGGAAGGTGCTGCAGGGAACACCTCACATTTGCTGGGTTTCCTCAACCTCCATTGCCTCATTTCTGTGTGAATAGATTTTGGCTACCTACACTATCCCCTTTCCACTACATCTTGATATCCTCCATCATCTACTGTCTCTCCTATATTCCACTTCCCTTTCTTTGATCCACAAAGTGTCTAACTCTTAAATTCTAATACCTTTGTTTTGTTTTCTGTCTGTTATCCACTCTTGAAACTATTGCCTTTCTTTTCTCTTCCCTCTCTCACAAAAACAATAGCTTTTTAATTCATACCATATTCCTTCCATATTCAGTCGACTACCTCATTATAGGTACTCTACCTACTGCTATAACTCTACACAACTTACATGAATCTAACATCCGATCCTCCCATATCTCATATTGTTGCTCTGTTAACATATATCAGAAATATTACTTTACACTTTTTTCTTGCTTACACAATTGCCTTTCCCTCACCCTAATACTTTCCTTTAAAGTGAATGCAACTAGCAATAAGAAATTAGAATAAGAGGAATAAAGTGACAAAGAGAAGATATAACATTTACACAAAAACAACAGCTAATTAATCTCCAAGACTAGACAAAGAAGCTAAGGAACTGATTAAACCTGTCAAGATAAAATGATGAGCAGACAGCAACAAAAATCTACAAACCAAACCAGTAATCAGGAAACCATGGCTGAATCCAATGAAAAAACTAAAAATCAGGAAGGGGAGCAGAACTTCACACAAGTAATGAAAGATCTCAGAACATTTATCACCAACAAATTTAATGAAGTAAAGGAAGAGGTTAACAACATGAAGACAACACTTGGAGGGGAAATTGCAGACATATGCAAAAAGATAACAGATATGATGGGAATGAACACCACAGTTCAAGAAATCAAAAATACACTTGCAGCAAATATCAGCAGACTAGAAGAGGCAGAGCAGAGAATTAGTGATGTGGAAGACAGTACATCGGAAATGAAACAGATAGTAGAATTGGTCGATAAAAAGATAGAAAAAATCCAGCTAGGACTTAGGGACCTGAATGATAATGCAAAATGCTCAAACATACGTAGTATAGGGATTCCAGAAGGAGACGAGAAAGGAAAGGGGTCAGAAGGAGTGTTGCAGGAAATAATGGCTGAAAACTTCCCAAATATACTGAAAAAGACAGATGTACATATCCAAGAAGCACAGCACACCCCACTCATCATAAACCCAACAGGTCCACCCCAAGACTTATACTTGTCAAATTATCCAATGCCCAAGACAAAGAGAAAATACTAAAAGCAGCAAGAGAAAAGAAAAACATCACATACAAGGGAAGCTCCATATGATTAAGTGCTGATTTCTCATCTGAAACGATGGAGGCAAGAAGGCAGTGGTATCATATAGTCAAGGTACTAAAGGAAAAAATTCTCCAACCAAGAATACTCTATCCAGCTAGACTAGCATTCAAAAATGATGGAGAGCCCAAAACATTCACAGATAAACAGAAACTGAAAGAGTATGCCAACGAGAAACCTCCCCTTCAAGAAATTCTAAAGGGAGTTCTGCAGGAAGAAAGGGAAAAAAGGACAGCAAGAGTTGGAGGAGAGTGTAGGAGCAACAAAAAAAGACAAAAAGATAAGGGAAAAAAGCAAACAAAATATGACAAACACAACTGCAATCAAAATATGGCTAACACAAATAATTCCTTGAAAGTAATAACACTGAATGTCAATGGATTAAACTCACCTATCAAAAGATTCAGACTGAGACATTGGATAAGGAAATATGACCCATCTATATGCTGTCTATAAGAGACACATCTTAGACCCAAAAACTCATGGAGGTTGAAAGTTAATGGCTGGAAAACAATCATACAAGCAAACAATAACCAAAAAAAGGCAGGAGTAGCTATATTAATATCACACAAAATAGACTTTAAATGCGAAACAATTGTGAGAGACCAAGAAGGATACTACATTTTAGTGAAAGGGACAATCTGTCAAGATTGAACAATCATAAATATTTATGCTTCCAACAATTTTATTCAAATGTAAATTTCTGCTCTATGCAGGACATTGATAAAGGATTGAAGAGAAAATCTACAGATTTGGAAAAAAAAATTAACAAAACACACCTGTTAAATGATTGACATCCAAATTTACAAAGAAGCTTTAACACCCCAATATAAGAAAGCAAATGCTGAATTAAAAAACGGTCAAAAGATCTGAACAGAATCCTAAGCTAAGAATATATACCCTTCCAAGTAAACATTCTGTGGGAGGAGTGGAGGGGTGGGGGGTGGGTTACGTGGGAACCTCATAATTTTTAACGTAACTTTTTTTGTGATCTATGAATCTTCAAATAATACAATAAAAAATAAATGCTAAAAAATGTTGGGTTATCCAAGCTCAGTATTTCTTAAGTAGTTTGGGATAATAAGCACAAATCCTGATTTGCCTAGACTTTGTTCATTTATCTGAGCAATGCTGGGATATAGCAAGCTCGACATATAGTTAGAATGTGATATTTTAGGCATTGGCACTTCTGGTTTAAAGGTGCCTGCATATTTTGAATCATGTGAAGTTGCACTTTCACAATAAAATCCCATTTTGTTTTACCAATTCTATTTCCCTAGGTGTCAGTGTCTATGGCAAATGCTATATTTTAAGTATAACGAATATTGCTTTAGCAGTGCAATATGTTATTCTCAGTCATATCAAATTTGACTTTTACAAATAGAAGTCACCCTCCAGTTAAGCTTGTTTTGTTTACCTCAATGAGACCTCAGAATATATTGGCAAAAGTTACATTTTAGACATAAAATTACTGTTTTCCCAGGACTGGTAATTTTTAGTTGTAGCTAGATCTGCTTTAGAAATAGAAACAAAAAAACATCCTGCTGGTTCAAAGGAAAGGCACTGGCATCCAAACACATTCAATCTGGCACCAACGCTAGTTCTTTCATGGAAAAAACTGGTCACTGGGTAGTTTAGAAGAGCTAAGCCAGTACTTGTCCATTTAAATTGGGAATTTCTATGGCTGAGAAATCACATTCACCGCTCTGCCCTGAATTCTACAAGATTTAGGAATCTCAGAAAGGGAAATCAGAATATGCTCTGCCTAAATTGTGAACTTGCTGAAACCAAGAAATCACAAGAACTCCAAAAACAAGTGGAAATGCAGCTATTCATCTGAAAGACTATTACATGGGGTGCTAAATCTTGTATTCAGAAGAATAGATTGTCAGAAAGACTGACAACAGAACAACACATTAATAAGAAGTCCTAAGAAAAGGTGACCAAAGCTGTCCTGAGCATCGCAGGTCTATGCCAAAGAAATAGCAAAGATTGATAAACCATGCTGCCTGATGCAAATAAAATTCACAAGTATAAACACAATGAAATGCTATTCTTATAAACAAAGGCAGATGGTAACAATGAGCTAAATTAATGTGAAATCACACATAATAAAAATGTGTGGGGTTTTATATATTTATAAAATATATTTTATTTTTTCCAAAAAATAATAAGGAACTCTCATCTGCTTCTGGGATGGTAGAGACTAACTGGGAAGGAAGGTGGTGCTCCACCATCAGATGGTTCTGTTTTTATTAAACCCCGATGAAGGAAAATGCATAGCATGAATTATTTGAATCTGTCTTTTTTATTATCATTTAAAGGTTTAGACATAGGGATATTTATTCTAGAGAAACAGGGCAAAACTGTTGTTTGTAAGATAAGACTTAAAGATAAAGCATATAAATCTAAATGGCAGCATTACTGTACAGTTTTTGACTATGCTTTGAAAAGTTATAGTTTATACTTAAGATTAGAATTCTGAGGGAAGTGTTTTTGATGGCCAAATTTAATTTAATCTAAGTATATGGGTGGATACCTATTAAAGGTACAAATTGAAATGCAAAGTCTTGAATAGTAAATAACTTGATTAGTGTCATTAAAATGTTGACTCACTGACTTTTGTTCTATGATAAAGGAAATAATTGATTGAATTTTATCCTAGAAATATACTGCTGTTAAATTTCCACTCTCTTTTCCTTGCTTCTATAGAGGAATTTTGTCACAAGTCTTAAATGTTTAGATTCAATGTTGTGGCTTTATTATATGTGGAATTTTTGAAAGTTCAGCTAAAAATACATGCAAATGTGAAAATTCTATATTTTCCCTTAATTCTGATTTGCGCTTAAGTTTTTGGTTTTAAAATGGTTATAACAATGTGCGGCAGCTTGCTCGGTCGGTAGAGGTGGGGTCTGGCTGCGGACGAGGGGTCGGTCCCGCTTGGGACGAGGGGTCGGTCCCACTTGGGACGAGCAGTCGGTCCGGCAGCAGACGAGGGGTCGGTCTCACAGGGGTTGCGCGGTTTGGCTGACGGGGTTGCCCGGCGAAGCCGGCGATGAAGGGGTCGCCCGGAGAAGCAGGCGACGAAGGGGTCGCCCGGAGAAGCAGGCGACGAACTGGGGACAAGGGAGGCCAGGCCCTTGTCGGGGGCTCTCAGGACTGGAGGGCGCATGGCAGAAGAACTACCGCGGAGACAAGGTAAACACGCAAGTCCGCTTTATTGAGTGAGAGGCAACAGTTTTATAGGGGCTGGGGAAGGCTGATTGGTCGAAGCCACGCCCTGTTCTGATTGGTTGCCAGCGAAAGGTCAGTGGGCGGTACTGGACGGGGGAGGGGTGGTGGTTAGGGATTGGTTGTCGCTGTTGCTGGGGGAAGGGGCAGGGTTTAGGGATTGGTGGCTGCTGTTGCTGGGGTGGAGGGCAGACTTGAGTTTCCCGCCCACGCCTGGCTGTTGCTGTTGTGGGGGGGAGGGAAAAGGGCAGACTGGATTTCTCCACCCACACCTGGCTGTTGCTGCTGTCGGGGGAGGGGAAAAGGGCAGACTGGAATTTTCCGCCCTGTGCCTGCGCAGGGAGAAAGAAGAAGAAGGGTGCCGCCCCACAGGCATCGTGTGGCGCCATCCGGGAGGAGAGGCAGCCGCGGAAGCATGGCTGCCGAGAAGGGGAGACCCGAGGGCACTTTGCACCCATGCCAAGTTCCCTTCAGGGGTGGCGGTGAGTCCGACCAGCCACCCTATTATGGGGGCAGCGGCTTGGCCTGCCGCGGCCGCTCCCCCGCCAGGCCAGCAAACCACACTTCAGCCCAAGGGGTGACCGCATTTCCCCCTTCTTTTCAAATAAGGGCCAGGATGGCAGCAGCAACAAGTAGCCGAGGCCCAAGAGGCAGTAAGCAATGAGGGAAGCAGGGCTGAAGAGGGAGGTGAGTATGACGGGGATATAAATGTACAATTTGGGGGGCGGTATCTTGCCGTTGCAAGCAAGGGTGGCTAATGTCCAATTCTTTTTGATCTCGGCGGCTGTAAGATCCATCTGTTGTTAAAAGTCCAGGATGACAGCGCGTTGCAGGTAGTTGATCTCTCCTTGGCAGCGAAGACATTGTAGGAGAGGATTACTTTTTCCTGCCAGAGGGCTACTGTCCAATTAAAAGGCTGATGGCTGGGGTTGGTGAGTGCAATGGGGAGTGTGAGGAAAAGAAGGGTGACGGTTTTGGACAAGAGGAGGCTTGGTGAAGTCATTATGGGAGGAAGATAAGGAGTAAAGCATAAAAGAGGATAATAAACAGAAAGGCGATGGAGAGTAGAATTCGTTGGCCGAGGTTCCAATCTTCTGGGGTGGTAGCGGCTAGACAGATGGCGGAAAATATTATCAAGAAAGCAAAGGTTATGAGGAAGAAATAAAGTATTAAAGGCTGTGGGGGAAGTGAGAAGATCATTTAGAGGATAGGGTTGAGAATGGTATGTTTAAGACAGAAGCTTTGTGGTTTGTAGGAGACTGCTTTATAAACGAAGGAGAAGGAAGGCAGTAAATATAGTAATGATAGATAGGAAGATGACAGTGAGGAGGAGTCTTTGTTTAAGGTTCCAATCGTCCGGCGCAACAGTGGCTAGGCCGATAGCGAGGGGTGTTGCTAAATAGACAATGGCTGCAAAGACAAAATCATCTTCTGTTTCCTTAAGAATAACTTTTCTTTAAATACTTAGTAGCATGCAATATTAGAAACCGTTTCCTAAAAGCAAGTTGGCAGGGGAGCTTGGTTGCTGTTAATCTTTCCTGTTATAAAATTATCTTTTATTATTATTATCCTACTTTAGGACAAAATACGTCTTTTTGCAAAACTTATTACATTTCCGTTAGCATTTTTACAAACTTTTAACCTTTTTAATATTCATATAAGTTTTACATTCTTTATATTATCCTGTGAAGAAAAATAAGTTATTCATTTTAATCTAGGCAAGAACAACTTTTTATGAAGACATACAGTTAATTTTGTTAATTAAGACTTACAATTTTTTTTAAATTGTAGATACCTTATTAACATTTAAACTTATGTATTAATATAATAAACTTAAGTATTAATATAAGCACTTATTTAATTTTTGGCCATTTGAATAGAGCTCTTTTAAAGATTTCTAGTAATTTATATTTACCATCCGGAGGTATCACAATATACGTTGACATTGAACGAACAGACAGACAAACACAGAACAATTACAACACATTAACAGAAATATATAATTTATTTACAGTTGACTCATAATTCTTACTTTCTTGGTATAGCTGCTTTTAAATCCTTTTTTATATAGCATATCATAGATTATACCCTTCAAGATTTCTTCTGGACTTCATGTTGCCTGTAATAAGCCAGGAGGGAATCTTTTACCTTCCTGCTCCACAGCAAAAGTGACCCTATCTATAAGGTGAGTATAGGTGTCCGGGTCCCAAAGCTGACACGTGGTAAGCCACGGATTAAACGGGAGAAGAAGGTCCCAATATACTTGAAGCTGTTTGAAAGAGATCTTACACCGGTGAGTGTCTAGGAGACCGGTGAGGGCCCGAACTTGTGGGGCTTGCTTAGCAGATAGGATGTTACCCATTGCTAATGGCCTTTTGGAGCCGATAAGAAAAGGGGCCCTTACCTTGAGAGCGCGGCGATGGGAGCCGAGGTGCACGGTGAGACGAGGGGTCGGAGCCGGTGGGGCTACGACGGTGGTCGCAGGCCAAGAGAAGGCCCCGATGAGGGGAGGGCGGAACGACAAGCAGTGGAGCAAGGCAAAGGGGAGCAAGCGCAGAGGGGAGGAGGCAGAGGTGAAGGCAGGGGTGGAGGTGCTCAGGCACGCGCTCCTGAGAGTTTTATTGGCGCCTCTTAATCATAGCGGGTCGGTATAAGCCCCCGACATGGAAGGAGAAAGCCATCCAGCGATTCTCCCAGACCGCCGTGGATCATATGAGGTCACCAAGGTTCAGGAGCAGCAATGCAGAGCGAAAAGATAGGGGTGAGAAGAGAGGAGTGCGTAGGGCTATGGTAGGGTTACTTCAGATGTGCAAGCGCGTGCTCCCGAGAAATCCAAGGCTCCTCTTAATCATAGCGGGTCGGTATAAGCCCCCGACATGGAAGGAGAAAGCCATCCAGCGATTCTCCCAGACCGCCGTGGATCGTATGAGGTAGCCAAGGCTCAGGTAGCAGCAATGTTGCACGAGAGAAGTCCCAAGGTGAGAAGAAAGGAGAGGGGCGGGCCGCCAGGTTATGGAGTGAGGCTGTGGTGGGGTTGCCTTGCCCCACGTTAGGCGCCAGCTGCGGCAGCTTGCTCGGTCGGTAGAGGTGGGGTCTGGCTGCGGACGAGGGGTCGGTCCCGCTTGGGACGAGGGGTCGGTCCCACTTGGGACGAGCAGTCGGTCCGGCAGCAGACGAGGGGTCGGTCTCACAGGGGTTGCGCGGTTTGGCTGACGGGGTTGCCCGGCGAAGCCGGCGATGAAGGGGTCGCCCGGAGAAGCAGGCGACGAAGGGGTCGCCCGGAGAAGCAGGCGACGAACTGGGGACAAGGGAGGCCAGGCCCTTGTCGGGGGCTCTCAGGACTGGAGGGCGCATGGCAGAAGAACTACCGCAGAGACAAGGTAAACACGCAAGTCCGCTTTATTGAGTGAGAGGCAACAGTTTTATAGGGGCTGGGGAAGGCTGATTGGTCGAAGCCACGCCCTGTTCTGATTGGTTGCCAGCGAAAGGTCAGTGGGCGGTACTGGACGGGGGAGGGGTGGTGGTTAGGGATTGGTTGTCGCTGTTGCTGGGGGAAGGGGCAGGGTTTAGGGATTGGTGGCTGCTGTTGCTGGGGTGGAGGGCAGACTTGAGTTTCCCACCCAAGCCTGGCTGTTGCTGCTGTGGGGGGGAGGGAAAAGGGCAGACTGGATTTCTCCGCCCACACCTGGCTGTTGCTGCTGTCAGGGGAGGGGAAAAGGGCAGACTGGAATTTTCCGCCCTGTGCCTGCGCAGGGAGAAAGAAGAAGAAGGGTGCCGCCCCACAGGCATCGTGTGGCGCCATCCGGGAGGAGGGGCGGCCGTGGAAGCATGGCTGCTGAGAAGGGGAGACCCGAGGTCACTCTGCACCCATGCCAAGCTCCCTTCAGGGGTGGCGGTGAGTCTGACCAGCCACCCTATTATGGGGGCAGTGGCTTGGCCTGCCGCGGCCGCTCCCCCACCAGGCCAGCAAACCACACTTCAGCCCAAGGGGTGACCGCAACAATGGCAGTTGCCTCTTTCGGTATTTGTTAGATTTGTGAAGTGGTGATAAATGTCACAATGATGCTTTTATTTTTTAGATTATTGCTATAAGTAGGTTAGTCTTTACCAAAAGAGAGTCATTTTTCTCAAACGTGCATTTTTTTTAATGAATGGCTTTTACAAATACAACATTATAAATGTTACCGCTACCTTGAAAAAGGGGGGTGGTATAGGGGATGGAGAGCTTACATTAGAATCCCTCAAAAATTTTTTTCTTTCTTTATTTTTTTAAAATGTTACATTAAAAAAAATATAAGAGGACCCAATATATCCCCGACCCCCTCACCCCACTCCTCCCACATCAACAACCTCTTTCATCATTGCACATTCATTGCATTTGGTGAATACATTTTGGAGCACTGCTGCACCACATGGGTAATGGTTTACATGGTAGTTTAAACTCTCCCCCAGTCCACCCAGTGGGCCATGGCATATCATACAATGTCCAGCATCTGTCCTTGCAGTACCACCCAGGACAACTCCAAGTCCTGAAAATGCCCCCACATCATATCTTCTCTTCCCTCTCCTTACCCTCAGTAGTTACCATGACCACTTTCACAACATCAGTGCTACAATTTCTTCCATTACTAATCACAATAGTTCCGTAGTAGATTATCACTAAGTCCATTATAAACCATACCCTATTCCTCCATCCTGTGGACCCTGGGATGGTTATGACCACTCCAAATCTGTGTCAAGAGGGGACTTCGATTCCACATGGATGATAGATGCAATTCTCCTGCTTGCAGTTGTAGGCACTCCTGGCTCCCTGGTGTGGTGTTTGAACTTCACCTCCCTATTACCTGGCCAGGGTAAGTCCAATAAACCAGAGGGTAGGAGTTGCAAGTCCGCTGAGGCTCAGGGCATGGCTGTCACATGGACAGACAAGAGATTCAGGTCTCCTGAGTATACGACAACTCCAGTGCCAACCACAGGTTCAGAAAAAGTGACAGAAGAAGCTTGTGTAGAAAGGTCACATCTGAGTCCAACTCCATCACACTCAGGAAGACAAACTCCAAAGTAGGGCCAGTTGACATGGCTCTGAACTCCAGAGCCATCTGCCATGACCATAGAACCTGTTGGTCTCTGTAGCCCTCATGAGAACCAGTACCTGGGGTTGTATCTACTTTGGCTGTTTCTGGGACCCTGCCAAGGCATGCATAAGCACGACTCTTCTGATGACCTCCCGACACTCTTGTGGAGACTCATAGCCATAGAAAATCATTTGTCCATTCCATTTCTCCCTTTTATTCAAGGTCAAAAAGCAGTTTTTAACACCTGATACTTTTGATATAACTTTTCTGTAATCTAAAGCAACAAAATTAAAAATAATTAGAAATAAATCCTCTCTTAATATAAAGTCCATTATATTTTTTAAAATTTTAAATAATAATAGTCATCTTTTTAAAAAAGAATTATTTATTTATTTCTCCTCCCTCCCCCATTGTCTGTTCTCTGTGTCCAGTCACTGTGTGTTCTATGTTCGCTAGTATTCTCATCAGATTGCACTGGAGATCTGTCTCTTTTTGTTGTGTCATCTTACTGCATCAGCTCTCTTTTTTAGAAAACTGAATTTACCCTGTATTACTGTAATTATAGATACATGTTATTGTACATTTGTTAAAACACAATTAACTTGTCAACACAAAGAATGTATCTTAATTATGCTAATTAAAAATCAATTACAAGGTCAAGGGAATCTCAGATAGAAAAACATGATGCAAATCTAACTTTATAAAAAATGTAGAATTTGTCCTGACAGGAGGGGCTGAAGGCAAAGGTGCTGGAGAGTAGTACTGGATATGAATATAGAGCCCGTAAAATTAAGTCAAAAGAAATTGGGTATAAGTACTGTACTCTAGTTGATAAAATACCATTTCACCATGTATGGATTAACAATCCTGAAATTGTCCACTAGAATCAAGAAATCCATAGATAGATGGCAGTTAAAGTAATATTTTTCTCACTATGAAGTAAGAGCTTACAGATAAGCAAAGGGAGGAGGCTAGGAAGTTCTATGTGATAATGGTTTAGAGTTAGACAGATCAGTATGAACTCATGTGTAAGTGAATAATATACAGAAGATTGTATATACACATATTTCTAGATATGGGCATGTGCACATCTTAGTATATACACATATATTTCCTTACACTCTCTGCAGAGAGGCCCTTGAGGCTGCAGTAACAATGAGCAGAGATAATGCCCAAGCTCTAGGTTTTAAAACCATTCTCCAATAAATGTCTTCTTAGAGAAATTGCTCTTTCTAGGAACAAAATATACAAGAAGGACCTGGAATATTTTGTAGTACCAAAAACTAAATAGGTGTAAAATAAACCCCTCAATGATGGGGTTATAGTAAAGAGCAATAGGGTGCACTGGAAAGAGCTACCATGGCTGAAAAGTAGAATACATTGAAAATAAACAAAAGTAGTATCATATCACACCCCAAAGTTTGAAATAAATGTCAGGACTCAATCCTGTTAGAACTGAGGCAACTTCCCTCAAGAGTCTGTAGGACTTGGGTGGATGGTCATTGCCATGTTTACTGCCTTTTGGCTCCCAGCTCTGAACCCTTCAACTAAGGCCCTATGGAAAGTTTCTAATCAGTTGAGCCTGGTCATGTCATTGGGATCCCATTGGGGGTCCTCGTCTGGGAACTGAGTGTGGGCATATTGATCACTGTCCAGCCTTCCCCCAGATGGGTGTTCCTTGAGCCAGGTGAAAGCTCCTTTTGTGACTCATGTTCTCTCCTTGAAATTGAGTAAGGTCAAGAGGAGCTGTTCACAGTCAGCCCAGGTGGGTTTGTGGGTCTGAATGATGGACTGGAAGAGGTCCATCATGACCTGAGGCTTCTCCAAGTATGGTGGGGTGTGACTTTTCCAGATAAAGAGGTCAGTGGTAGTGAAGGGTTTGTAAATGAACATTTAGTTTTCTCCTTGTGTATGGCCATCAGCATCATAATAAATTGGAGCCCAGGCTTCAGAGAGAGGGAGCTGTAGGGTGGCCCTTCTCCCTGCTCCACCTGTCCCTGGGACTCCCCGTGGTCTGAGTTGTCATCTTTCAAGGACTCCTTCATGAGCGATGACTGGCACTATGCTGCCAGGGGTCAAGATTGGTGGAGACAGCCATTGCAGAGGTGCAGATATACAGAGGCTGTGTTGTTTGGAGAAAGCAGCTGTGGCAGCGGCTGCGGGTGTGGCTGGGCCATGTTGCTTGGAGAAACTGTCTGTGAAACCGGCTGTGGGAGCGACTGCAGCAGCCGCTGTGCTGTGTTGCTTGGAGAAAGAAGATGAGAAACCGGCTGTGGAAACAGCTGCAGGAGCACCTATGGGAGCAGCTGGCTCTTGTTGCTTGAAGAAAGTAGCTGCAGGAATGGCTGTGAGGTAGTGCTGCTCAGGGAGGACGGTGGGTGTGGGGGCAGTGAGGTCATGCTGTTCAGAAAGGATGGCAGTGGAGACAGCTGTCAGGGTTGCGAGGTCATGCTGCTCAGGGAGGATGGTAGTGGAGATGGCTGTGGGGGCAGCGAGGACGCATGGCTTGGGATACTTGGCTCATCCCCACTCCTCGGCACTGGCACTGTAGGAACAATCACATAAGGTGGTGGGAGATCATCTTCATCTGGCCCTTCTAGAATGGATGAGTTGGCACGAGATTTGGGGCTCACTTTCTCTGGACCCTTTGCAAGGCACATGTTTGGCCTGGTTCCTGAGACAGCACCTGTGGGCTTTTGTTATCAGGCAAATCTTGACTTCCTTAGTCATACATTTCCTTAACCAGGGCAGACTTTGACTCACAGTTTCCTGCCAGGCATCAATGTAGGGGAACTGGCCAGGGCACCCTGGTTTTCTGGTTAACATCGCATGTACTTTACTGATGATCCGGGGTCAAAGGTGCCCTCCTGGGGCCAGCCCATGCCAAAAGTCATCCATTTTAATTCACAAAGCATTTTAAGATTTCCTGGCTGGAACTTTATGCCACATACATCTTCGTGGAAAGCTCGGGGAAGTTTTTCCACATACAACTTAATGGCGTCCTATTCTGTGTGCTTCTAATGTTTCCTCTGTGGGTTGACACTGCACAACACTCACTCAGCCTTTTGTTTCATCCATCTCCAGCTCTGTCCCTCGTGGGAACACACGGTGCCTCTTAGCCTAAGTAGGTCAGTATAAGCCCAGGACTCACAAGAGGGTCTTTTTTCAGGGAGGTGCCCCAGACTGCCCTTGACCAGAGCGGTTACCACAGAACTGTGGATGTTTTCATGTGCTTTTTGGCCATTGGTATTTCTTCCTTAAAGACATATACAAAGAATATTTAAAACTAAACCATATATATTCTCCTGTTTCTAGCATTGATGGAGAATTAACAATGAATCATAACTCATGAATCTATTTTCCTGGTTAATCATAAGCATGTCTAACCTAGTACAGCTCATGATTAAATGTCTCATTGTGTGTTTGCAGCAGGCTATGTTCTGAATGTCACAGTTACTTTCAATGGGGAGAAAAATGAAGGAAGGAAGCTTCTTTTTGACCACTAAAAAAAACCTCAACCATAAGAATACAAACATTCTAATTTTAGAAATAGCTAAGTGATCCTAATAGTACCTTTTTAAAAAAATACATAGGTGGGAAATAATATATGAAAAAAAGCTCTACATAATAGCCATGAGAGAAATGCAAATTAGAACCTCATGAGATACCACTACCACTAGTTTGAAAAAAATGAGAATATCAAATAGTGGCATGAATGCAGAATAACAGGAACTCATATGTTTTACTCATATGAATACCAAACAAAACAAAACAGCCACTTTGGAATATAATATCAGTTTCTTCTAAAGTAAATCATACACTTAACAAATAGTCCTTTAGCCCCACTTGTACATATTTACTCAAGAGAATGGGAAATATTTCCACATACAATCTTGTACACAAATATTTAAGCAGCTGTTTTCTTGGTCACAAGAACTAAAAAAAATAAAAATGATCATCAACAGGTGGAAAAAGAGGGGAATGAGGAGAAAGGGCAGCTGGTAAGTGTAATTGGGGGTGTGAGTGGCCCCTCTCATCCCAGAAAAAAAAGAGACAGAGGTAATTGACTCCTAACACTAAAGACTCTGAGGCCCTCCTCTATTTATATGCAAAAGGAGGGAGACAGTTCTCTGCAGAGCTGGCTGATAGACAAGGCAGATACCCACCAACAATTCATAAGGCCAAGTTTTTACATAAAAAGATGGAGATGATGCTATGGACAGAAATTTCTTTGAGCCTTGTGATAGAAGATACCCTGAGTATATCTCCAGCCTTGGGGAGGCCCCTTTGACACAGTCATGGAACATTTTTTGTGAGGAAATCCCTCTGCCCATGTTACCAGGCAGTCTGGATCAACCAAGGCTCCTACTGCCAGCAAGCCTTGGGCCAGGTGAGCTATCAGCAGGAGGGAGGGTCACACATCAGTCACAGATCAAACCCAGGCACCCACTCTACATGGGTCCACACACCCCTTTACAGAAGGGTCCCTGCCTCCTCCTCCTGTATAAAAAGCCCAATCCCCTGCCTCTTGAGGAATTGTGACTATTGGAACAATTCTTATCCAAGAGCAGTGACTAGTAGTCACTTATATTGCTCTTACTTCCCATAGTATTGTTATTGATGTTTTAACACCTTGCCTGGAATAAACAGAAACCCTGACAATTGCATACATAAGATCACGGATGACTCCCATTTGCCCTTCCCCAAGATCTGGGGATCAGCGGTCTCTGTGTTCTCAGGTCAAGGGTGGCATCAGCCCCATATAGTGGCCACTGGCTGGCCATCCTATGGTCTTCCCCTACCAACCTCCTTCCACAGACCTCCCCAGGATTTTCTCAGCCAAAGCCAGATCCCAAAGCAGATATATATGAAGGGCAGTCCCAGGATAAGGTCTCATACCCAAATGGGTCACCACCTTGGGGACTTTGCCTAAAACACCCATTGAATTTCCGCTTAAGAATTAACTTACCTTTAGAGACCAGTCGTCACACTGTTAGTCCACAGGAAGCTTCTGAGCTTAGATGGAAGGTATCACCTGGCACAGGAATTTAGTGCAGGTTCCCAAATGTGGCATTAATGAAGTTCTGTTAATTATATGAGAATAATTTCCTATAGATGGCTTCAGGCTTGGTTGATCATTTAAGATGCATCTCTAAGGAAGCAGCTGTGTCTCAAGCAATTGAGCTCCCATATACCATATGTAGGACTCAGGTTCAATTCCTGGAACCTCCTGTTAAAAAATAAAGGCATCCCAGACCTGTGCAGTGAGGTGCAGCCCCCACCCCCACATGCAAAATGAAGCATCAAAATGAGGATGGTGCAATCAGATAGAAAAAAAAGATACAATCCCTTACCTTTGCTCCCAAACCCATAGCAGATTTCAATCACTTCTTTCAAATGCAGACATTCTGAAAGCTAGAAGCATCAGTGTAAATGCAGTATGGGATATAGCCACAGGCTTCTTTCAACTACTCCTGCCCAGGTGGCAGGGTAAAAATTGGGGGGCCTCTGGGACACTCCCCAGTCTGGGGCAAATCCCATTCCTCACTTTTCCTAGCCCTATTAGAGAATCACTGGCATGGAGGCAGACATTTAGCTTCTACCCAGATGAACTTTCTAGATCTCTGTGGACATTTCCTAAAACGATACAGCAGAGAGTTGATGGGCATAAGAAAGGGAGGGCTCTGAGAGGGTGGGGACTCCATGGAGGGAGCCAAGCACCTGGGGGGAGGAGGGTGATGTGAAATGGTGGCCCAGTATAACATCACATATATCTGATCAAGATGTCCCCGGTGCTACAATCGGAGCCTGGGCGTGACAGCTAGAGCTGGGATAAAATATGGAGAGAAGAGTCTGGGTGAAGGGAGGATGCTCTCTGGCACCTGTTCCTCCTTCTTGACTCCCCATGACATGTTTCCCAGTTGGGACATACTCCTGTCCAAATCTGGGGCCAGGATTCAGGTATCTGCTCCCCTTCCACAGCTTCCCTCTCTGCCCTTGGGGCAGCTAAAGAAAAAGCAGTGGAACACCAGGTGAAGCCCTTTTTGGGTCAGAAAGGAAATTCCACAATTCACATGCTCAGGGAACACAGGAAGCCCATTAGCAGGATGTGCAACTGTGGGGAATTTAAATGGAGGATTTTGTCATTGACTCAGAAGACATAACCACCAGATGGCAGTGACAATCTATTCATAGGACATGGTGTTGACTGTTTTGTAGGATGGACCCCTACAGAAAAGCTTCCAAAGGCCACAGGTGGGAAGGAGTCCCCGAAGGGGAAGCAGGGCAAGGAGTGCCAAGGCAGCTTGGGACCATATAAACATCCCTGCTTACCTACAAATTGAGAGCCTATGTTGAGCTAGTTTCCTGGGGTATGCAAAGCCAGTTAATGCTAAATGGCTAAAAAATGTTTATTGGGCTAATTTTAAGACAATTGCACGTGTAATTATTTGAGTTTAGCTGCACCCCAAAGATCTCAAAATAAATTTATTTCTTCACAGGTATTTTCTCAAGAGGATTTTCTGCAAAAGTGACAGCTAGGCAAGCCAGTCATGAGAGTTTTAAAGCTACTATATCTGAAATGACTCATCAGCATTCCCAACACTGCTAAGCGCCTCCCATAAATGATTTGTCCCTGACCCTGTGCTGAGGGCTTTCAATGTGGAGGGATTCCTAGGGAAGCCTCCTCCTAGGGATGTATCCCCAAGGGCTGCTGCACAGGATGACAATCATCATAAGAGTTAAACACACCATTTGGAAGGTCTTTCATTTCTTGGTAGTGTAAGGGTAAGGCCACATTGGGAAAATAGGAAAAGAACTACATTAGGAAATGGGAATTGCAAGTGCCTTCAGATACATAAATAACGTAGGCTGTTTCCAAGGAGAGTGCCAATAAATAACTTAGGGCTGTCCCCAAGAAAAGGGCCAAAAAATAACATGGGACTGCTCACAAGAAAGGGCTTTTAAAAAAGAAAAAAATAGATACACTATCTTCAGCTAACCACAGTGTTCTGCTTCCGTGCCTGCTTGCTTGCTAGTAACTCCCCTCCCCCATCCTCAAAGGCTATAAAAACACTTCTTCCCTTAACTCAGGGCTGCTGTCTCCTCCGCATAGAATGAGACAGTCACTGCGCAGCTAATGAAGCTCTCAATTGGAACTTTACTCAAAGTCTGAGTCTGGTCAATATCACTAATCTATAACAGTAGATAGATGTTTGTTTATTAAGAGACAATTCTAGGCCAAGTAATGCCATATATAATGGCTTCCTGATTCTTTTTTTAATGTCAATTGACTTTCTTAAAGTAAACTCCCATGGGGATGCCTAAATCAAGGCAAAGTCCCAACTGGGTCTCTTATGACCACTTTCTGTCCTGGTCTACAGACCACAACCCTGTTTCGTACTTCAGGCAGTTGCCTAAATAAGACTGACTAAAGGCCCTGGGGCCAGTAAGGCCAAACTAACTGTGGCTATATTTACCTACAGACACATTCACACCAATATTAATGTCTACCTATTTAGATATGTCTATGCATATTAACTTAAAAGAACGCAATAAACCCTCTCTATCACTCTGTTTACAGGTGCTTTGACACAATTGTACATGATTTTTTTTTGCATGGAAACATGACAATTTAAGACAACTCCTTTCCCCCTCCCTGTCCTTTTTATGTAGTCCCTAACCCTCCCATTCCTCCATAAGCTCAGGAACAATGCTGTTTTTGGTCAGCAGAATCCTGCTCATTCTCTGTTTTTCCCCACCAGCCATCCTCTGAGTGGTCACCTTCTCTGAGTCCTGTTCTTCCTGGGCCCCAGACCCACAGATACACAGCCCCCCTTTCACAGCTCTGATCCTGTGGGCAGAAGATGCAGATTAATGCCACGTGGTGGTCCAGGGTCATGGCAAACCTAGGCATCCCTGTTAGCTCTGATGATGATTTCAAAGTAGAAATCTTAACTACTTACAGATGCTTTTACCTCTTGGTATGTATTTTATATAAAGGATTTCTATGAACAGGAGAGCCAGTTAGGAGAGTTTGGTACATAAATGAAATAACAAACTGGTGTTATATTATTTATGGAAAAATAAAACAATAGAGGAATTTCTGTGACTGGATCTGCCAGGTAAGGGGCTTTGAATTTTTGTGATGTGGTGGGTTTTTTTGAGGTCCCAGGGCCAGAGATTGAACCTGGGACGTTTTAAGTGAGAAATCATCACTTATCCCCTGAGGCTTTTTTTTTCATTTGTTTCCTTGGTGTTTCTTTTTTGTTGTGTTTTTCAGAAGGCACCAGGAACCAAACCCAGAATCTCCCATGTCGGAGACAGGCACTCAATACATAAGCCACAGTCACTCTCCTGAACTGTTTTTACTTAACAATAACTCCCTGATTCTTTTAATTGTTCACAGTAATTGGGAGAATAATAAAAGAACAATAAATCCCTTACTCTGTTAATGTCTTATTTATGCCCAGTCATTTTAGGATTTCAGTTAGGGGTCAAGAGTCAAAACAGCTTTGAAATAATTTTTAAACCAAAAAATATCTGTGATTAAAATATTAGTTTCTTTTTCATAATAACCATTTCCAAAGATGATCATGAATTTAATTCTAGACATAATTTGCTTATGTTGGCTTATTCAAGGATAAATAAGGTAAAAGATAGTGAATCAACAAAAGCTCCCTCAGGCTCTATTTCAATTCTACAATTGACATATGTGTCCTAGGCCCTCATTTAGGGATGGGGACACTGAGGCCATGTGAAGGAAAGGGACAGACCAAGACCCATAAACCTGAAGAGGCAAGGGAGAACCAGGGTCAGCACTGGGCTCTCTTTCACATTCAGGACTGACCTTTGGTGTTTTGTCTGTGGGGAATGGGGCGGGTTCCCTCTCTCTGAAGCTATGTGTAATAGTCTGAAGATGTTGCCTGCAGACCAAGGTGGGGTGCAGAGAGGAATGGGGTGACCCTGAATTTCTGAGGTCCAGACCTCAACATGTTTTCTTTACCCTTAAACATGGCTACTGCTTACTGTGGTCTCATCAGTCCTGGCCCCACTGCTCAATGTCTGGAGGCCTTGGTCAGACCCAAGGGAGGAGAAGCAGATTTCTTGTTTGCTATGCAACTAGAAAATGACTCAAATTCAGAGGGCAAGTGCTGGGGGTCTTGAATGAGAAGAGCCACTTCTCTTCTGGGCTGAGGGTTCTGGCTCCAGACAAAAATGAGGGAATCCCAGTAGAAAGCTGTGCCCTACAGAGTTAGATGGTATGTGGGGGGAAAGGGTAGATATCATTCCCAGGTTTCTGCTTTTAAAATAGTTGAATAAACTGAGAAAATTGATTCACTTGTGAAAAGTACTTGAAATCATTATGTAAACTGTGATATGATAAAATTCTTTAAGCAATTGCAATTCATTCACCAACAAGGTGACAAATCCTATCAAATAGCAGTGACATGACCTTCACCCTGTCTAGTTGCTGGATTTGGCATTCCTGCAAAAAGGTCCTTTCACACTGACCCATCCCTTCCTTCACCAGCACTCTTCCCAACTTCTCTTCCTTCCTATATTAACATATTTTCTTCTGAAATTAACAAAGACTTTGCATATTGCGGTCACCCCTCGGGCTGAAGTGTGGTTTGCTGGCCTGGCGGGGGAGCAGCCACCGCAGGCCAAGCCGCTGCCCCCATAATAGGGTGGCTGGTCGGAATCACCGCCACCCCTGAAGGGAGCTCGGTATGGGCGCAGAGTGCCCTCGGGTCTCCCCTTCTCAGCAGCCATGCTTCCGCGGCCACCTCTCCTCCCGGATGGCACCACACAATGCCTGTGGGGCGGCACCCTTCTTCTTCCTTCTCCCTGCGCAGGCGCAGGGTGGAAAAATCCAGTCTGCCCTTTTCCCCTCCCCCGACAGCAGCAACAGCCAGGCGCGGGCAGGAAACTCCAGTCTGCCCTCTACCCCAGCAACAGCAGCCACCAATCACTAAACCCTGCCACTTCCCCCAGCAACAGCAACAGCCATTCCCTAAACACCACCCCTCCCCCATCCAGTACCGCCCACTGACCTTTCACCAGCAACCAATCAGAACAGGGCATGGCTTCGACCAATCAGCCTTCCCCTGCCCCTATACAACTGTTGCCTCTCCCTCAATAAAGTGGACTTGCATGTTTACCTTGTCTCCGCGGTAGTTCTTCTGCCATGCGCCCTCCAGTCCTGAGAGCCCCCTACAAGGGCCTGGCCTCCCTTGTCCCCAGTTCGTCACCTGCTTCTCCGGGTGACCCCTTCATCGCCGGCTTCGCCGGGCGAACCCGTCAGCCGAACCGCGCAACCCCTTGTGAGACCGACCCCTCGTCTGCTGCCGGACCGACCCCTCGTCCCAAGTGAGACCAACCCCTCATCCCAAGTGGGACCGACCCCTCGTCCAGAGCTGGACCGACCCCTCTTCCGCAGCCAGACGCCACCTCTACCGAACGAGCAAGCCGCCGCAGCATAAAGAATTCAATCAAGAAAAAAAAAAAACGGAGAGAGGCAAGATGGTGACAGATTAAGTACACCTACATCATCTCGCCTAAATAAAACAACTGAGTGCAGAAAAATCCTTCCTGACTGAGGTGTTTTGGGAACCCAAAAAGCAGGAGGCTTAAGGGCATCCATCTGCAGAGAGCATAACAAAAAGAATGATTGTGCAAGGTGAAACCATGAGTTTCTGATGCTTCATGCAGGAGCTATTGGACAGCTGAGCCCCTCCCTCAGGGCAGGAAGCCACAGCATTCCCTGACTCTTGCCAGTCAGTCAGCTAGAAGAGACAAATTCTGAGAGAGGGAGGGTTCTGGTGAAAAGTGGAGAGGGGTCCCCTGAGTGTGGGTTCTATGATCTGGACCCCCCTTTTTTTAGCTTTCAGAAGTATACCAGCTGGCCTCTGGAGAAACCAGGAAGAAGGGAGAGGTAAATCTGCTGAGGCAGTCTGATTTACCTAACCTCCCTGGGATAGGGAAAATTAGTCTGGGAGAAGGTGGAGCCAGGCAATTAACTAGTCCTGTACAACTCCTCTAAGGGAGGGGGACAGTAGGAAGTGCTTAATAAGCTTCCAAGAGCATATTTAGGGTTCCCAGGAAGGTGTGGGTGCTCTCTTTCAAAGAGACTGAGAGTCATTTCGACGCTGCCAGCTTGTTTCTTGATTGGTGTGATTCCACTTTCTTGATTTTCTCATTTCTGTGTGTACTTATTTTGGCAATCAATGCTGTCTCATTTCCCTCCTGCATCTTTCTAACTTCCACCTTCTGTTGTTGTCCTTACATTCCAATTACCTTTGTTTAGTCCCCAATTTTTCTGACTTTTTAATTCTAACCGTTTTGTTTTCTATCCTTTATTAACTTTCTATTTTTATCCTTTCTTTTCCCTTTCCCTCTCTCTTCATCATACTGACCTGTTAATTCACACTATATTCTCTTTGATATTCAGTTCCCAATTTCCTTCGAGGTGCACCACTTTTTTATTCCTGTATTTCTACACAGTTACACGAGTTTAATATCCAATCCCTTAGGTCTTATATGATTCTTCAGCTAACATTTACTATCAATATTACTATTAAATCTTTTTTTTTCACTTCTTTTGCTTCCCCTGGATGTAAACTTTTCCATTCAAGGGAACTTAGACAACAACAAGGAAATAAAATAAGAAGAAAAAAGTATATAATAGAAAACTTAATACACCCACAAAAACAGCAACTAAATAAAACCTGAGACTACATGGAGGACATAAACAAATGAAGAAACCGATCAAGATAAAATGATGAGCAGAGAGCCACAAAAAATTACAAAACATACCAATAATCAGGAAGACATGGCCCACACCAATGAAAGAACTTAAAACCAGGAAGAAAAGCAGAACATTGAACAACTAAACAAAGATGTCCAAACTAATATCATGGATCATTATAATGAAGTGAAAGAAGAGATTAAGGATATTAAGAAAACACTTGCAGAGTGTACTGAAGAAATTGTAAACATATGGAAAAAGATAACAGAATTGTTGGTAATGAATGGCACAATCCAAGAAATAAAAAAAATTTTTTTAAAAAACACTCTAAGCAAATAACAGCAGAATTGAATAGGCAGAGGAAAGAATTATTGAGGTGGAAAGCATTAAATCTGAAATCAAAGAAAGAGTAGAATTATTAGATAAGAAGTTAGAAGAAATCCAATAGAGACTTAGGGATCTGAATGACAACACAAAATGCACAAATATCTCAGAAGGAGAAGATAAGGGAAAGGGGACAGAAGGTTTTTTGGAGGAAATAATGGCTGAAAAATTCCCAAACTTACTGAGGGAGATGGATGGTACATGCCCAGGAATCACAGCACAACCCAAACAGTATAAATCCCAAAAGGCCTAGTCCAAAACATATCTGTGAAATTATCTGATGCTCAAGACAAAGAGAAAATATTGAAAGCAGCAAGAGAAAAGAGAACCATCGAACACAAGGGAGGCTCAATAAGATTAAATGCTGATTTCTCATCTGAAACCATGGATGCAAGAAGACAGTGGTATGACATAGTCAAGATACTAAAAGAAAAAAGTTTCCAGCCAAGAATACTCTATTGAGTAGAACTGGCATTCAAAATTGATGGAGAGCTCAAAATATTCACAGATAAACAGAAACTAACAGAGTATGCCAATAATGAATGTGCTCTTCAAGAAATACTAAGGGGAATTCTGTAGCTTGAAAGAAAAAAACTGAAGTCAGAGTTGGAGGACAGTTTAAGATGAACAAAAAAGACAAAAAAGAAATAAAAACAACATATGACACACACAAATTCAAAGAAAATATGGCTAATGTAAGTAATTTCTTGTGAGTAATAGCACTGAATGTTAATGGATTAAACTCACCTGTCAAGAGACATAGCTTGGCAGAATGGATAAGAAAATGTGACCCATCTATATGCTGTCTATATGAAATTCACCATAGACCCAGTGATTCAAGAAGGTTGAAAGTGAATAGCTGAAAAATAATATTACAAGCAACTAATAACCAAAAAAGGCAAAAGTAACTATACTAATATCAGACAAAACAGACTTTAAAAACAAAACTATTGTGAGAGACAAAAATGGGCACTACATATTAGTAAATGTGGTAATCTATCAAGAAAGAACAATCATAAATATTTATACACCTAATCAGAGTGCCTCAAAATACATGAGGCAAACACTGGATAAACTAAATGGAGGAATAGATGACTCCACAATCATTGTGGGAGACTTAAGTATACCATTATCATCACTAGACAGAACATCTTGACAGAGAATCAATAAACAAAGATTTGAATAATTTATTAGAGAATCTGAACCTAATAGACATATGCAGAACACTACAACAAAATACAGCATAAATGCATTCTTCTCAAGTGCATATGGATCATTTTCCCAGATAGACCACAGGCTAGGCCACAGAGAAAGTCTCAATGAATTCAGAAAGATTGGAATCATACAAAATAATTTCTCTGACCACAGTGGGATGAAACTGAAAGTCTGCAAGGGCTGGAGAACCAGATTAGGCACAAGGATATAGAAGTTAAGCAACACACTCTTAGACAAACAGTGGGCCCAGGAGGAAATCTCAAAAGAAATCAGCAACTACTTTGAAATAAGTGAAAATGATAACACAACATATTAAAACTTATGGGATGCAGCAAAAGCTGTACTGAGAGGGAAATTCTTAGCCATAAATTCATATATCAAAAGAGAAAAATAGCTAAATTCAAACAAATAACTGCACATTTAGAGGAATTATTGAAAGAATAAATAACCCCAAAGGATGAAGAAAGAAAGAAAGAACAAATTTCAGAGCAGAACTAAATGAAAAAGAAAATAAGAAAGCACTAGAAAAAGTAAACAGAACAAAGAGTTAGTTCTTTGAAAAAACCAATAAAATTGACAAACCCTTAGCTTTTTCCTGTGTTTGTTTAACACAGAAAAAAGAGCAAAGATGTGAATAGACAAAATAAGAAATGAGAAAGGGGATATCACCACTGAACCCACAGAAATAAAAAGAATCATAGGAGGATATTTTGAAAAACTATATACCAACAATAACACATAAGCAGTTGACATTCACAAAGGAAGAAACTGATGATCTCAACAAACCAATCACAAGTAAAGAGAAAAATCCTGTCATTAAATCCTCCCAACTATGGAGAGCCTGGGTCAGACAGCCTCGCAGGTGACTTCCACCAAACATCTGGAAGGAACTACCTCCAATTCTGCTTAAACTCTTACAAAAAATTGAAATAAAAGAAACATTGTGTAACTCATTCTATGATGTCAACATTACCATAATACCAAAGGCAAACAAAGACACCACGAGAAAGAAAATTAACAGACCAAACTCTCAAATGAACCTATATACTAAAATCCTTAACAAAATACTTGTTAATTGTATTCAGCAACACATCAAATGAATTATCCATGGCAAAGTGGATTTCATCCCTGGTATGCAATGAAATCTAAACATAAGAAACTTGATCAGAGTAATACACCATATAATCAGGTCAAATAAAAATCACATGATCATATCTATAGATGTAGAAAAAAGCATTTGACAAAATACCCACCCTTTCCTAATAAAAATACTGCAAAAGATAAGAATAGATGGAAACTTTCTGAACAGGATAAAAGATATATATGAAAAACACACATCTAACATCATATACATACTGAAATTGTAAAATCTTTCCCTCTAAGATTAAGAACAAGACAAGAATACCCATTATCACCTCTCCCATTAAAAATTGTGTTAGAAGTACCTTGTCAGGCATGAGGCAAGAAACAGATATAAAAGGCGTCCAAATTGGAAAGGAAGAGGTAAAATTTCACTCTTTGCAGATGACATGATTCTCTACATAGAAAGCCATGAGAAATCTAAAACAAAGCATCTAGCCTTTATAAATTTGTTCAGTAAAGTCACAGTGTATAATACCAATGTGTAAAAATCAGTAGGATTTCTCTACACCAATATTAAACAATCTGAGGAGGAAATCAAGAAAAAATACCATTTGCAATACCAATTATAAAATCAAATACCTAGGAATAAATTTATTTTTTCATTGACTTTGTAATAATATTACATTAAAAATATATATATATGAGGTCCCATTCAACCCCACCACCCCCACACTACCTCTACCCCCCAGCAACACTCATTCCCATCATCATGACACATCCATTGCATTTGGTAAGTACATCTTTGGGCACCTCTGCACCTCATGGTCAATGGTCCACATCATGGCCCATACTCTCCCACATTCCATCCAGTGGGCCCTGGCAGGATTTACAATGTCCAGTGATTGCCCCTGCAGCACCATCCAGGGCAACTCTAAGTCCCAAAGGCGCCTCCACATCTCATCTCTTCCTGCCATTCCCCATACCCATATCAGCCACCCTGTCCACTTTTCTCACTCCACTCCAATGCCAACTTTTCTTTGTGGACCTTGGATTGGTTATGTCCGTGGCATCTCTATGTCAAGAGGAGGCTCAGGTTCCACATAGATACTGGATGCAATCCTCCTGCTTTCAGTTGTAGGTACTCTAGGCTCCATGGTGTGGTGGTTGTCCTTCCTCAACTCCATCTTAGCTGAGTGTGCTGAGTCCAATAAATCAGATTGTAAGTGCTGGAGTCTGTTGAGGCTCAGGAACTGGCTATCACATTGTCAGTCCAGAGATTCAAATCCCCTAAATATATCTTAAACCCCAACACTAACTGCAACTCCAGCACATTAGCATGAAAGTCTTATGAAGAGAGCTCCCATCTGAGTCCAGATTCATCACACATAAACACCAGTTCCAAAGAGGGGCCATCTGACCTGGTAGTTAACCCCATCTGCCATGACCATAACTCCAATAGGTCTCTTTAGTCCACAAAGGAACCAATACCTGGGGGTTGTATCTGCTTTATCTGTCTCTTAGACTCTGCTCAGTTGTGCATAAGGGCAATCCTTCTGAAAGCCTCCAGACTCTTTTTTAGAGACTCGTAGCCATATAAACTCATTTCTCCTTTCCATTTACCCCTTACAGTAGGTCAAACAGCATTTTAAAGTCATGTTATTTTATGTAGACAGGGATATTCTGCTGATCTGCATTTAACCTTCTGTACAAGGTCATTTTCCAGTTGCATCATCAGTTGGTAGTTGATAGTGATCCCTTGGTGCCTGGGAGGCTCATCCCCGGGTGTCATGTCCCACGCTGGGGGGAAGGCATTGCATTTACATGCTGAGTTTGGCTTCGAGACTGGCCACATTTGAGTAACATGAAGGCTGACAGGAGGAAATTCCCAGGCACAATGCTGCTCTAGGCCTTGTTCATATTTTAGGCTTATCAGCTCACAAGCATAGTCATTAGCGTCAGGGGCTCACTGTTGAAACCTCACTCCCTCCTGGTCCCCGCCGCTGCACCCAGGAGACTGTCGCTGTTCCCCTATGGACCACGACAGAGCACCACTGGCCAGGAACCCAGTACCCCCCCTGCTGTGTTTTTTAATTGTTGCCACTATGAGTATATCCAAACATTACCATGCACCCTGGACATATGTTCTGTACAGCTCCCTGTCAGCCATATATCAGTAGTAATAAATTTAAACATGTAAAGGACTTATATTAGAGAAAACTACACAACATTGTTAAAGGAAATCAAAGAACACTTAAATAAATGGAAGAATACTCCCTGTTCTTGAATAGGAAGAATAAACATCATTAAAATGACTTTCCTATCCAAACTCATCTACACAGTTAACGTGCAAACCCAATAAAAATCAACACAGAATTTTTTAATGAACTGGAAAGACTAACTATGAAATTTATTTGGAGGGGAAAGTGGCCCCAAACAGTCAAAGACATTTGAAAATGAAAAATGAAATGTGAGGAAAAATATTACCTGATGTTAAATCATACAATAAAGCTACAGTGGTCAAAACAACATCGTATTGTCAGAAGGATAGACACACTGACCAATGAAACTGAATTGAGAGTTCAGACACACATCCTCATATATAGAGTTATCTGATATTCAAGAAAGTACAAAGCCCACTAAACTGGGAAGAATGGCCTCTTAAACAAATGGTCCTTGGAGAACTGGATATCCATATGCAAAAGAAGGAGAGGATTACCAACTCATGCCTTATACAAAAATCAACTCAAATAAATGAGAGATCTAAATATAAGAGCCAAGACCATAAAGACCTTGGAAGACAATGCAGGGAAGCATCTACAGGAACTTGTAATAGGAAATTGCTACATGAACTTCACATCCAAAACACAAAAGCCAAAGAAAAAATAGATAAAAGGGACCTCCTCAAAATTAAAGTATTTTGCACCTCAAAGGCGATTATCAAGAAAGTAAAAAGACAGCTTGCCCAATGGAAGAAAATATTTAGTAACCATATATCTGATAGGATCCTACTATCCAACATATATAAAAAATCCTATTTCTCAAAAATAAAAAGACAAACAACCCATTCAAAATGTGGGCAAGAGTTTTGAGCAGATCCTTCTCCAAAGAAGAAATACAAATGGATAAAAGACACATGAAAAATGCTCAACATCACTACCTATTAGAGAAATACATAGCAAAGCTACAATGAGATACCATCTTACCAATTAGACTTGAGGCTATTAAAGAAATAGAGAACTACAAGTGTTGGAGAGGATGCAGATGAATGGGAACCCTTATCCACAGTTGGTGGAAATGTGGAAGAATCCAGCCATTCTGGAGGACAGTTTGGCCCTTCCTCAAAAACTAGCTATAGATTTGCCATATGACCAGCAATTTTACTGCTGGGTATATCCCCAGAAGAACTAAAAACCAGGACATAAACTGATACATGCACACCAACGTTCATAGTGGCATTATTCACTTTTGCCAAAAGTTGGAATCAACCCAAATGCCCATCAAAAGATGAATGGATAAACAAAATGTAGTATATACATACAACAGAATACTACTCATCTGTAAGAAAGAATACAGTACTAACACATGGGATAACATGGATGAACCTTGAGGACCTTATGTTGAGTGAAGTAACCCAGACATTGAAGGACAAATACTATATATCCTCTCTGACATGAATTAAGGAAATCAGACTGTTTCAGAGAGCTAGAGACTGGACGATATGCTTATAGGAAATGGGGGGGGTGTTGTGTGTGTGAGCTGATGTCTACATGAGAGAAATCTATGATAAAATGTGGATAAGTTTTTGTGGAGTGAAGGGATAAGATGATGACATAGGTATACTATTGGGTGGGACTTTGAAGGCTTGGGGGTTTAGGGTTGGGAGGGTGGGTCAGCTGGCCCATGTAGTTTAGGAGAAGGGTTGGGTGAGGGGGAAAACATGGGAGATTGTCAGGTATGTGATTAAAACTATATGTTGAGAAAACTCTTTAGAAAATATATTAAGGAAAGGATACTTGTTTAAGGTGTTTGATGGGGAACATTAGGCACAGGATGTACCTGGGACAGACTTCTAGGGAGTGTGTGAGGGTTCATCTTGTCATATTGTGTTTTATTAGTGGGTGGAGATACGTACAATGAGTGGGAAGTTATTGTACCCCCATCCTGGGGAGGCCTGATATTCTCAAACAGAGGAGAGGGTGTCTCTCAAGAGCATGGGTGGTTCCCAAAGGGGGAGGATAGACTAGAGTGTCAAGCCCTCAGCATTGTTGTAAGTATCTATGAATCTTGTTCTCCAAGCAGTGAAGCTTGGTTGTCGCTGTGGGCCTTGAGGGGAGTGGGAGAGAGGAATAGAATAGATGGAAGTGGGGGTTACTGGAGGGCAATGGAAGTGTTCCACAAGATCTTACAAAAATGGATGTAAGCCCTGTTAAATTTCACCAAAAATATATAAAAGTGAATAGTCAAAAATGTAAAACATAATGTAAACTATACAGTAACCAAAAAGTATACAGTCTAAAATAAAACCATAATGTAAGCCATAACGGAATCACAGTTAGTAGTTATATTTTAATATCGGTACATCAGCTGTAGCAAGTGCAACATGCACATGTAAAAAGATCATTGCTGAGGAAGGGGGAAAAGGGTTTGATATTGGGTATATGGGAGTCACCTAATTGTATATGTGATTTTACTGTGATCTAAAACTTTAGAAGTTAAAATTAAAAATTTTTTAAATGATGTAGATACTGCAGAAGGAATGGAAGAGATTGCCTTGCCACCGTACTTGCTGGGCAACACCTATTACAATGATGAAACACAGAATATCAGGAACAAAGTTTTATGATTTTTTCATTTTTTAATACCCCAATTTATTTCTTTATTTTAGTTTTTCTAAATTATTATAAATTCTATGTCTAATCTATAAGCATGCCAATACTGTTTCATTATCCTTCTAATTGGATTTGGCAATATATTAGACTTAATTTTTGAAGAAATTTTGGATCACAGAGGGGATCCACTATGACAGGGGAAGAGTACTGGTGAGCGGTGTCATTGAAAGGGAAAGCATGCGTGGGAGGGAGTTCTCCAGGGTATGCATATAGGATATATAGATATGTTCAGATGTTCATTGGATATTGTCATAGTGAATAGAGTTACACATGACAACTGAGGGAGTGCTGAGTTCCCATCCTGGGCAGCTCTGTTGCATCCCCCAGTGGAAGAGCATAATCCCCCAGGTGCAAGGGAAAAGACCCATGAAGAAGAATGGTCCAATGATGGGCCCTTTGTACTGATGACTATGCTTATGAGCTTCTGTGCTTGATATTTAAACTAGGCCTTGAGCTGCAGGGTGCCTAAGAGTTACCTCCTGAGAGCCTCCATGTTGCTCAAATGTGGCCACTCTCTAAGCCAAACTCAGCATGTAAATGCACTGCCTTCTCCCCAGCGTGGGACATGACACCCAGGGATGAGCCTACCTAGTGCTGATTTATTGCTACCAATCACCTGCTGGTGATGCAACTAGAAAAATTCCTTAAATCAAAGGGGGAAGTGGTAAAGACAAATTAATTTATATGGCTAAGAGATTTCAAAATGAGTTGCAAGGTCATCAGAGGGGTCGCACTTATGCACATCTCAGTAGGATCTGAAAGACAGCCAAAGTAGATACAACCCCAGATACTGGTGCTCCTGAGGGCTACAGAGACACACAGGTCCTATAGTCATGACAGATGACTGTGGAATTCATTGCTTTGCAGTGGGCCTTACTTTGGAATTTGTGCTCCTTACTGTGATGGAGTTGGACTCAGATGTCACCTCTCTACACATGCCTCTTCTGTCATTTTTACTGAACCTGTGACTGATGCTGCAGTTTGTGTATGCTCAGAAGACTTGAATCTCTGGATGGTCCATGTGTCATCTGGGCCCTGAACCTCAACAGAGCTGGAACACCTACACTCTGGTTCATTGGACTTACCCAGATCAACTGATGGGGAATTATAATGGTCAACCACCACACCAGGCAACCAAGAATGTCTACAACTGCAAGCAGGAGAATTGCATCCATCAGTCATGTGGGATCTAAGCCCCCTCTTGATTTAGAGATGGAGTGGACATCTCCATCCCAAGTGACACAGGATGGAGGAATATATTACAGATTTTAGTGGGCTTGCTGGTAATCTACTATAGAACCACTGTGACTCTAGCAATGGAAGAAAATTATGTCACTGATGTGGAGATTGTGGTCATGGAAGCTACTGAGGGCAGGGAGAGGGAGTAAGAGGTGTGATATGGGGCATTTTGGGGACATGGAGTTGTCCTGAATGATATTGCAGGGACAGATGAAGGACATTTTATATCCTGCCATAACCCACTAGGTGGACTGGGGTAGTGTAATCCACACCATAAACTATAATTCATGCTGTGTAGCAGTGTTCTAAAATGTATTCAGCAAATACAATGAATGCACCACACTAATGAAAGAAGTTGTTGATGAAGGAAAAATGGGGGATGTGGGGGTGGCCATATGGGAACCTCCCATATTTTTTAATGTAACATTTTGTGTAATCTATGTATCTTTAAAATATTTATATATATATATAAAATATATATTAGAGACACCAGCAAGATGGTGGCAGAGTAAGGAGCTCCTAGAATCAGCTCCTGCTACAGGGCAGTTAGTAAACACACAGAGCTCTCTGGAGCTAGCTGAAGCACCTGTTTGGGTGGTCCAGGAAGCCAGAAGAGCATCCTGCAATGTCCTTGAAGGAGTAGAAGATTCATCTTCAGATGAATCTTCAGAGAAGACTCATAAGTAGAGTATTCCATGCCACAGAGGTCGGTGCTTATCATCCACTGGAGGCACAAGCCACCTTGGGAGCTGTTCCATGGCTGGAACTGAAAGCTCCACTTCCCCAAAACGGGGGAGGAAGAGTCAGTTGGGCACGAATTTCAGCTACTGATGAGTAAATTCAGTGTGCTATGGTATAATCCTGAGAACAGCTAAAGTTTGAGCCTGTTCAAGTCAGAAAGAGGTGGGTAGCCACCAACTTAACTCTGCGCCTGGCATGGCAGGAAGCGGGGCAGACCGAGGATCCCAGTGCTGGTGGGGACCGGCTTCTTCCCACCCAGATCATATTACAGCTCAAGCCTAGGCCCCAGTGCCATATCCAGCAGGGAGGAAGCTGCAGAGACCTGCATCAGCCTCTCTGGGAAATTACCAGCCAAGCCATGGAGGCTGGTGACTATCCTACTCTGGCTGCAGGAGCCACCCCAGAGGCTATTCTGTGGCTGGAATTGGAAGCTCCAGTTCCCAGAAATGGGGAAGGAGGAGACAGTTGGCTGCCAATTTGGGCTGCTGATTGGTAGACTCAGCTGGCTAAGATATAACCCTGGGAACAGCTGGGGTGTGAACCAGCCCAAGTCAAAAAGAGGCCAGTAGCCACTGTTCTGACTTCACCTCCAGCCTGAGGGGAAGCCAGGCTGACTGAAATTCTCAGTGTTGGCAGGAACCAGTTTCTTTCATGCAGATCAGCCTGCAGCCCATCTAGGCTTTCAGCCCTGCCTCTGGCAGGGAGAAGCCTGAGGAGCCCTGCACCAGCCTATACAGGTAACTGCAGGTAACTTTGGCTGTAAAAGACTGAAAAATCAGAAGTCTACCAGGGCAACTGCAGTCATCTTGGACCTGCACTGCATAGATTGCTGCCCACACCTGCAGCTCTATCCCTGTCCCAGGCAGGGGAGAAAAAGTTATGAAGCTTCATCAGTCTCTCTGGGCAACTACAGTCTAGGCCTGCACTTGGGTTATTCTACATAGCTGTGACTCTGTCCCTACCCCTGGCAAGGGAGAAAGTTGGAAGAAGCTTCATTGGCCCCTGGCACAATGAGGGCAGCTTGAGCCTCCATAGCTTACAGCACCAACTACATGCTTGGCTCCTTCTGCTCAACCAGCAAGGGAGAAATGATAGGAAGCCCTAAACTAAAGAGAAAAACTGCACCCAGAATAAATACTCTAGTAAGACAGATGCCAAGACACCAACAAAAATAGTACAATCCACACCAAGAAATAGGAAGCTAAGACCCAGTTAAAGGAACAAGATAAGCCTCCAGATGACATAAAGGAGTTGAGACAACAAATTATAGGTGTTCAAAGAGATCTTCTTAATAAATTCAATGAGATGGCCAAAGAGATTAAGGATATTAAGAAGACACTGGAGGTGTTTTTGGGACTTGGAGTTGTCCTGGGTGATGCTGCAAGGAAAGTTACTGGACATTGTATGTCCTCCCATGGCCCACTGGATTGAACGTGTAAGAGTGTGGGCTATAATGTGGACCATTGACCATGAGGTGCGGTGGTGCTGAGAGATGTGTTCAACAAATGCAATGAATGTCTCATGATGATGGAGGAGGTTGTTACTATGGGGGGAGAGGGAGTGAGGGAGTGGGGGGTATATGGGGACCTCATATTTTTTGAATATAATATTAAAATATAATAATAAAGACAAAAATAAAAAATAAAAAAAAGAAGACACTGGAAGAGCACGAAGAAGAATTTGAAAGCATACATAGAAAAATAGCAGATCTTATGGGAATGAAAGGTGCAATCAATGAAATTTAAAAAACATTGACTAGCTCCTGGGGGGAATCGGCTGGGAGGCGTCGGAGACTCTTTGGGACCAGCTGTTTCGGGATTTTTCCTGGTCCGGAGGTGTCTGGACTTCGATTTGGAGGGAAGGTAACAGAGAGGATCCATCTGTGAAATATACACGGAGATCCCAGCTACGTGTGGAGGACTCCCTCCTTGGTGAGCTTAACTAGCAATAAGAAATTGGAATAAGAAGAACAAAGTGACAAAGAGAAGATATAACACTTACACAAAAACAACAGCTAATTAATCTCCAAGACTAGACAAAGAAGCTAAGGAACTGATTAAACCCGTCAAGAAAAAATGTTGACAAGACAGCAACAAAAATCTAAAAACCAAACCAGTAATCAGGAAAACATGGCTGAATCCAATCAACAAACTGAAAATCAGGAAGGGGGGCAGGACTTCGCACAAGCAATGAAAGATCTCAGAACATTTATCACCGACAAATTTGATGAAGTAATGAAAGAGGTTAACAGCGTGAAGACAACACTTGGAGGGGAAATTGCAGACATGCGTAAAAAATAACAGATATGGTGGAAATGAACACCAAAATTCAAGAAATCAAAAATACACTTGCAGCAAATATCAGCAGACTAGAAGAGGCAGAGCAGAGAATTAGTGATGTGGAAGACAGTGCATTGGAAATCAAACAGATAGTAGAAGTGGTCAATAAAAAGGTAGAAAAAATCCAGATAGGACTTAGGGACCTGAATGATAATGCAAAACGCTCAAACATACGTATTATAGGCATTCCAGAAGGAGAAGAGAAGGGAAAGGGGTCAGAAGGAGTGTTGCAGGAAATAATGAATGAAAACTTCCCAAATCTACTGAAAGAGACAGATGTACATATCCAAGAAGCACAGCGCACTCCACTGGTCATAAACCCCAACAGGCCCACCCCAAGACATATACTTGTCAAATTATCCAATGCTCAAGACAAAGAAAAAATTCTAAAAGCAGCAAGAGAAAAGAAATCCATCACATACAAGGGAAACTCCATAAGATTAAGTGCTGATTTCTCATCTGAAACGATGGAGGCAAGAAGGCAGTGGTATCATATAGTTAAGGTACTAAAGGAAAAAAATCTCCAACCAAGAATACTCTATCCAGCTAAACTAGCATTCAAAAATGATGGAGAGTTCAAAATATTCACAGATAAACAGAAACTGAAAGAGTATATCAACAAGAAACCTCCCCTTCAAGAAATTCTTAAGGGAATTCTGCAGGAAGAAAGGAAAAAACAGGACAGTCAGAGATGGAGGAGAGTGTAAAAGCAAAAAGAAAGACAAAAATAGAAGAGGAAAATAAAATAATACAAACAAAATATAACAAACACAAATCCAACCAAAATATGGCTACCATAAATAACTCTCTAAACGTAATAACACTGAATGTCAACGGATTAAACTCACCTATCAAAAGATTCAGACTGGGACACTGGATAAGGAAATACGACCCATCTATATGCTGCCTACAAGAGACACATCTTAGACCCAGAGACTCATGGAGGTTGAAAGTGAATGGCTGGAAAACAATCATACAAGCAGACAACAACCAAAAAAAGGCAGGAGTAGCTATATTAATATCAGACAAAATAGACTTTAAATGCGAAACAATTGTGAGAGACAAAGAAGGATACTATATTTGAGTGAAAGGGACAATGTGTCAAGAAGATCGAACAATCATAAATATTTATGCTCCTAACAAGGGCACCTCTAAATATGTGAGGCAAACGCTGGAAAAACTAAGTGAAAGAATAGATGCATCTACAATTATAGTGGGGGATTTTAATACACCACTATCAACTCTGGACAGAACATCTCAAAAGAGAATCACTAAAGAAACAAAACATTTGAACAGTATATTAGAAGAGCTGGATCTAATAGACATATATAGATCATTACACCCAAACACAGCAGGATATACATTTTTCTCAAGCGCACATGGAACATTCTCCAAGATTGACCATATGCTAGGCCACAAAGAAAGGCTTAATGAATTCAGAAAGATCGAAATCATACAAAACAATATCTCTGACCACAGTGGAGTCAAGCTGGAAATTTGCAAGGGACAGAGACCCAGACTCCACATGACAATTTGGAAATTAAACAGCACACTCTTAGAAAAACAATGGGTCAAAGAGGAAATCTCATAAGAAATCAATGACTACCTTGAAACAAATGATAATGATAACACAACATACCAAAATTTATGGGATGCAGCAAAAGCGGTACTGAGAGGGAAATTTATAGCCATAAATTCATATATCAAAAAAGAAAGAGCAGAAATTGAAGAATTAACTGCACATTTGAAGGAATTAGAAAAACAACAACAAAGTAACCCAACAGGAAGAAGAAGGAAGGAAATAACAAAGATAAGAGCAGAACTAAATGAAATAGAAAATAAGAAAGCACTTGAAAAAATAAACAAGACCAAGAGCTGGTTTTTTGAGAAGATCAACAAAATTGACAAACCTTTAGCGAGACTAACAAAGAAAAAAAGAGAAAAGATGCAAATACACAAAATAAGAAATGAGAAAGGAGATATCACCACTGACCCCACAGAAATAAAGACTATCATAAGAGGATACTTTGAAAAACTATATTCCAACAAAAATGACAATTTAGAGGAAATGGACAAATTCCTAGAAATACATGAGCAGCCCATACTGATGAAAGAAGAAATTGATGATCTTAACAAACCAATCACAAGCAAAGAGATAGAATCAGTCATTAAAAATCTCCCAACTAAGAAGAGCCCAGGGCCAGATGGCTTCACAGGTGAATTCTACAAAACATTCTGGAAAGAATTAACACCACTCCTGTTGAAACTATTCCAAAAAATCGAAACAGAAGGAACACTGCCTAATTCCATCTATGATGCCAACATTACCCTAGTACCAAAGCCAAACAAAGACACCACAAGAAAGGAAAATTACAGACCAATTTCTCTAATGAACCTAGACGCAAAAATACTTAACAAAATACTTGCTAATCGTATTCAACAACACATTAAATGAATTATACACCATGACCAAGTGGGATTTATCCCAGGTATGCAAGGATGTTTCAACATAAGAAAATCAATCAATGTAATACACCATATAAACAGATTGAGAGAAAAAAAACACATGATTATATCTATAGATGCAGAAAAGGCATTTGACAAAATACAGCACCCCTTCCTGATAAAAACACTCCAAAAGATTGGAATACAAGGAAACTTTTTGAACATGATAAAGAGTATATATGAAAAACCTAAGCCAACATTGTTTACAATGGCGAAATCCTGAAATCCTTCCCTCTAAAATCAGGAAGAAGACAAGGATGCCCATTGTCTCCGCTCCTATTTAACATTGTCTTGGAAGTACTGGCTCGAGCACTGAGACAAGAACCAGATATAAAAGGCATTCAAATTAGAAAGGAAGAAGTCAAAATTTCATTATTTGCAGATGACATGATCCTATATATAGAAAACCCTGAGAGATCTTCAACAAAGCTCCTAGAACACATAAATGAGTTTAGCAAAGTCACAGGTTATAAGATCAATGAGCAAAAATCAGTAGCATTTCTATACACCAATAATGAGCAAGATCAGGAGGAAATCAAGAAACAAATACCATTCACAATAGTAAATAAAAAAATCAAATACTTAGGAATAAATTTAACTAAAGAGGTAAAAAACTTATACATCGAGAACTATACAAGATTGTTCAAGGAAATCAAAGAAGACCTAAATAAATGGAAGAATATTCCCTGTTCATGGATAGGAAGACTGAATATTATTAAGATGTCTATCCTACCAAAACTGATCTACACATTCAATGCAATCCCAATAAAAATCAACACAGCCTTCTTTAAGGAACTAGAAAAACTAACTATGAAATTTATTTGGAATAAAAAGGGGCCCCGAATAGCCAAAGACATATTGAAAAAGAAAAACGAAATAGGAGGAATCACACTTCCTGACTTCAAAACATACTACAAAGCTACAGTAGTGAAAAGAGCATGGTACTGGCATAAGGAGAGACACACAGACCAATGGAATCGAATTGAAAGTTCAGATATAGAACCTCATGTATATAGCCATATAATATTCGATAAAGCCACCAAACCCTCTCAAGTGGGAGAGAATGGCCTATTCAACAAATGGTGCCTGGAGAACTGGATAGCCATATGTAGAAGAATGAAAGAGGATTACCATCTCACACCTTATACAAAGATCAACTCTAGATGGATCAAAGACCTAAATATAAGAGCCAAGACCATAAAGACCTTAGAAAGCAGTGTAGGGAAAAATCTACAGGACCTTGTAATAGGAAATGGCTTCATGAATATCACACAAAAAGCACGAGCAGCAAAAGAACAAATAGATAAATGGGACTACCTCAAAATTAAAGCCTTCTGTACCTCAAAGGAGTTTATCAAGAAAGTAAAAAGGGAACCCACACAATGGGAGAAAATATTTGGCAACCATATATCTGATATAGACTTATAACTTGCATATATAAAGAACTCATATATCTCGAAAACAAAAAGATAAACAACCCATTTAAAAAATGGGAAAAAGATTTAAACAGACACTTCTCCAAAGAAGAAATACAAATGGCTAAAAAGCACATGAAAAATGCTCCAAATCCCTAGCTATCAGGGAAATGCAAATCAAAACTACAATGAGATACCATCTTACTCCCATAAGATTGGCAGCCATGAAAAAAACAGTAGAATACAAATGCTGGAGAGGATGTGAAGAAAGGGGAACACTCATCCATTGCTGGTGGGAATGCAGAAGGATCCAACCATTCTGGAGGACAGTTTGGCAGTTTCTCAAAAAATTATCCATAGATTTGCCATATGACCCAGCAATACCACTGCTGGGTATATACCCATCAGATCTGAAAACAAGGACACAAACCGATATATGTACACCAATGTTCATAGCAGCATTGTTCACCATCGCCAAAAGTTGGAATCAATCCAAAAGTCCATCAACAGATGAGTGGATCAATAAAATGTGGTATATACACACAATGGAATACTACTCAGCTGTAAGAACCAATACACTACAATCGCACGTGGTAACATGGATGAACCTTGAGAATCTTATGTTAAGTGAAGCAACCCAGGCATTGAAGGACAAATACTATATGCCCTCAATGATATGAAATAAGTTAACTGCCTCAGAGAGCTAGAGTCTGGAAAAGTGGCTTACTGGAAATCGGGGGGTGGAGGAAGGATGTGAGTTAATGTCTGTAGGTGTGGAATCTGTGATGAGCTGGGGGTAAGTATGAGCACAAAGAAGGGACAAAATGGGGGCAAGGGGTTTCCTTCGGGTGGGGTTTTCTGGGTTTGAGGTGGGCTGGGGATGGGAAGAGGGGTAATATGGTCCAAGAAATAGGTGGGAGGGAGGGGCAACATACAAACATGGGAGAGTGCCAGAAGTTCGTTGAGAACTAAATGTTGAGTAAAACGTATCAAAGTATAAGTAGCAGGGTCACCTGGTTAGGACGCTCAGGGGGTATGGTCTGATGCGGGACGGACTCTGGAGGGAATAGTTGAAGGCTCATTTTGCCAAGGTGGGTTCTACCATTGGGTGGGGTGGACCCATATCCTGGGGAAGACTAATGCCGTCAAATAGAGAGAACTGTATCTCTCGTGAGAAAGGACAGCTCCCAGGGCATTAGATTGGCAGGCGTTGTGGGCCCTAAGGGGAGGGGAAAATGGACGTGCAATGGATAGAACAAAGGTAAATAAGGGGGCAAAAGAGGAGTTATGTGAGAGTACACGAGGATGAATATAAAACAGCTAATATTACACCAAAAACATATAGGGGACGACAGACTAATAAGGAAAACCATAAGACAAAACATAGGATAACTAAAAAATTTAGAAAACTGTACAACCTAAAGTATGGACCACATAGTAAGCACAAATGTTACCTTGTTTGAAAACTATAGTTTCGGAATCTGTACATCAGTTTCAGGAAATATGATATGAATAAGTTAAAAGATTATTGCTGTGGAAGGGAAAATGTTTTATGGTGGATCTGGGGAAATACTGTATATTGTATATATGAATTTTGGTGATCTAAGACTCTTCTGAAGTTGACATTATGTTGGGATTCACTTTACGGGAAGTTTTGGATCACAGAGTGGTTCAACAATGGCAGCGGAGGAATACTGATATGGGATGTTATTGACAGGATATAATATATGGTTGACAGGGAGTTATACAGGGCATATGCCCAGGGTATATGGTAATGTCTATATATACTCATAGTGGAAACAATTGAAAACAACAGCTGGGGGGGTACTGGGCTCCTGGCCGGGGGGTCACTGTTGTGGGCCCTGGGAGAGCAGCGGCAATCCTCCAGGTGCAACGGCAAGAACCAGGAAGGAAGGAGGGCCCAACAGTGGGCTCTTGATACTAATGGCTACACTTTTGAGCCTATGCACCTGCAATAAGAACAAGGCCTAGAGTAGCATTGTGCCTGGGGGTTTCCTCCTGACAGCCTTCATGTTACTCAAATGTGGCCACTCTCACAGCCAAACGCAGCGTGTAGATGTGATGCATTCCCCCCAGCGTGGGACACGACACCCGGGGATGAGCCTCCCTGGCACCGAGGGATCACTACCACATACCAGCTGAAGAAGCAACTAGAAAATGACCTTGAATTAAATATTCAATGCGGAACAGCAGAATATACCTGTCTACATATAATAACATGACTTTGGGAAGCGGTTTGACCTAATGTAAGGGGGAAATGGAAAGGAGAAATGAGATTATAAGGCTGTGAGTCTCTAAAAAAGAGTCTGGAGGTTGTCAGAAGGAATACCCCTATGTACAACTGAACAGAGTCTAAGAGACAGATAAGGTAGATACAACCCCAGGTATTGGTTCTTTTGAGGGATAAAGAGACCCATGGGTTCTATGGTCATGGCAGAAGGGGTTCACTGCCATGACAGATGGCCCTTCTTTGGAGCTGGTGTTTCTGCGTGATGGAAATGGACTCAGAGGGGATCTCTTTTCACAAGACTTGCATGCTACTTTATTGGAATTGTAGTTGGTGCTAAGTTTAAGATATATGTAGGGAATTTGAATCTCTGGACTGATAATATGAGACCCAGGCCCAGAGCCTCAACAGACTTCAGCTCCTACACTTTGACTTATTGGACTTACTCCACTCAGCTAACATGGAGTTGAAGAAGGTCAACCACCACAACATGGAGCCTAGAGTGTCTACAACTAGAAGCGGGAAGAGTGCATCCAGTACCCATGTGGAATCTAAGCCCTCACTTGACATAGGTGTGCAATGGACACAACCAATCCAATGTCCACAGAGAAAATGTGGAATGGGTGTGGGAACGGTAGCCATGGGGGCTGCTGGGTGTGGGGAACGGGAGGAAGAGATGAGATGTGGAGGCGTTTTCGGGACGTGGAGTTGTCCTGGATAGTGCTTCACGGACAATTACGGGACACTGTAGATCCCCCCAGGGCCCACTGGATGGAACGTGAGAGAGTCTGGGCTACGATGTGGACCATTGACTATGGGGTGCAGTGATGCTCAGAGATGAACTTACCAGGTGCAATGGATGTATCACGATGATGGGAGAGAGTGTTGCTGTGGGGGGAGTGGGGGGCGGGGGCGGTGGGGTTGAATGGGACCTCATATATTTTTTTAATGTAATTAAACAAATAATAATAATAAATAAATATTTTAAAAAAATTAAAAAAAAATAAAAAACATTGGAATCATATAAGAGCAGATTTGAGGAGGCAGAAGAAAGGATTGGTGAAATTGAAGAAATGGCCTCTGAAAGTGAACATACAAAAGAACAGATGAAGAAAAGAATGAAAAAAAAATTGAACAAGGTCTTGGGGAAAGAAATGACAGCAAAAGGGGCAGAAGAAATAATTGAAGAAAAAATGGTAGATAATTTCCCAACCTTATTGAAAGACAGATCCCTGTCCAAGAAGTACAATGTAATTCCATCCAAAAAATATCCAAATAGACCAACTCCAAGACACATACTCATCAAAATGTCAAGGGCCAAAGACAGAGAATTCTGAGAGCAACAAGAGAAAAGAAATACATAACATATAAGGGATATCCAATAAGAGTATGTGCTGATTTCTCACCAGAAATCATGGAGGCAAGAAGACAGTAGTCTGATATATTTAAGATACTACAAGAGAAAAACTTCCTGCCAAGAATCTTATATCCAGCAAGTCTGTCATTCAAAAATGAGGGTGAGATTAGAATATTCACAGATGAACAGAAACTGAGAGAATTTCTAAGCAAGAGACCAGATTTTTTAGAAATACTAAAGGGTGTGCTACAGCCTGAAAAGAAAAGACAGGAGAGAGGGGCCTGGAAGAAAGTCTAGAAATGAAGATTATATCAATAAAAGTAACTAATAGTGTCAAAAGAGTCATGAAAATACAATATAACAGATAAAACTCAATAGTCAGGAATAAACCTAACCAATGTTGCAAAGCACTTGTATTCAGAAAACTGCAACTCAGTGTTAAAACAATTCAAAAAATGGCCTAAATAACTGGGAGAACATTCCATGCTCATGGATTGGAAGACAAAATATCATCAAGATGTCAATTCTACTCAAGTTGATATATAGACTTAATGCAATCCTAATAAAAATTCCACCAGCATTAAAGAAAAAATTGAAAACACAATTATTAAATTTATTTGGAATGGTAAGGAGTCCTGAATAGCTGGAACATCATAAAAAGGAAAAGCAAGCCCTCATCTCCAGACTTTAAATCATAATACATACATATAGTGGTAAAAATAGCATGGTTCTAACCTAAAGACAGACACAATAGACCAATGGAATCAAATTTATGGTTCAGAAACAGACTCACATATATGTTCAAGTGATTTTGTACTAGCCTGTCAAAGTCACACAGCTTGGACAGAACAATCCACTCAACAAAAGGCACTGAAAATATTGGACATCCATAGCTGACAATAGGAAAGAGGACTCCTATCTCACAACTTATCCAAAAATTAACTCAAAATATATCGCAAACTGAAAATAAAAGCAAGAACCATAAAACTTATAGAAGAAATTTTAGGAAAATATCTTCAGTACCTGGTGGTGGGTGGTGGATTCTTAGAAGAGATAAGAGAAGGACTGAGTGGACTACTGATGTTTAATGTATGTAGAATTTTTAATTAGCTTTACTGTAAAGGTATGGAAATGTATAGAGTGGATGGTAACACACAGTGAGTAACAGCTGGTTTATAAATGGGGAAGTGGCTGAAAATGGTGGTCTAGTTATATAAATGCCAATTGACAGAATGCTAGGAAATAATCTAGGAACTAAGTAGCATAGTAAACTAAGAGGTGGGTGAGAATTGTGATTGATGATACAGATGCAAGAGTGTCCTTTGTTAGGTAAAACAAATGTAGATCACTACTGCAGGGTGTTGGGAATGTGGAGAAGGATGGGAAAAACACAGCTGGAGTCACCTATGGACTGTGGTTAGTAGTAATAATATAATATTCTTGCATCTGTATGAAAGATGTACTGTGTTGGTACTGAGGCAGTACAGAAAAGGTGAGCCAAGTGTACACTATGGACATGGTAACAGTCAATTGATATTATTTCATCTGTAGCAAATGACACACCACATTGTGGTGTGTTGATGGAGGGGTGTTGTTTGGGAATTCTGCACATGTGCATGATTTTTTATAAGGCTACAACTTCTGTCATAGAAAATATTTAAAAAATAATGAGGTGAATTGGGGGAAAACACAACAAATGTAACATAAGGACTATGATTAATAGTAAGATTTTGACAATATTCTTTCATAATTTGTAACAAATGTCTCATGACAGTGCAAGGTGTTGGTGGAGGGTTAATGTATGGGACAATTGCATGATGTTATGCAGGTTTGCTTTGTAAGTTCACAACTTATACTATACACTTAATTGTTTATGTATGCTCATATATGAATGATATAAAGATAATAATTGGATTGGTTAGGGGAAAATTGTTTAGTAGTAATATTTTGACAATACTTTTTATTGGTTAAAATTTTAAAAAATAATACAAGTTATTGGTGGTAGGGTGAGATATTATATATGTTTGTTTGATGTTATATATGTTTTGTAAGTTTACAACTATTATACACTTACTGTTTATGTATATGTATGAGTGATATAGTTCAATGAATTTAAAAATACATTAGAGGCAATAAAAGCAGCTTTGCAATGTTCAATGACAGAATTAGTGATTGCAAAGACAGAACACCTGAACTGGAAAAGACAGGAAAGTAAAAGAGAAGACAGTGGAAAAAGTGAAACAAGTGTTCAAGAAATCAAAAAACAATGCAAAGTGCACAAATTTACACTATTGGTTTCCCTGAAGAAGAGAATGGAAAAGGGGTAGAAAGAATACTTGAGGGAATAGCAAATGGAAACTTCCCAACCCTTATGAAGGATATAAATATCAAAATCCAAGAAGGACAATGCACCAGAAGTAGAGTAAATCCAAATAGACCTACTCTGAGACACCTACTATTCAGAATGACAAACATAAGAGATAAAAAGAATTCTGAAAGCAGCAAAAGAAAAGCATCACGTGCAATAGAACCTCAGTAAGATTAAGTGCTGACCTCACATCTGAAACCATGAAGAAGAGAAGAAAGTGGCATGAAGTACTTAATGTACTTAAAAAGAAAAATCCATTAACCAAGAATTTTGTATCTGGCAAAGCTGAACTTCAAAAATGAGGGTGAGTCCAAAGTTTTCACAGGAAAAAAAAACGAACACTAATAGAATGTTACCAAAAGACTTACAAGAGATACAAAAGGGACTACTGCATCCTGAAAGGGAAAAAAAGAGAGAGACTTGGAGAATAGTGTTGAAAGGAAGATTATTACAAAGGGTGAAATAAATGGTAAAAAGACAGAAAATAGTATCATATTGTTGTAGAATTTGAGAGAGGTTCAATTATTTGTGTACAGAGAGGCCAGGACTCAGGAATGATTTTGAGAAGGAAAAATGGTTTATTGACGGCTGGTCGGACTCAGGAGCTTTTTGTTTCAATCCTGAGCCCCGAACAAGATTTTTGAATCCCTTTTATATGGAGGAAACATTAAATGGTCCCTTTGTTTCAGTTCTCAATAGGCTTGAATTAGCATATATATCTTCCACATCCTAGGTTAGGTTTTAGCATGGACTTCATACATTCTAGATAAGCTTTTAGCATATTTGGTTTGCATTTCTCCTAAAGACTTAAAGTTTATAGACCTTGCATTGTTAAACTGTTTCCTGGGACTGGAGATGTTGCCATTGTCACCAAGGGCAGGACTGCAGCCTCTTACCATTTCACACCCACAAGTCAGACAGTTTAAGTTATCTCTGAAGAGACAAAGAGCCTCCCACCCATTGCCCATGTCCTAGAGACCTTCCTGAGGTAGCACAGACTTCCCCTTTGCTAGCCCATGGAAATGTCCACAGCCAGTGATTGCTAAATTCTCTTAAATATGGTCCCTCCCTTCTACCCCCATGAGATTATCTCAATTTGGCGTTTATGGCAAAAAGAACACAAAAGGAAGATTTTTCTTTCCTGAGGCTTTATCAGCAGTCTTTCTAACCAATAGGCCTTAAAAGCAATCAGCATTATGATCAGAGTCTACCTGATGAAACTCTGTGCATACAAGGGCCTGGCTGAGAGGGGTTCCCCCAACCCACCTGCCAGCAGTCACAGCATCACCTGGGAATTTGTTAGAAATGCAAATTCTCAGACCCAGATCCAGACCTGCTGAATCAGAAACTCCAGGGATGGGGCAGGCTGTTTCAGTTAACAGTTGTCCAGGAGACTCTGATTCAAGGTCAATCTTGAGACCCTGTGGCTGAGAGTCCAGGCACTAGACCAGCCCCTGTATTTTACAAAAACAAAACTGAGTTGCAGAGAGGATAAGGGACTTCTCCAAATTTTCACAGTTGGCCAATGGCTGAGGCAAGAATGGAATGGAAATTTGCCTCTTCCCTGAATTCTAAGACAGAGTAAAACCTACGCAAAGCTTCAGGCAACTGAAAACAACTCTATGAGCTAAAAATGCAAATCAGAAGCCTTGGAGTTCACTTCTGTCAAGCCAATGAACAATGGCATCCATAAGTGAGTAAAAATGCCCATACTCAAAGTTCTTCTAAACCCTTAAGCTTTGTAGGAAGTATTCTTTCATTAAAAGCACTTTAGGGGAAGCAGATGTGGCTCAAGCAGTTGGGCACCACTTGGGAAGCCTGGCTTCAGTTCCCAGTGTCTTTTAAAGAAAACTAACAATACAGAGAGCTGATGCAAAGTGTTGGTGCAGCAAGCTGATACAACAAAATGACACAATGAGACAACACAATGAGGAAACACTACAAAAGATGCTACAAGCAGGGAGCAGATGTATCTCAAGTGGCTGAACACCTCCCACCCATATGAGAGATCCTGGGTTCTGTACCAGATGCCTCCAAAAAAAAACAAAAAAAAAAACTAGACATAGAGAGCAGGCAGTGAGTACAAACAATGAGAGGGTGAGAAATATAGAGATAAATTAAATAAATAAATGAATAAATAAATAATAAAATCTTTAGAAAACACAAAAACACTTTAAGTCCACACCCTTTAAAATTCCAGTATTTCAAATCATCTGTTTAGAAATGACTAGGCTTTGTCTTGAATCCTCTATATTATTCTTTTTCCATACTCAATGTGCAATTCTTAAAGCCAGCAACCACTGCACTTCCCCTTGCTCTAGATATGTCTAACAATAGAAAAATCATTTTTGACTAATGGTGGATATCTGATTAAGTAAAACAAATTATTTTAATCTAAGAATATGTTTCTGCTTGATATGGCTTTAATGGGCATACTTAACACATTTAAGTTGAAAATGTCACATCTACAGAAATACATTTAATTTCCCTAGCTGTCTAACAAACATGAGAGCTTTTGAAATCTTGCCCATTTCAAAGCCTGCTTATTAAAAGTAAGCACTAAAAGGTTAAAGGTCTAATTTAAACTAAATGAAAATAACTTAAGTTTGAAATTAATTTATTGCTGTCACTTTCAGATGAAGTCATCTCCCACAGATGCATTGTTTTTCTTGGTAATCTAGACTGAAGAAAGAGTTAATTATAAAAATGTCTATAACCCAAACTTTATATATTTTCTTTTATGGCATTACCAATATGATATCATGGACCCAAAGGCATTCTGAATAAAATATTGTTAATTGTATGAAAAAAATAAAAGGCACATATTGTGAAAAAAGCTGGCTTCAAATTAATAAAGACATATTTAGAAGTCACTCAGCCTTGAAATTACCAGTCTTTCAATGTCATGTGTCTTTTGAGAATGACCTGGTCTTCAGAACAATAAAACCAATGATTGAGGAATCAGGGTTGAAATCAACTAAATCACCTACCTTTCAACTACTAAACTGGAGAATTAAATCACAAAAGATGAGGGATTATCTCTTCCAAGAGAACACTTCATTAAAAATATAGATAGTATCTTAACACTCGCACAATTTCTCATATTCTATCCAAAGTAAACATTTACAAATGAGGTTAAAAGCGACTGCCTTAAAAACCACCCAAAGTTGATGATCATCACCACGATTGTTGAGCATGGTGGTGTACCACAGGGCCACCTGTTTCATGACCAACTCTGGGAGCACACCAAGCCCCTCACAGACTTAGTGATGGGGACTGACTCATATTCCTGAAGACACATTCAAATCCTGGTTCCTGGTGCTGTGGGTGGGAGCTATTTGGAAGAATCTCAAAGATCCTTTTAAGATAAAACCAAATTGAGCCAGGAGGGCCTTCATCCTACAGGACTGGAGACCTCACAAGAAGAGGATCTAGACAGATGGACCCCTGTGCAGAAGTGGAGACCACAGGATTCAGATGGCCATGTGATGAGGAGAGGTTGAGCCACCAGTAGGATGCCCCCCTGCACGACCGTGTGGCTGCTAATCCCTTGATTTGATGTCTAGCCTCCAAAACCTGAGACACTAAATTCCTGCTGCCTATGGTATGTGTCACAGTCAACCAGCCAGACTCAGACAGATGAGGTTAGCATCCCCCACTGTAAAGATGGGGGAATGTAGGCTCAAAGAGATGACATGACTTACACTAGACCTCAGAGCTAGAAAAAGGAAGAGCCAGAATTTTACCCAACCCTGGTGAATGCCAAGCCCCATGCTTTCCTCATGACCTCAGCTGCTTCTCACTTACAGGGTGACAACAGAAAATGCTGGCCACCAGGGCCATCCATCCTCCTAGGGATTTTTGTCCTCGAGTGAACAAAATTCCTTTTTTTGCAGTTCAGATCATTGGGGAGAAAGTGCATTGCAGTATATCTAGAGTTCAATTGTGCTAAAATGTAACTTTGCTGATATTTCCTCTTGAAGAAACTAAAATGCAAGCATTGTTTTAGGTACACTAGAGATAATATCAGGTAGTAGTAGTGGCTTCTGTGACTATTAGGAAAATAACTGCACACCCCTCCCCAAATACAAATGCAGAGAATCCATGAACAAAAATCCCAGTCACTTAAGGTTGGTGGATATTTTTAATGTTGTGAAGGTATCCGCAGTCAATGAGTCACCAGCATCACTTAATCTGAAATAGTCTTATGTAAAAGTCCACCTGCTGGATGTGCCTATATCCTAAAGGTGTCTGCCAGGCTCTTGACCAAGGCCCCTTACGGAAGCTGCTTGTCTTTCATTGTACCTGTCATAAGGCCAGATGGGGGCATCTCTGCAGATTCTAGATGTCAGCAGAACCAGGATATAAGGCCCTAGGTTCCCCACCCCCTGTGAAAGGAGCCCCTGGACCTTTGGGGCCTGGGGTGACCCTCAGGCTGGAGAAAAGTACCTAAAGCCAGGAGCCTTGATGCTGGGGATGTCGTTCTTCTTTAGAAGTCAGCCCTCACATGGTTGGCACTGCCATGGTGGTGATTCAGTGGCTGGATGGGCTGGTGGATGTGCTTCCTATAGGTGTGAAGACATCAGCACCTCAATGGGCCATTCATGCTCCTGTGGGGTATCATTGAGATGCTCCCATTAGCAGGGGTCTGCTGCTGTAACTGCCTGAATCCCAACAAGGGGCAGAAGTTAGGAGCTTGGGTTTGTAGAAGTCAAAATAAGATGTCACTGGTTAAGCAAGCATGAGGGCATAATTCTGACAACTTCATTTTCTAGTGTCACTTAAAAATCCATCACACTTCTGGAATGAATGTATTAGTGCTGGATGTTCATGATTTTTTTCATTACATGTACCAAAATTCAATCATAACTGATTGGGATGTTTTCATTTCAGGTGAAGAATCATATCTGGACAGACTGAGTCTAGCACAACAGACACAACTTTACTTATTCTCAGTGATAGAATATCCTTTCTATAAGGTAAAAACAAAAGGTGTATGGCATTATTTCAGTGAGGGCAAACAGTTTTCTTGTGCCCCTTCTGAAAACTAAGTCTTTTCTCTTTTGACCTGTCTCCGTAACTTTATTAAAAGGGAAAACTTTCATTTACTTGGAGCTAGGTGCAACAGCTGGCCTTTTCTTTGATAAATTGACCCCATTTCTGTCTTGTCCTATAGGACCAATTCCTGCTGTGTGAGATTTCTAGATGGTTTCAAGTGTTGAAGGCATACAAATCTTAATATTCCTTGATTCACTTCAAGGGTTTTAAAGGGTTTAGCACGCACAATAGCCATTTGATTAAAAAGTCTGAATCTCTGAACTCTACAAATCCTAATTATTTCTGAGTGCATTTTTTAACCAAGTCAGAAATTTCACTCTTCTCTGGTAGACTTTATTTTAGGTGGTATCTGTGCTATAAAGATTCACTCTCATAAACTTCACAGCATACCTTTTTTGTGTGGTTGGAAATAGTCCCAACAGACTTCCTCACCTTCTGCTTTGTCCTTAAAACGTGACTCAGGATCATATTCTGGTAAAAGGTAAAGAAGTGGAAAGCCGTTACTCTTTTCTTTTAAAATTTTTTAACAATGCCAAGGCCTATAAACACTAAAATTAGTTAACCCCAAACAACTCCCTTCCCTGAAATAACAAATTTGTAACTGTGCTTTCTATGCCCAACATACACAAATATATAAACCAATTTTCTTTTCTCTTTATGTCCAGTATATCATATAATTTACCATTATGTCCAGTATACATAGACCTTCCTCAAGGCCAATGTGTGTGGATCAAATACGTTCTTTCTCAAAGTGGTGCAGTATTTTATGGGACTTACTCACCAGTTTCCCAGCTTATGATCTTTCAGGTTCTTTCCAACTTTGGTCTCTATCAGCAGTGCTGTAGTAAACACCCTTGTGTGTCATTCTACTGCAACCCATGTTCCTTTAAGCTGCAGACTAGAATGTTAAGAGTGGGACCAGTGGTGTAACGTCAGTAGGTAGTGACTCTGAATGGTAGACGTCACACCTCCCCAGCAGTGAGTGAACGTGGCTGTGTTTTTTTAGTCCTGTTAGCTTTTGCCACTTAGTTCAGTGGAAAAGGGTGTCTTGTCATGTATTTAAATTGCATTTGAGTGAGCAATAATGAAGTTGAGCATTTTGTCAAATGTTTATTGGCCATTTGTATTTCCTAGGAATTGCCTTCCTGCTCCCTAATTCATCTTTCTATTGCTTTGTGTTTTTAAGATTTGTGTGACCAAATCTACCTGTCTTTTAATGGTCCCTGACTTTTCCATCATGCATAAGATTATTTCACCAAATATGTGTTAGTGCAAATATTTACTAATTTTTCCCCATTGGATCTTTAATCCACCTGTGAGTTCCAGGCCACCATAATAAAGTGATTTACATGCATGTTTTGGTTTCCCACTGCACGTGTACTATAGCCTTTTCAGTATGCAAAAGCATTATTTTTATTTTTAAATGTATACACCTCAATTAAAACGTGACACAGATGAAAAAAGCACACATTGTTGGAAAACTGGAACTGATAGACTTGCTTGACACAGGATTGCCAAAAACCCTCAGTTTATTTAAAAAAACAAACACAATATCTGCAAAGTGCAATAAAGCAAAACTCAGTAAAAGGAGATATGCTCATAGTCTGATGTTTGGTAGGAGTTTAACTCTTCTTTACTAGACAGATAACTAATTTTCCAGCACTAGTTGTTCCATTGCAATCCTTTATTTATTGAATTGAGATGTCAGTTTTATCATTTCTTCTTGGATTAAAAATTTTAACTGAGTGTCCTTCAGGTCCTTAAAGCAATTCTGAGAGTTTCAGAGATGTTTCTTGAATTTGACAGCATTGTCATGATGTTTATTGTTCTTTTTTCAGGGACTACTTTTAAGACACATTTTAAGAATATTTTGAGCTATTACACTTTAACTATAACAAGAATATTTTTCATTGCTGTGTTAAGAAAGATATCAGTCTTAAGTCCTAGAAAAATATCATTCAGTAAAGGAATTTTGATTCAATCTTTTATACATAAGTAACTCACTACCTTCACTTTATTCTCTGGTTTTGTATCTTATTTTTCTCTCATGATTGAATATATGATTTTAGGATCCCAAACTCCTTCCTAAATATCAAATGAAATCGTTTTTTACTCCATACCATTCCCTGGAGACCCCTGTGGATTTTCATTTTCATAAATCTCTGGTAATTGAATTGATCGACCTTTTAGGAGCAAGATCCTACTTTGCTTCCAAAATGTTAATAACCTATTGGTATACAGTAGGTAAGTAACAGGGGATTTATTTACAGAACCTTAGTGGTTGTTATCTCTTTGGGAGACAGGTGGAGCTTAGTAGCCACAGAATGCAAAATGGAATCTTCCCTGCCCCACATGAGGCTCTAGAGTATAGATGGTAGAATATAGTATATAGACTGTATTTGAATCCAGCTTGCCACAGATTAGCAGAATGTCTTTGCACAGAGTATTTACCCTTTTTAACCTTTTTCTGTTTGCTTCCTCATCTGTAAAATGTGAGTAAGAAGAATATTGACCTCAAACACTTATGGTAAGAAGGAATAAATGAGGGAATAACACAGTAAGTGCTCATTTCAGTTTAGCTGCTCTTATAGTCTAGGCCTGCATAGTCCAGTATAGTAGCCACTAGTGCAGATGGCTACTTAAATTTACATTAAACATAAGTAAAGTTTATATCACATTTCAAGTGCTCCAAAGCCTCCCATAGCTGGTGGCTACCACATTAGCACAGATATAAGCACACAGATCCTCCTAGAAATAGCTGCTGGACTATGCTGACTTTGAGTCGAAGTCCTTCCTTTCATCAATTAAAAAATCATCTCAAAGAGAACCATCTTTGATAGGCTTCAAATGGTCACATGTTCCACCTCTCCTGCTCTCATGGTCCTTTCTACAGAAGGAATGGCATATACCAGAGGGCTTGGAAGGGAACACTAGCCACTCCCCTTGGCCACATGTTGCAGTTGTGGGGTGCCACGGTCATGGGCTGCATTAGCTGTCAGGAGACATGGAAGAGAGGGATGTGTTGAGCTGCTTAGTTGTCTAATTTTGCTGAAGTTAGAGGATTTTCTTCACTGTCTGAATTGAAAGTGTGCCACCATTTGTAAGGAGAAGGAGAAAGTGTGTGGTTCCTACTGCTCCCCTGTTAATTTGAGGACCTACTCCTTGCTTTAGACCAGGAAGCCTCCTTAATTTCAGGCTTACAGGCTTGTTCTTGAAGCTGAGTGAGTGAACATCCTCATTTGGTTGTGGTCATTACTTTGCAGCCTTCTGTCCTATTGGTAAATACAGTTTGGAAGAAATCAAAACAGAACAAAGAAGTAAAGGAAGATAGTGTTTGTGAGGGTATCACATGAAGAATTTTTTCCTTCTCTCACTAGATATTGAAATTAAATTAGATAAAGAAGGATTTGTATTACCTTTTACAGTTGATGAAGATGTACACAAAAGATAAAGAAATTGTTCTAGTTTTTATGTTAAAAGGCCTGTTGAGGTGAATAGGAAAGCATCATTTTCTTAAAAAGGTGAGAATAATAGACAATTCCAGAAATAAAACTACATTTCAGGATATGTTTTCTGGAAATTCCTTGTAATATTTTATAAACAGCATCATTAATTAAGCCAAGTACTTTTTCAGTAGCCTAAAGAGTAACACATTCATGATTGATGTGAGAGTACTGGCCATTAGGAAAAGCCACATTTTGAGTAAACTTTGGCCAAAAAAACAATATTTTGGATTGTTATAAAAACTAAGTTTATTTCTCTTTGATTTTTTTTTCAGAGGAGCACTATGCATTAATGGCCCCAGAAGAGTTTGTTTTAACAGCAAAAATTTACTAGGAATAGAGGCTATTAAACAACGGAAACTCCATTTACTTGGTTATCAAGTTGTCCAGGTATGGGTCCATTCCCTCAACCCCCCAAAGTAATCCCTCATTCATACTTGCTTTTTACAGGGTCCTAAGTAGTCTGCTAGGACAGTGGGCTGAGAATCTTATATCTCTAATTGAAGTACCCACTTTGTTAATTAGGCTTTTCAGTGTACTTGATATTTTTTATAAATCTTCGGCTTATGTTTTGAAATACAGAATTTTTTTTTAAAGATTTATCTATTTTATTTATTTCTCTCCCCTCCCAACCCCCACCCGGGTTGTCTGTTCTCTGTGTCTATTTGCTGCATCTTCTTTGTCCACTTCTGTTGTTGTCAGCGTCACGGGAATCTGTGTCTCTTTTGGTTGTCTCATCTTGTTGTGTCAGCTCTCCGTGTGTGCAGCACCATTCCTGGACAGGCTGCACTTTCTTTTATGCTGGGTTGCTCTCCTTATGGGGCACACTCCTTGTGCGTGGGGCTCCCCTATGCAGGGAACACCCCTGCATGGCACAGCACTCCTTGCGCACATCAGCACTGTGCATGGGCCAGCTCCACACAGGTCAATGAGGCCCCGCAGTTTGAACCATGGACTTCCCATGTGGTAGACAGATGCACTAACCACTGGGCCAAGTCCGCTTCCCTTGAAATATACAATTTTCTGATGTTCAATTTTCCAAAAGCAGAATATGCCTATATTCTTCATAAGCTATGCTCAACTCTGCTTTTAGAGTTATTAAATTATTGGAATATCTGTTTTAATTTCCCCCTGATGTAAGTGTAAGAATGGACAGGATGACTCAGTAAAACCATTATCTTCATCACTACCTAATGTCTAAGACCTTTTTGTTTCCTTTGCAAGTTACTTAATAAGGCATTATGATGATGAGTGACTAGAATGTAGATGAATTTCCCAAGTTCTCTAAGGTATTGGTGCTAGTCTGATACCTGATTTCCTCTCTGGCTTACTCTTGTCCAGTTCATCTTGAACACCCCAGAATAATCTTCTGAAAACCCTCAGCATGCCAGCTTGTGATCAGAAACCTTGTTTCTTTCCTACTCATGGGATACAGTAGAACCTCCTCTGCTCTGACTTTTGGGATCCCCTGAGGCTGCACCTTGTTACCTGTCTTCAAGCTGGTGGTCTCTTCTCTCCCACCTAACCCACTCCATTCTCTCTTGCCTTGCTCCTTTGACCAGGTGTCCCTTCTCCCTCCAGACAGCATCTCCCCATGACTAAATTCTGTCCATTCAGCAACACCCCACTCAGGTCTCTTCTTTCCCCACAACCTAAAACCCTGACCTCCTCTGAGGGCTGGAATGTTGATTTTCTTCACACACTCTGCTTTGGCTTGTTGCATACCTCTAGTATTGATTGTGTCTTCGAGGACAGGAATCATGTTTGATCCTTTAAATATCCCTCTTATTTAAGCAACTAATATTTATTGAGCTCTTATTATGTACTAAGCATTGTTCTGGGCTCTGGGAGTACACAAGTAAGATAGCTGTGACTTTGCCCTCGAGGAGCTTCCATTCTTATGTGTGTGCAAGCATTTGTGGGCAAGTTGTTAGAGACAAATAAGTTCAACATGGTAATTTCAATTGTTAAGGGTTATACTAGCCAGTTCCTTTTTTCTTTATTCTTCCCATAACAGATCCATTTTCATGAGGCTGAGATGCTAAAATCAAGGCTTGAATTTGTCAAATCTTTATCAAGAAAATTGTTTTCTCAAAACCCCGGGGTTCAGTGCTGACAAGAAGAAATAGTAACTTCAGAACTCAGATCATGAAAGAAGTTGTGTTTTTATGGGACTCAGCATAAAAAGAGCCTTATTTGTGAATTAGCCATTTTGCAGAATTATGGACTATTTGGTGATCTGAAAAGGATCTGTCTAGATCTTACAGAGACATGGAAGGAGCCTTTATTTTCCCTATACCGTGAATACCAAGTGTCAGTGATTGATTTAAAATTAAAGTTCAATTTAATATTAGTATCATAGATACTTGATTTTATATGTCAAACAGAATTGATCAAGTAGAATAAATGAATACAATGAATGACTATTTTTAAATCTGCCATCTTGTAGCAGTTATCTGCTAAATGAAAAGAATATGCTTTTTAGAGACCTTCATTTCCTCCTCCTACAAATATAAGAAATGTTTTTTTTCCCATTTCCTGATGTACTTTGTTAGCAGATATAATGTATGGTGAGGAGGAGCAATGGGAAAACAGATGACAGCACTTTGGATTACTATAACATTTATAATTGTAGAATTATACAGAAATAATCCTTTAATAAAATATAGGGAAGTGGATGTGTCTTAAGCAGCTGGACTCATACAAACACTGCGGTAGATCCCAGGTTCAGTTCCCAGTGCCTCGTAAAGATGATGAGCCAAATAGCAAGCTGACAGGACTAGCTGACTTGGTGAGCTGATGCAACCAGATGACACAGTTAGCTGATGCAACAAGATGATGCAGTAAGAGACACAGTGAAGAAACACAATGAGACATATGAAATGGAGCAGAGGTGGTTTGAGTAATTAGGTGCCTCCCTCCCACATTAGAGGCCCCAGGTTCTGTTCCCAGTGCCTCCTAAAAAGAAGATGAGCAGAGAGCAAGTGCAAACAACCAGGGGGGAGGGGTAAATTAAAATAAAATCTTTAAGTATATATATATATTCAGGAGTATTCTCTTTTTAAATATACAATGAAGTAAAGTAAATTTAGGTAGGGTTGTAAGGGGGCAGTTTTGATTGGGGGAAAATCTAAAATGTAAATCATGCGTGAATTACATTGTATTTAGTGAAGTACAGATGCTTCACTCTCCAATTACAGTCAGGTTAAAGCTTGAGGGGAGAGCAAGACAAGGCAGTCAGATGTGGAAAGGGCTGCAGAGTTTGGAGACTGGGTTTCTACCTCTGGCTAGTTCTGGGGCCTTGGACAGGGAAAGGAGCTTCCATTTACTTTTCACCCACTCTGTGCTGAGCTCTATGCTAAGCACTTGAACACAGGCTTGTATGATTTCCAGGGGCCTTGGACTTGGGCAGTGTTTCCTCTCCAAAGCTCACAGATGGTCAATGCCTGCCTTGGATACAGAACCACGGGTGAAGATGAGACTTGAACCTGGTCTGAGCAGCGATACAGCAGAGGACTGAGAATCTGTGTTCAGGAGTCAGGCACGTGGGGTTGATTTCAACCTCTTTTGCAAATTGTATGACCTTGGGCCTCATTTCCAAATGGCTAATCAGAAAATAAGGATGAAATGAGTTAATACACATAAAAACATTTAGCAAAAGGCCCACCACAAAGTAATCACAGGACATATTAGCTAGTAATGTCTGCATTTCTACCAGTATTAGGGTTCTCTGAAGAAACAGCCAACAGGATATGGGCCCATACATAAATAGGGAGGGATTTGTTAGTAGAATTGGCTCAGTGACCCTGGGGATAGGCAAGTTCAGATTTCCTAGGGCAGGCCATGCATTGGAGACAGCACAGGGGATGACTTCCTTGGGAGAAGCTGGAGAAGGAGAGAAAGGAGTTACCACTGCTGAGGGCCTTGGTGTTGCTTTAAGACCTCCAGCTGCTGGGGTGATGGGACTCCCCTCCTTGCTGAAGGCAGTCGCCCTTGTTTGTGGATGTCATCAGCCATAGCTGCAACTGCCTAATGGTCTAAAGCCACCTACAGAATGCCCTCACACTGGCAGGCCAGGGCTTGCATCATCCAATGACTCGGCACCAACTGGACGGTGATTAACCGTCGCATGACCCCATCATGCTGTAATATTTTAGATCTCTTTATCTTTACTTTTTAAGGCTTTTTAAGCTTTAACATTGGTTATTGAAACTCTATGAGTTCTAGAGCTCCAAGTTCACTTTTAAATTTTATGCTTCTTTGCAGAGAAGGAATGAGACAAATAGAAGCAAATGAAAGATTGACCAGGAGAGAGCTGCAATCGATTCGGATGTGTTCATATACCCAAGTGAATTCCCGCTCACCTGGGGGCCAGGCCAGAAGGATTTTCACATCTCTGGGAAACCTGTGAAGTGGTCTCACTTACAGTTCTTAGAGCATTTCATGGCTTTGGGCCTGAGCACCATTCTGGATCATACTATGCCTCGGAAACCCTTCCACAGTCCCTCTTTGCTACCCAGATCAAGCCCAGTGTCACTTCTGCCTTCTGTGAGCTCTCTTGTCCCTCCCTGTCACACCCTATACTCACCACCCCCCTCACTCCACTCCAACCCCCATAACAACAATCTCTTCCATCATCATGAGACATTCATTGCATTTGGTGAATACAACTCTGAGTACCGCTGCACCTCATGGTCAATCGTGCACACCATAGCCCACACTCTCCCACAGTCCACCCAGTGCGCCATGGGAGGACATACAATATCCAGTAACTGTCCCTGCAGCAACACCCAGGACAACTCCAAATCCCGAAAATGCCCCCACATTTACATTTCTTCCTCCCAGTCCCACCCCCAGCAGCCAACATGGCCCCTTTCTCCACACCAATGCCACATTTTCTTCAATTACTAATCACAATAGTTCATGAATAGAAATATCAGTAAGTCCACTCCAATCCATACTGTATTCCTCCATCCTGTGGACCTTAGAATGGTTGTGTCCATGTGTAAGGAGGTTTGGAGGAGCACAGACTGGCTTGCTGGGTTATACTTCTAGGGGTGCCATAATTCTAGGGTTCCCTACTGCTAGGGGTGCTGTACTTCTAGGGGTGCCATATTTCTAGGGTGCTCTACTTCTAGGTGTGCCACTGTAAGTGTGTGGTTATTGCTTTTGTTAATTAGCATCAAGGACATGGTACTGAAAAATCTCTAAAACCTCTGCCTGAATCAAGGACATACAGGAAAGAAGCCTCCTGAGACGGGTGCTCGTTGTGTCCGGGCCTGAGACCGCCCCCTCCCCTGCCTGCCTGTCCACCTGCACTCCCTGCTGCCTACCCCTTCTGAAAGCTGCACTGTCCTTGTCTTCCCTTTCTGCCGCTTGCACATCAATGGGCTCGGCCTCAGGGCCACCACAGATGCTCTTCCCTCTCCCTGGAATGACCCACTGTTCCCCAGATTTCACAAGTCTTGCCCCTCATTATCATTTATGTTTCAAGCCAGTCTTCCTAGAGCCGCCCTGGTTAAAGTATTCCCAAGGCCTGTTTAGTTCTCCTTTTCCTTTTTACTGATACACACACATCCCAGGCTTTAGAGTTAAGTGAATTTTCGACAGAAGGAACACACCTCTTGAACCAGCATTTGACTCAAGAAACAGCAGAGCGCTGCGGAACAGCTCAGTTTTCTCAGATACCACTTGAATGGATTCGATTTGTGCCGCTGCACACCAGCACCTGCCAGTACCGTGAGCGGTGCCCGCTCGTGGTGACCGAGGGGCTGAAAACCGACTCGTTGCACGTTGACACGATGCTGCTGCGGACACACTGAGTTAATATACGATGGCAGTGAATTCTACTTGCGTCTTCCACTACTGTTCCGCGGCTCCTGGAGGGTTTCAGACGCCGTGCTGCCATGGCCTGCTCTTCTTCCGGACAGCCCGCTTGCAATCCTCCGGGAGCGCAAGGGCAAGGGCAAGGGCAAGCAGACGCAGGCCCCCAGTCCAGCAGACGCGACTCCTTGTGTTCCAAGTGGGCGCTCCAGGGACCCGCAAGGAGACGGGAGGGCACGGGCCCATCCCCAGCCCAGCTGCGCCCTCCGCCCTGCGCCCCTGGCCCTGCGCCCCAGCCCTGCGCCCCCCACCCAGCTTTGTGACACGAGGCCGCGGTTCCCCGGCAACTGCCGAACACGGGCGCCGGGCAGCCAGGGAGGCGGACTCGGGCGGGGCCCCCGGCCTGGTGGGACAGACATGGCCTGGGCGGAGAAGCTGGACTCCGGCGGCCTGGCGGACAAGGAGGAGATCACCGCCGCCACGCTGGGGGGCACGCCAGGGCCGCCGCCCATCTCCGCGCAGTCCGCCTTCAGCTAAGTCCCGCCGTGGCGCCTGGACCCCAAGGAGCGCAGCTACTTCTCCCGCCAGGCCCGGGTGAGGCTGGAGGGGCGACACCGCGTGGCGGGGGTGAGGCGGGGCTGGCGGCAGAGGTCCCCTGCCAGGGAGGGGCGGGGCTGTGCCACCCGGAGCGGGGACTGGACCCCCAGCGGCACCGCGTGGAAGGGTCTGGGGGCCAGGCAGGGCGTGGGGGCGGGACCCGGCCAGGGTGGGGGATGCTTCTGTGGGGGTGGGAGCAGGACAGCATGGAGGGAAAGGGCTACCTGGAAGGTCAAGTGCGGGGGGGGCAAGGAGGGAGTGCTCACCAGGGAGGAAGACTCCATGGGGCGCCCGGGGGTGGATGGGGCAGGGGCTGCTCGGCGGGGTCGGTGAGATGGGCGCCTGGACCCGAAAAAGCAGAGCTTTTATTACTGCGAGAAACAGAGGCACCCCTCCCCCGGGCTGGAGGGGCCTTGCGGCAATCCGGGGGTGCGCGGACAGTCTATAAAGGGAGCCCCGAGGCTATCCAGTGTGCAGGGTGGGCCCCCTGAGCAGTATGTGCGGTGGTTCCCGGGGCTGTGAATAAGCAGCCAGGCTGATGGACGGTCCTGGGTCCCGGGAACCCTCGGGCCGCCTTCCCACCCACCAAGAACCAGGAATAGGTCTGCACCGTCTGGCCATCCCCTCTGGGAAGATGTGCGTGGTGGGAAGACCTCGGGGGTCTAAGGAGCCGAAGCCCCCAAGAGAGGGCGGAAGGAAGGAAGAGAAGGGTGTTCAGAGTTGTCCAGGTCACCCATTCCTTTCTTTTCAACATTGTTTCTGTCCGTCCCCAGGGCGTTCCTCAGGGCATCTGATTAGATAAAAGCCTTGATTGGGGACCCTCAGCCTGGCGGACAGCTGGGCACCTGGGCTATCCCTCAGGCCTCCTGGAGGGATGGGACTGCCAGAAGAGGGACACCTCACTTTTCTCAGGCTGCTGTCACAAGTGCCATGAACTGGGTGGCTAAAAACACCAGAAACGGCTCTCTCAGCCCGGCAGGCTGAAGCCGCAAGTGCGTGGGCCGTGCTGGTGTGTCAGTCCTGGCCGCTGGGGCACCTGTCCCTTGGCCAGCAAGCCTTGGGTTTTCAGTGCCTCCTCAGTCACCCTATGGCCTGCTCTGTCTCTTTTCCCATGGTGCTCCCGCCCCCCACTTTTGTCTATGTCCTCACCCCCCTCTAAAGACACCAGCCATCCTGGACTAAGGGTCCACCCACTGCAGTCAGCCTCATTCAATTTAAATGATTCTGCTTGCAATAACGCTTTGGCAAAAAGTTCGTGTTCCCAGGTACCCAGGATTAGGACTTCAAGGTATCTTTTTGGGGTACACAACTCAACCCATAACGTGGAACACAGATTCCATTGGAAAGGAAGTTAATGGTGTATAAAATAATCCCGCAAAATGCCTACTTCCTCTTCTCCTAGCTACCCACAATCAGTGGTGCCCAGGTGAGTCCCCAGTTCAGGTCAACTCTCGCTGGGGTATTGATGGGAGGCCCCTTGAGTCTCATGAGCTTCACTTCAAACACAGAAGCGTGGTTTCCAGTTGAATCAACCATGGCCCTCAGCCTGCCCCTGGGATGTCTCTTGAATCTGAGGTACCCCTCTGCCTGGCTTCTAGCGTGTGGAAGACCTGGATGGAGGAAGGGGACTTCTGGGGCCGTCTGACAAGGTACCTGTCTCTGCTGGCCATTAAAACAGGAGGGGGGTGGAACGGAAGGGTTCCTGACCTTCTGTAAACACACACCTCATCTGTTTTCTTCCTGTGAGCAATAGCTTTTGAACAACTGTAAATAGTTTCACTACTAAGTGGGGTTTACATTTTGAGTCTACGGTACCTATGATACTGCCAGTGAGTTGATGGCCATCATGAGATAATAGTCAAAAAGCCAAGACTCTTGGCGTATGAAGTTGTTCAAATCTTCTTTATCTAGAGAATATAAAATTCATCTGGATTTTCAGCATAACAAAGACAGTTCACACTACACCATTTTGTTTGTACCTTTGAGGAGTCCCTTTCCATAAGGTGGACTGTAGACTGCTCCTCGATGGGGTGTCACTGATGGAAGGTACCACTGAGGACTGCACAGTGGGGCTTGTGGCTTCTGAAGCTTAAATGTGGTAGAAATGCAGAGCAGAACCCCTGCCCCCTGCAGGCCAGGCCCAAGAGGGAGAAGGGCAGAGTGAGCCTGAAGACTCAGTGTCTCCTTCCAGAATTTGGCAGTCTGATAAATGGCCCCACCTTCCAGGGCTAACTGAAAAAGGGCCAGAGAGGGGCCCCGAGGTAAGAAGTGACCAGGGCTCTATCTCTTGGTGGGACATCAGGAATGAGCTATAAGGACACTTTTCTATATGACAGGGTCAGCAAACTAAGGCCTGCAGGACAAATCTGGCCGCCTGCCTGTTTTGATAAAGTTTTATTAGAACACACCCACACCCATTCATTTCTCTAACGTTCCTGTGCAGGTTGTTGGGGTTGAGTGATAACGGCAGAGCCCACAGAGCCAGAAGAGTTCCCCCCTGGCCCTCCAGAAAGAAAGTTGCTGACTGTTGCTCAAATGCCTTATTGCCTCCTGGAAAATGGGAAATGTCTTTATTTTTTTTTTTTTGTCTTTATTTTTTTAATATTACATTCAAAAAATATGAGGTCCCCATATACCCCCTATTCCCCTCACCCCTCTCTTCCCCCAATAGCAACAATCTCCTCCATCATCATGAGACATTCATTGCATTTGGTGAATACATCTATGAGCACCGCTGCACCTCATGGTCAATGGTCCCCATTATAGCCCACACTCTCCCACAGTTCACCCAGTGGGCCATGGGAGGACATACAATGTCTGGTAACTGTCTTTAGAACGCATGCATTCAAATGGGATTTTATGTGTTTAAAGCATTTCAGGACAGTTTTGGTTAGCTGAGGTTACAGGCAAATTCAAGTCCTGGGGCTTTGTGCATGCCAAAAGGAATTTATGCAACTGAAATAAATATTAATTAAAATCTAAAGAAAAGAGCCTTAAAAGCAACAAGAACAGCAAAAGGCATTTCAAAGTCTATTTGAACCAATGTTCACACCATGGTATTGGGATTATGGGCACTGGTATCTGATCAGCTCCAGGGCTCCAGGAGCAGTTTCTCTGACCTTGGGATCATTGGTCATAAAGAGGGCGAATTCTGTACTACAGCTGATCAAACTCTGTACTAAAGCTGATCAAATTCTTCCTAAATCAATTTCCTTGGAGCACAGTTAACAGTAGTCAGTGTGTTGGTTAGCAGCCCAGGCTGAGGAGCCCCAAGTGGAAGTATCAGCTCTGTGGTGACTAGCTGTGGAGCCTTCACATGTCACAGCCTCTTTGTCTCACTTTGCCATTCTAGGACAGATCAAACAGAACTGACCTCATGGACCACTTAAGAGAATGAATGTGCTTAGTGCGCATACAGTGGCTCACAGTAAGCCCTGGATCGGTGGACCTCTAATTACTGTTTTGTTTTTATTTTTTTATTTTTTAATTATCTTTTTTCAAAGTTAATAGATCACACAAAATGTTACATTAGAAAACATAAGAGGTTCCCATATACCCCACTCCCCACCACCCACCCCAATCATTTTTTAGTTGTATTTTTTGAAGATACATAGATCACAAAAAATGTTACATTCAAAAAATATAAGAGGTTCCCATATACCCCCAGCCGCCTCACTCCACTCCTCCCACATCAACAACCTCTTTCATTAGTGTGACACATTCATTTTATTTGGTGAATACATTGTATTTGGTGAATTTTGGAGCACTGCTGCACCCCATAGACTAATTGGTTTGGCTAGTGATGGTCAGTGCCCTTTTGCTAAGGACTGGGTCCACTGGGCCAAGCCTTTCCTTCCTGATCTGACCACTGTCAGAGAGGCACATGATAGAACCATCAACCTGGGGGCTTAAATAAGCAGTTCTCGGGCATTGTCAGACTAGCCCTGGCAAACTGAGACAGCGGCTAAAAGTAAAGATAGACTTCCCATGCCAAGGTGTGTGTGTGTGTGTGTGTGTGTGTGTGTGGGTGTATGTGGCAGGGAGGCTCTGCCCAGTCCAGTCTCAGGAACCCAGGTGGAGGGCGGGTCACCAGTCAGGCTGTTGTCCTTTCAGTGTGAAGTCTCTGGAGCTCCTGGCCATGGATGCTTACATGCTTCTGCCTGAAGAGTCACACATGGCTCCTTGGTCACATGCAAGCACTTAGCAGAGGAGCAGGGACTGTTACTCCTGTGGGTGACCAGGAGTGGAGGAGCTGATCCTGAACAACGCTCTGGGGTTGTGTCTCTGGCTCCATTTCCCACTGATGGAAAGCCCTTGCTTCTCCTACCAAGTACCCTTTCTCAGCCAGCAGCTCTACCTGCAGTAGCAAGGTCTCCTCCGCTGTTACGTCTGTTTCCTACCCCCAGCACCAACAACCTCAGCAACCCTCCTTCTGTGTCACCCTGCACTTTGTTCACACCTCAGCTATTTTCTGAGGGAAAAGTGATGGTAGACAGCAAGGGCCAAACCAGTATCAGAAAACACTGAATTTCAATAATACTCAAAACACAAAGGGCCAAATGGACATCAAGAGAGAAAAGTAAGTGGCGTTCTTTTTGCTTTGTGTTTTAAAAGCAACATCCTGTGTGAAACAAGAAATCCGTTGAGAAATGGTAATAATGAAATACCAATAAACCCAGAAGCTCCGTTCTGTGGTAGCATGTAAATCTGAGTCAGTTTTATTAATGACATTCTGCTTCAATCCATAAAGTAGTGAAAGAAAAAAAGAGGAAAGAAGAAAACTTGGTGAAACAAATCAAGGAAAAGCAGATTTTTCAGTTTGGTTAGTTTTTGGAAATGGATAGTCATGTTACTAACTGAGGCTGGCTGGTGATGAATATTTTTTTCTTTATTTTTCTGTGATAGAAAATTTCATTTTGTTCTGCAAAAGTTCTGAATATGCGAAATCCCCACGAGGAAGAGCTGTCTAAGATTGTGATAACATCCACCAGCATTGCTAAGGAAAGTTATTCTGAGCTATGATAGGCTCCTGGTAACTAATCCAGGGCTTGGGGGACAGGCATTGCTGCTTACTCATCATTCTTACTTTAAAGAGAGTTTTAGAACTCATTAGGAAAAGAAATGGGCATTTTTCAATAATGTTGCATATCATACTCTATTATGCTGGTTTTCTCCAGCTTAGGGAACAAAATAAAGTGCCATTAGCTCTTACATTCCGTGTAGGGTGATTGCATGTTCTGTTCTTGAGTTCATCCTTCCCCTTTAGGATCTTTCTATCATAATAAGAACCCTAGGGGTTAACTCAGCTCAGAAGGGTCAGAGGAAGCACAAGCCCAGCCTTTTCCATGAGGATCTTCTGTTTCCTTGTTCCCCTGCTGTTAGCACTGCCCCCTGCTGGCTGCCCTGCTGCCCTGTCCCCTTTGGCACCAGGCTTTCAGGTGTGAGAGAGGAAGGTGCCTCCCACCTCTCCACCAGGTGTCTGGAGGCCTGGTCTATGTGTTGGACCCTGTGGCTCTTCTCCAGCCACACATGTGTTCCTCTGGTGGGCTGGCCAGGAAGGACTTAAGGCACAGAATGACCAGGAGCCCAGCTTCATTCTAAGTCCTTAATTTACTAGGCATATGGAGGTGATGTGAGTAATGGGCACCATGTTATCTTTTTTTCTTTCCAGCTGGCCTCAAGTGGGCTGGGCAGTAACTCTGAACCTCAGAGGGGAGGGTCTGGATTCCAGAACTTTCCCTGACAGGAGACCAAGTTCCTCCTTTGGAGAATTGACCTTGTATCATCCCAGAAGAGTGGGTGGGATGCTTGGGTTTCCTTGGGTTCCTGAAGGGCCTTCTGATCTGGGGGTTTACCTACAAAGTTTCCTTCAAGAGGACATAACACTGCCAGCAAGAGGTGACTCTCGGCCAATCAACATCCTATGTTATGTATGTTAAAGATAATGTGATCTCTCCATGGTGCATTATGTTTCTTAAAATGTTGGATTTTTTTTTATTTAATTCAAATATCTTTAGTTTTTATATAGTGTAGCCATTTGATACTGTTTATGAATTCCAAACATAGATATTGGATTATGTTTGTAAACTGGTCTCTTCCTATGGGCATAATAGATTGTATTAACTTCAGAGGTTTCACTTTTACTTTATTAAATTATGACCAAGGGTTGAAATGGCCCATGTCAGTAGGACATTGAGTCTTCACCCCCTTGGTGGGCAGGGACTCACTAAGAAAAAGACATGGCAAAGGAAGTAGTTGGAGTTTTGATGCTGGATCCCAGGGAAATAAACACACAGGAGAAGAACACGGAGGAACAGAGATGGCTCTATAGACATGGCAGAGGCCTGGAAAGAGAGAGAACCTGATGGTCTACAGCTGACCTTGTGGAGACACCAGAGCAGCCAAGCCAATAAAGAAACAAGCCCCAGAGAGAGAGACAGGCCTTATGCCAGCCTACAGCTGAGACCAGAAGAAGCTGGGACCATGGAGTCTGAAGAAGAAGGCTGAATCCTCACAGAAACCAGCAGCCATCTTGCTCCAACATGTGGTAACAGACTTTGGTGAGGAAAGTAACTTACACTTTATGGTCTTGTGACTGTAAGCTTCTAACCAAAATAAGCCCCCTATGTCAATGCCAACAGATTTCTTGTACTTTGCATCAGTACCCCTTTTGTTGACTAATGCATATAGTCAAAGTGTTTGATATTTTCTTTTTGATTTCTCCCCATTGCTTTGATGATTAAAAGGCCCTTAGAGCTGTTTTTTCACTTACCTTTTAAAATCCATCCAGAATTTTCTTTTGTCTGCAATGAAGTGGGAAAATACAAGTTTATTTTTAACCCAAAGAGCTATCCAGTTTTCACAGTACCAAACACTGAAAACTTTATCACTGGCCATGGTTTGGGCTTCTTGTTAACCTAGGAGTGTAGGAGCCATACTGGAGGTGATGCTTTCCACAGAAGTGAAAGCCACAGTGGACCAGGGCACCCTGTGACCATGCCAGAAGTGGACAAGCTTGAAGGCAGCAGTGGAAGGAAGCTCGGGTGTGGTGGGCTGGTTCTGGCTAGCCGTTGTGTGGGAGCAGGAGCCCTGAGCCCATGCTGGGAGGTTTTCTGTCCTCCCCGTCCTGTAAAGTGACTTGGAGCACAGGCACACCAGGATTTCCAGCAGCCATGGGACAAGTTCCTTTAGTATGGCACCCCTGGAATTCTCAAGAACTTTAAGAAAATACGAAGGATTGCCTTGTTGGCCTTAGCATGTGGCTGTGGACAACAACCAGGCTGACTTATCTTCACACCTTTCTCAGAATGACCAGGTGTCTTGCACAGGATGGAAGGTGTGTGAAGGGTCTGTAGAGACTCAGCTGAAGCTGCTTTCACCCAGTCTGAGTTCCTGGAGTCAGTGAGCTTGGGGATTACTGGGTTTTCCAACATACTCTGCATATGTGCTGCATTCTCTGAACTGTACTTTCTACCTTGTGCCTTGTAGTTGGTAGAAATGGCTCCTTCTGTTACCCACCCAGAGGAAAAAAGTAAGGCAAAAACAAACTTAGGCAACCTGGCATTAGGTTCGAGACCTGATCCTGCCCAAATCCAGCAAGACCACGTGTCTGAGTTCACTGTCGGGAGGATATAAGCAGCCAAAGTGATATACATGGCTAACCAGGGGAGGATTAAAGAACAGCTAGCAAGTGCATTTCTTCATCTTTTTTAGATAATGAGGCAGACGTACTTTCCATTTAAGGACAAGCTGGGATGAACAAATGGAGATATTAAAAGATGATAGCTGCTGGGTGGGGAAAGATGGCACCTGAGTGAATGTACTTCATAATTGTTCCTGCAAAAGGCCGGCTGAGTACAGTTGGAATCTTGCTGCAGTGGGCTGTTTCGGGGACGTGCAAGGCAGGAAGTGTTTGGACATTGATTTGGAGAGACTGGAACAGAAGTCGTGCTTGCTAAGGGTAGAATTGTGGGTTTCTAACACTGAGGTCAGAAGTTGTGGAGAGGTGGGACTCTTCCCCCTAGGGCATTCCCTGGACTGTTAGTAGTGTGGCGATATTCCCAAGCCCTGTGTTCCCCAGAAGAATGCTCCCCAGGTCCATGACCCCTAAGCCACCACAGCCCACATTACACAGACCCACAGACCCCAAGCCGACAATATCCCAGACTTCCCACTCCCAAATCCAGCGCTCTCCCAAATCCAGTGCTCCCTGCGGTAAGGGTATACACTAGCCGTTCAGTTTTGGAGTGACTCTGTGAGTTGAAGGGTTTTGGTGGGAGGTGCAGAGGGGCCAAATGAGATGGGGGTTCAATTTTCAGGTCCTGACACCCCCCCTTTTTTTTTTGAGCTGGGGAGCATTCCAGCTGGCTTGGGGAAAACTGGGTAAGAAAGGAAAGGCAAATCTGCCAAGAAAGCCCAATTTACCTAAAAATGCTGGGATCAGAAACTTGGTCTGGGAGAAGGTGGAGTCAGAAAATCAACTAGGCAGCAGACTTGGCCCAGTTGTTATAGTGTCTGCCTACCACATAGGAGGTCTGCGGTTCAAACCCCCGGGCCTCGTTGACCTGTGTGGAGCTGTCCCATGCGCAGTGCTGATGCATGCAAAGAGTACCCTGCTAAGCAGGAGGGTCCCCCACGTAGGGGAGCCCTATGTGCAAGGAGTGCGCCCTGTAAGGAGAGCCACCCAGCATAAAAGAAAGTGCAGTCTGCCCAGGATTGATGCCGCACACACGGAGAGCTGACACAACAAGATGATGCAACAAAAAGAAACACAGATTCCCATGCCACTGACAACAACAGAAGCGAACAAAGAAGACACAGCAAATAGACACAGAAAATTGGGGGGGGGGAAGGGGAGAGAAATAAATAAATAAATCTTTAAAAAAAAATTCAACTAGCCCTCCTGTAGTACAACTAAGGGAGATGGACTGTAAGATGTGTTTTGAAAACTTCTATTAGTATATTTGGTGTTCCTGGTGATGTGTGGGCACCCTCTCTTTGGAAATTAAGACATTGTTTTCTCTGGTGATTTGGTTCACCAAGGACCCACTTGATTCTCCTACTGGACACCTCACACAGCTTTCCTGCTGCCCTGGGAGAGAGAGAAGGGAAAAAGGGAGAAAGGGGGAAGGTCAGACTCCTAAGCATTTTATTTAAATGCAAAGAGGATTCCTTGCTTGAAATGTTGGTCTTTTTTATTGGTTTATTTTTTTGTTTTTCCTTCCTCTTTATAACCCCACAGCCCTTTCCTCCTCCCCCTCCTCCTTCTCCTCCTCCTCCTCCTCTTCTTCATCCCCCTTTTCTTGCTTGAATTTCCACCCCCACTTTTCCCCCTTTTTTCCCTTTCTCTTCTTTTTTTATATTTTTTATATTAGGTGTGGCAGGGAGTGATTCACATTTGCTCTGTTTCCTCATCCTCTCTTTCCTCTTTTCTGTGTGTACTGATTTTGGCTACCAATACTTACCCCTTTCCTCTACATCTTTCTATCCTCCATCATTTAGTGTTTCTCTTAAATTCCACTGCTCTTAATTTAGCCCCCAATTTTTATTTCTAATACCTTTGTACTGTTTTCTGTCTTTTATTCACTCTCTATATTATTGTCCTTTCCTTTCTCTTCCCACTTTCCTGACCACACTGGTCTTTTAATTAATACTATATTCCTCACCATATTCAGGTTACTGTCTCATTATAGATACTCCATTTTTCTTACTGTTATAACTCTACACAGCTTACATGAGTCTACTACCCATTCTTTTAGATCTCACATGGTTCTTCTGCTAATATTTACTAACAATACTACTATTATACTTTTTTCTTTTCTTACTCTTTTTGCTTTCACTTACCCTAATATTTTCCTTCAAGTGAACTTAGCCAACAGGACAGAAATAGAATAAGAAGAACAAAATGGCAAAGAGAAGACTTAACACACATGAAAAGCAGCAACTAATTAAACCTTGACACTAGACAAAGAAGCTCATCAACCCACCAAGATAAAATGATGACCAGGCAGCAACAAAAAACTACAAGCCAAACCAATAATCAGGAAAACATGACCCAATCCAATGAACAAACTAAAAAGTAGGAAGAAGAGCAGAACATCAAACAAGTAACTAAAGCTCTCAAAACATTTAATAGGGGCCAATTTAATGAGGTGAAGGAAGAGATAAGACTATGAAGAAAACACTTGGAGAGCATACAGAAGAAATTGCAATCATGCAAAAAAAAGACAATGGGTATGATGGGGAGTAACAGCACAATCCAAGAAATCAAAAATACACTCTCAGCAAATAACAGCAGATTTGAAAAGGGAGAGGAAAGAACTAGTGATGTACTGTCTTCTATTATGGAAGAGAGTACATCCTAAATCAAACAGACAGTAGAATTGATAGATAAAAAGAGAGAAAAAATTCAACAGGGACTTTGGGACCTGAATGACAAAGCAAAATGTGAAAACATATGCATTATAGGCATCCCAGAATAAGAAGAGAAGGGAAAGGGAACAGAAGGGGTGTTGGAGGAAATAATGGGTGAAAACCTCCCAAACCTATTGAGGGAGATGAATGTCCACATCCAGGAAGCACAATGCACCCTAAATAGCATAAATCCCAACAGGCCTACCCAAAGACATATACTTGTCAAATTATCCAATGCTCAAGACAAAGAGAAAATACTAAAAGCAGCAGGAAAAAAGAGAAACATCACTTGCAAAGGAGGCTTCATAAAACTAAGTGCTGATTTCTCATCTCAAACCAAGGAGGCAAGAAGGCAGTGGTATGATATAGTCAAAGTACTAAAAGAAATAATTTCCAAAAAAGAATACTCTGTCCACGTAAACTGACATTCAATATGATAGAGAGTTCAAATATTCACAGACAAACAGAAATTAATAGATTATACCAACAAGAATCCTGCCCTTCAAGAAATACTAAAGGAAGTTCTATAGGAGGAGAGATAAAAAACAGGAGAGACAGAGTTGGAGGAGAGTGTAAGAACAATAAAAAGACAAAAAAAAAAGTAAAAAAGCAAACAAAATATAACAAACACAAATCCAAAGAAAATATGGCTAATATAAATAATTCCTTGAAAGTGATAACACAGAATGTCAATGGATTAAACTCACCTGTCAAGGGACTCATCTGGAAGATTGGATAAGAAAGTATGATCCATCTATATGTTGTCTACATGAAAAACATCTTAGACCTAGGGATTCAAGGAGGTTGAAAGTGAATAGCTGGAAAACATCTTACAGGCAAATAATAACCAAAAATGGGCAGGAGTAACTATGTTAATATCAGACAAAATAGACTTTAAATGCAAAATAATTGTGAGAGACAAATATGGACACTACATATTAGTGAAAGGGATAATCATTCAAAAAGGAAAGAACAGGTATAAACATTTATGCTCCTGGGAAGCAGACTTGACTCAGTGATTAGGGCATCTGTCTACCACATGGGAGGTCCGCGGTTCAAACCCTGGACCTACTTGGGGCCTCCTTGACCCATGTGGAGCTGTCCCATGCACAGTGCTGATGCGCACATGGATTGTTGTGCCATGCAGGGGTGTCCCCGTGTAGGGGAGCCCCAAGCGTAAGGAGTGCACCCTGTAAGGAGAGCTGCTCAGTGTGAAAGAAAGTGCAGCCTACTCAGGAATGGCACTGCACACACAGAGAGCTGACACAGCAAGATGATGCAACAAAAAGAAACACAGATTCCAATGCCACTGACAACAGAAGCGGACAAAGAAGATGCAGCAAAAAGAGAGAGAACAGACAACTAGTGTGGGGGGGAGGGGAGAGAAATAAATAAATACATCGTTAACAACTAAAACAAAAACAAACAAAAAACATTACACTCCTAACAAGGATGCCTACAAATATGTAAGACAAACACTGGAGAATCTAAGGGAAGGAATTGATGCCTCTACAGTTATAGTGGGGGACTTTAATACACCACTATCACCTTTGGACAGAACATCTCAAAAGAAAATCAATAAAGAAGAAAAGACTTTGAACAATATATTAGAGGAACTGGACCTAATAGACATATACAGAACATTACACCCAAATAAAGCAGGATAAACATTCTTCTCAAGTGCACATGGAACATTCTCCAAGATAGACAACAGGATAGGTTGCTGGGAAAGTCTCAGTGAATTCAGAAAGTTTGAAATCATACAAAATAATTTCTCTGACTACAGTGGAATGAAGCTGGAAATCTGCAAAGGTCAGAGACCTGGATTTGGCAACAAGATATGAAAGTTAAATAAAACACTCTTAGAAAAACACTGGGTCAAGGAGGAACTCTCAAAAGAAATCAATAACTACCTTGAAACAAATGAAAATTATAATGCACATATCAAAACTTATGGGATGCAGCAAAAGTGGTACTGAGAGGGCAATTTATAGCCATAAATTCACACGTGATAAAAGAAGAGTTAAAATTGAAAAACTAACTTCACAGTTGGAGGATTTAGTAAAAAAAACAATGACAAACTAAACGCAAAGGAAAAGGAAAGAAATAACAAAGATCAGAGCAGAACTAAATGAAAAAATAAGAAAGCACCTGAAAAAATAAACAAAACCAAGAGGCAGTTCTTTGACAAGATCTATAAAATTGACAAACCCTTAGCTAGACTAACAAGAAAAAAAAAAGATGCAAATACAGAAAATAAGAAATGAGAAAGAGGATATCACCACTGACCCCACAGAAAAAAAGACTATCATAAGAGGATACTTTGAAAAATTATATTCCAACAAAAATGAAAATTCAGAGAAAATGGACAAATTCCTGGAAACACATAAGCAACCTATATTAATGAAAGAGGAAACTGACAACCTCAACAAATCAACCACAAGTAAAGATATAGAATCAGTTATTAAAAGCCTCCCAACTAATAAGAGTTCTGGGCCAGATGGCTTCAGAGGTGAATTCTACCAAACTTTCCATAAAGAACTAATGCCAATCTTGCTGAAACTCTTCCAAAAAATTGAAACAGAAGAACATTGCTTAACTTATACTATGATGCCAATATTGCCCTAATATCAAAGCTGAACAAAGATGCCACAGGAAAGGAAAATTACAGACCAATCTCTCTAATGAACATAGATGTGGAAATCCTCAACAAAATACTTACTAATCATATTCAGCAGCACATTAAACGAATTATACACCATGACCAGGAAGAATTCATTCCTCATATGCAAGGATGGTTCAACATAAGAAAATACACTAATGTAAACACCACATAAACAGATTGAAGGAAAAAAATCACATGATCATATCTGCAGATGCAGAAAAAGCATTTGACAAAATACAGCACTATTTCTTAATAAAAACTCTGCAAAAGATTGGAGTAGATGGAAACTTTCTGAACATGATAAAAGATATATATGGAAAACCCCCAGTTAACATCATTTACAATTTTGAAATCTGAAAATCTTTCCCTCTAAGATCAGGAACAAGACAATGATGCCCAGTATTACCCCTTCTATTTAATATTGTGTTAGAAGTACTTGCCTGAGCACTGAGGCAAGAACCAGACATAAAAGGCATTCAAATTGGAAAAGAAAAAGTCAAAATTCCACTATTTGAAGATGATATGACCCTATACATAGAAAACCCTGAGAAATCTACAACAAAGCTTCTAGAATTTATAAATGAGTTCAGTAATGTCACAGGTTATGAGATCAATGCGCAAAAAGCAGTAGCATGTCTGTACAACACTAATGAAAAACTTGAGGAGGAAATCAATAAAAAATACCATTTACAATAGTAAATTAAAAAATCAAATACCTAGAAATAAATTTAACAAAAGATGTACAAAATTTATACACAGAAAACTACACAACACTGTTCAAGGAAATCAAAGAAGACTTAAATAAATGGAAGAATACTCCCTGTTCATGGATAAGAAGGCTAAATATTATTAAGATGCCTATCCTACCAAAACTGATCTACACATTCAATGTAATCCCAATGAAAATCAACACAACATTCTTTAATGAACTAGAAAACTCGCTAAGAAATTTATTTGGAAAGGAAAGAGGCCCCGAATAGCCAAAGACATATTGAAAAAGAAAAAAAAACAAAATTGGAGGAATTACACTACCTGACTTCAAAACATAGTAAAGTAGTGAAAACAGCATGGTACTGGCACAAGGAGAGACACACTGACCAATGGAACCAATTTGAAAATTCTGATATAGCTCCTCAATAATACAGTCATATGATATTCACAAGACCACCAAACCCACTGAAAGAGGATTACCAACTCACATCTTATAAAAAAATCAACTCAAGATGGATCAAAGACCTGAATATAAGAGCCAAGACCATAAGACCATAAGGACCTTAGAATGCAATGTAGGGAAACATCTACAGGACCTTGTAATAGGAAATGGCTTCACGTACTTCACACCAGAAGCACGAGTAGAAGAACAAATAGATACATGAGACTTCTTCAAAATTAAAGCCTTTTGCACCTCAAAGGACTTTGTCAAGAAAATGAAAAGAGAGCCTACCCCATGGGTAAAAATATTTGGTAACCATATATCTGATAGGAGACCAATATCCTTCAAATATAAAGAATTCCTATATCTCAAAAATAAAAAGACAACCCACCCATTTTAAAAAGTGGCAAGACTTAAATAGAAACTTCTCCAAATAAGAAATGCAAATGACTAAAAATCACATGAAAAATGCTCAAAATCACTAGATATTAGGGAAATGCAAATCAAAACCACAATGAGATACCATCTTACTCCCACGAGACTGGCAGCTATCAAAAACACAGAAGACTACAAGTACTGGAGAGGATGTGGAGGAATGGGAACACTCACTCACGCTGGTGGAAATGCAGAAGGATACAGCCATTCTGGAGAACAGTTTGGTGGTTTGTCAAAAAAAAAACTAGCTATGGATTTGCCATATGGCCCAGCGATTCCACTGGTGGGGATTTACCCAGTAGAACTGAAAACAAGGATACAAACTGATATATGCACACCAATGTTCATAGCAGCATTATTTACTATTGCCAAAAGTTGGAATCAATGCAAATGCCCATCAATAGATGAATGGATAAATAAGATGTGGCATATACATACAATGGACTACTACTCAGCTATAAGATGGAATACAGTACAAACACATGTGATAACATGGATGAATCTTGAGAACCTTACGTTGAGTGAAGCAACCCAGGCATTGAAGCACAAATATTACATGATAAGTTGTCTCAGAGAGCTACAGACTGGTTGATAGGCTTAAAGAAAGTTTGGAAGAGAGCTAACACCTACATGGGTGAAATCTATGATAAGCTGTATGTAAATATTTGTAGAGGGAAGGGATAAAATGGGGGCATAGGGATGCCTTGGGTGGAGCTTTGATGGCTTGAGGGGGGCTAGGGATGGGAGGAAGGGTCAGATGGCCCTAGAAATTGGGGGGAGGGTGGGGAAATATTTGGACATAGTAGATTGTCAGGTATGTGGTTGAAACTGTAATGTTGAGAAAACTTTTTAGAAAATATAATAAGGAAGTTTACCTGTTTAAGATGCTTAAGCAGGGACATCTTACACAGGTCAGGCTTCCAGGGAGTGTGTGAATGCTCATTTTGTCATAGTGGGTTATATCACTCGGTGGAGATCCATACAATTAGTGTGAAGTTATACCCACATCCTGAGGACTGATGTTCTCAAACAGGGAAATGTGTCTCTCAAGAATACTGGTGGCTCTAAATGGGTTAGGACAGTCGAGTATGTCAAGCCATCAACACTGTTGCAAGTATCTCTGAATATGGTCCTTCAAGTAATGAAGACTGATTGTCACAGTGGGTGCTCTGGGGAGGGGTAGAGGGGTATTGAATAGATGGAATCAGGGTAACTGTAGGGTAATGGAAGTGTTCCACAATATCATGCAATGATGGATATAGGACATGTTAAATTACACCAAAATTGTATAAAAGTCTATAGGTTAAAATGTAAACTATAATGTAAAATATAAGATAACTAAAAATTTAGAAAAGTGTATAGTCTAAAATATAGATCATAATGTAAGCCAACATGGAACCTTGGTTGAAATTTATGTTTCAATATCTGTACATCAAGTGCAGCAAACACAATATGAACATGTAAAAATATCATTGCTAGGGAAGGGACAAAATGTTTGATATTGGATATGTGGGAATACCCTATATTATATATGTGAATTACTGTGATATAAACATTTTGTGAAGACAAAACAAATAATTAGAAAAAAAGAAAGGATGTAGACACTGAGGAAGAAATGAAATTGCCTTGCCACTGTACATACGGGGCAACACCTATTGCATTAATGAAAGACAAAACATCAAAAATGAAGCATTTTCATTTTTTGATACCCAATTTATTTTTACTTTAGTTTTTCTAAATTACTATGTATTCTATATCTAACCTTTAAATCCATCACTATCTTCCACTTTATTATTTGTGGAACTTGACAATATATTAGGCTTCATTTTTTAAGAAGTTTTTTTTTTGTGTGTGTGTTGAACAAAATTTTAATATTCTAAATTTAATCAATATCCAGCAGGTTATTTTGACTATATATTGTACATTGGAAGGAAGAATCAATTATTTTCAAAATCACATTTAGATTTCAAAGAGTAAGTATTAAAATAGTCTCAGTGTGAACAGAGAGGTTCAACTCTGGCAGGGGAGGAACACTGTGTGGGATGTTATTGATGGGAGCCACATGGCTGGGAGGGAGTTCTCCAGGCATGTATGTAGGGTACTAAAAAATGTTTGGATATTTTCATAGTGGTTACAATTAAAAACTTCAAATAAGGGAATGTTGAGTTCCTAAACTAGGGAGCTCTATCACATTCCCCAATGGAACAGCATCAATCCCCAAATGCAATGACAAAGACTAATAAGGATGGTCCAACAATGAGCCCTTTATACTGATGACTATGCTTATGAGCCTGTGTGCCTAAAATATGAACTAGGCCTAGAGGTGCAGTTTGCCTAAGAGTTACCTCCTGAGATCCTCCATGTTGGTCAAATGTGGCCACTCTCTAAGCCAAACTCAGCATGAAAATGCATTACTTTCCCCCAGCATGGGACATGACTTCCAGGGATGAGCTTCTCTGGTGCTGAGGGATTATTACCAAGCACCAGCTGATGATGTAACTAGAAGAAGACTTTGAAAAAAAGTGTCAACTCAGACCAGCAGAATATCTCAACCTTCACGTAATAACGTAATAACAGTTGTTAAATACTGTTTTTTGATTGAATAAAAGGGGGAAATGAAAAGGAGAAATGAGTTTATATGGCTATGAGTTTCCAAAAAAGAGTCAGGGGGTCATCAGAAGGGTCGTGCTTATGCATGCCTCAGCAGGGTCCCAGAGACAGCCAAAGTAGATAGAAGCCCAGGTACTAGTTCTCCTGAAGGCTGCAGAGAACCACGGGTTCTGTGGTCATGGCAGCTGGCTCTGGAGTTCAGCGCCATATCAGTGGGCCCTACTTTGGAGTTTGTATTCCTGAGTATGATGGAATTTTACTCAGATGTGACCTTTCTGCACATCCCTCATTCATTTTTAATTTTAGTCATTCAACAACCATTTAGTCATCAAACACATCATGGAAGTTACTAAATAATATTTTGTGAATAAAGAGATAAGTAAAATATTCTTCCACATCTTATAGAGATTATGTGCAAGCAAAAATAGTAGTGACTACATGAAATACCCTGAGATGGCACTGACATCCTGGTGAAGTGGATCTAAAAGTTTATGCTCATTCTGTGGAGACAAGTGAAGGCTTCACAAGGGAGATGACTGCACTGACACTGAAAGTAGAGATTGGGGTAACTTCAAGAGGAGAAAGGTGTAGAAGCACACCAAGAAGAAACAAGAGGGAAACAATCCAATCAAGATAACCATATGGTGTGGTGAGGTTTTAAAATTAGTTCTTGCTATCTGATGAATAATGAAGGGGTAGGATGTGAAAAGGGGATAAGCAGCCTGACCAGTTTGGCAGTAGCCATAGTGTAGAGAGCCTGGTGTTTTGTGCAGAACATGGATATTTATGTTTTAAATTATTGAGAGTCAGGGCAGGTTTATAGAAGGTGATGGTCGTGAAATTACTTGCCATGATGAAAGCTTACTCTCAGTCAACATGACGATCGCTGTTGCCAAAACCCTACAGAGAGGATGAGGGATGGAAATAGCACAATTGTAGTGGGAAGTGAATCTGTGTGGGCTTGGACTACAAAGAAAAATATTCATTTTTATCCTAAGCACAGTGTCAGGCATTTTGTATTCATTATTTCATTTAATTCAATTATTCCATGAAATTATTTTTCACTATTCTGATTTAATGAAAGAATAATGTGAGGCAGCAATGCTATATTCTTATCCAAGATATGTAAATGTAATTGTTATTGATTGAACCTTGGAGTTCAAAGTTTCTGGAATTTTGCACTTCACTAATAACTTATTTATTAATAACATTAATATTTTAAAACTGTGTTAGATTTACAGAAAAGTTGCAAGGATAGTAGAGAGGATTTTCAAGAACTTCTCACATACTTTTCCAACATCTTAACACCTCCAAGCCAGAATAGCAAATTATATTTATTTTCAAAAATTCTTAAGCCATTCAGGCAGTGACAACGTCTCAGATTTTCTCCTCATGTTTTATGAGTTGTATGCTTTTCAGGAGTGTAGGTCGGGTATTTTGTAAAGTGCCCCTCACTCTGAATTTGCCTGATATTCTTCTCATGTTTAGACAGGGTTAATGGGATTTTGGAGGAAGATCCCAGGATAATGTGTTATTTTCATTGCATCATATCTAGGGTGCATCCTATCAACATGACTTAACACTCTTGATGTTGACCTTGATCAACAGTGTTTGGAGCTTCCCCAGCTTCCCCAATACTCATCAATTCTCTGCATTTCCATATATGGCTTTTGGAATGAAATTAATACGTGAAGCCCACATTCAGGAGTGTGATGTTTGTGCCACTGCCTTGAGAGAAAAATATCTCCATATATTATGGAATTCATCTTCACAATAAATATGTATCTTTTAAAAATCAATTATTTATATTAGGATTGCCTCATGACATTTATTTCTTACTTTGGGTTGTGATACAGTACTACTTTATTTTGTTTTAGAGTTTATTCCAGTTTTGACCTTTGGAACACTTTTGGCTATGTCCTGTGTCTATTTGAAATAATCCGCAACATTACCAGTTTTATTTTAACACATACTAACTTTTTGGTACTAAGAGATACTCCAGACTCTTTTTGTATATTTCTTGACCTAGTCCTGCAGGCAGCTATTTCTCCAAGAAAATTCTTCTTGCAAAAATGCTTTTAATATCTAAAGTCTGGACACTATATGTGCCTTGCTACTGGGCCATCTCCATGGATATTACAAGAACACACATGTGTGTACACAATTCTATGTATATATACATATCTGCAAATATTTCTACATGCAACCCTGTGTAACTATATTTACCTCCACACAAATTCACACTGATGTGTCTGTCCCTAACTCATTAACAGAACAATCTAACATCCTCCCCTTGCTTATCTGAATCCTTCCACACCATGTTGGGAAGCATATTTTCCATATTCCATTCATTTACTTCATTGCTTAATTCCAGTGTACATGTATAAAAGTAAAATTTGTTAACCCATACCCTGATGGGACACAATATCAAATAGAGTAGCATACCTGTGTACAGTGCCCATTGATTTCATATTACAGATACTGTTCATATCCAATATTACTAATCCAGCATCCTTTCCTCCCATATCCCTCAGATAGGGCATTTGATGCATTTACAATACAGTTAGATTATTTTTGAACTTGGATGTTGTCAAGTTCAATGGGTTTTGAAAAATACATAATGTCATATGCCTGCAATCCCAGTATAACAGAGAATAATTTCAGTGTTCTGAAAATTTCTGAGCTTCACCTACTCAATGTACCTCCCTCTGCCTAAGGCCTGGGCAAACAGTGATCATTCTAATATCTCTGCTATTTTGTCTTATCCTACTTAGACTGGTTTCTTTTTTAAAAAATATTTTTTTAAAAATTATTTTATAGGTACTTAGATTACATAAATGTTACATAAAATGTGTAGGAATTTCTATATGCCCTGCTCCTCGTAGCTCCCACATTCTCCCACATAAACAACATCTTTCATTAGGGACATACTTTCATTGCAATTGATAAACACATTTCAGGATATTGCTACTGAGCATTGATTATAGTTTACATTGTAGTTGACACTCTCTCCCACATAATTTTGTAGGTTATGGGAAGACATATAATGGCCTTTATTTTTTTTTAATTTTTTTTATTTTTTATTGACTTTGTAATAATATTACATTAAAAATATATATGTGAGGTCCCATTCAAACCCACACCCCCACCCCTCCTCTCCCCCCCCAACAACACTTGTTCCTATCATCATGACACATCCATTGGATTTGGTAAGTACATCTTTGGGCACCTCTGCACCTCATATACATTGGTTCACATCATGGCCCATACTCTCCTCCATTCCATCCAGTGGGCCCTGAGAGGATTTACAATGTCCGGTGATTACCTCTGAAGCACCATCCTGGGCAGCTCCATGTCCCAAAGACGCCTCCACCTCTCATCTCTTCCTGCCTTTCGCCATACCCTTCGTCCACTATGTCCACTTTTCCCAATCCAATGCCACCTCTTCTATGTGGACATTGGATTGGTTGTGTCCATTGCACCTCTATGTCAAGAGGAGGCTCAGATTCCACCTGGATGCTGGATGCAATCCTCCCATTTTCAGTTGTAATCACTCTAGGCTCCATGGTGTGGTGGTTGTCCTTCTTCAACTCCATCTTAGCTGAGTGTGGTAAGTCCAATAAATCAGATTGTAGGTGCTGGAGTCTGTTGAAGCTCAGGATCTGGCTATCACATTGTCAGTCCAGAGATTCAAATCCCCTAAATATATCTTAAACCCCAACATTAACTGCACCTCCAGCACATTAGCATGAAAGTCTTATGAAGGGAGATCCCATCTGAGTCCAGATTCATCACACATAAACACCATTTCCAAAGAGGGGCCATCTGCCCTGGTAGTTAACCCCATCGGCCATGACCATAACTCCCATGGGTCTCTTTAGCCCTCAAAGGAACCAATATCTGGGGGTTGTATCTGCTTTATCTGTCTCTTTGACTCTGCTCAGTTGTGCATGAGGGCAAACATTCTGCCAGCCTCCAGACTCTTTTTTAGAAACTCGTAGCCATATAAACTCATTTCTCCTTTCCATTTCCCCCTTACTTTAGGTCAAACAGCATTTTAAAGTCATGGTATTTTATGTAGACATGGATATTCTGCTGATCCGCATTGCACCTTCCGTATAAGGTCATTTTCCAGTTGCATCATCAGTTGGTAGTTGATAGTGGTCCCTCGTTGCCAGGGAGGCTCATCCCCGGGTGTCATGTCCCACGCTGGGGGGAAGGCATTGCATTTACATGCTGAGTTTGGCTTCGAGACTGGCCACCATATAATGGCCTTTATCTGTCATTGCAAAGCCATTTAGAACAACTCCAAGTCCCCAAAACGCCCCCATGTTACAACTGTTTTTCCCTCTCCTTGCCCTCAGATCCTCCAGCGATCACTGCCTCCATACCAATGTTATAATTTCTTCCATTGCTAGAATTACAATAAGTAACAATAAGTATAGACGATAAGGCTATAGAAGAATACCAGTAAGTCCACTCTAGTCCATAGTTCTTTCCCATTCTTAAGGATTCTGGGATGGTGATGCCCAATCCACCTCTAATTGAGAGGGGAGTTTGATCCCATATATGGATGGGATGCTCTTGCTGGCAGTTATAGGCTTTCTTATTTCCTTGGTATAGTGGTTGCCCATCCTCACCACTTTGTTAATTGCCCTGGGTGGGTCCAATGAACTGGAGAGTAGGTGTTGCAACTCCACTGAGGCTCAGGGCACAGCTGGCACATGGGCAGTCCAAAGACTTAAGTTTCTTGGGTGTACATCTACTAACACCATCACCAAGTATAAGTTCAAATAGAAGGGACAGATGAGCTATGTGTAGGGAAGTCATAACTGAGTCCCAACTCTGTCACAATGGGGAGCACAAACCCCAAGTTAGGCCCACTGGGAAGGCACCAAATTCCTGACCTATCTACCATGACCATAGGACCTAGGTGTCTCCAGAGCTCTCAGGAGACTCACTATTTGGGGTAGTATCTATTTTGGCAGTCTATGAGATCCTGCTGAGATGTGCATAAGTGCTACCTCTGAAATGACCTCCCAATTCACTTTGAAGTCTCTCAGCCTTATGAACTCGTTTGTCTTTGCATTCCCCCCCTTTTCTTCTACATCTTTTTCCAGTTACCCTGCTATGTGATTGGTGAAGGCTCATCCCTAGGAGTCATGTCCTACTCTGGGGGGAAGACAACGCATTTGTATGCTGAATTTGTCTTAGAAAGAGGCTACATTTGAGCAACAAGGAGGATCTCAGAAGGTAACTTTTAGGCACCCTAAACACAAGGCTAAGTTTCAATTTCAAGAGCAAAGGATCATAAGCACAGTCATCAATATCAAGGGTCCATCAATGGGCCATTTTTCTTCACTAGTCATTGCCCCTGTACTTGGGGGATTGCTGCTGTTCCATTAGAGAATGTAGCAGAGCTCTCCAGGATTAGAATTCAATATTCTCTCAGTTATTGTGTGTCTCTCCATCCACTGGGGCAATGCCACATGAATATTTGAAAACATTTATATACCTTATGTGTATTTCCAGGTGAAATTCCTCCCATGTATCCCTCATTACTGACACTCCACACTAATGATTCTCCCCTTCACCAATTGTAACTCTTCTGTGATCCAAAGCTTCTTCAAAAATGAAGCCAATAAAATAGCCAAATACAATTATTAGGAAAATCAAATAATAATGATAGGTTAAATATTAAAAATAAAATACAGAAAAAATTTAAAATAAAATTTAAAATTTGGGATATTACAAAATAATGAAAACTATTATTTTTTTAAATTTTTTTTCTTTCATCAGTTTAATATATATTGTACTGTGTGTATACTGACATTTCCTTCCATTTACTCCATTTTTTATTCCATTAAACAAAACTATAAAATTTTGTTTTCAAAGAAGTTTTAGTTCACAGAAAAGTCACAAACAGCATATAGGGGACTCCCATATACCCAACATCCTCCCACATTTTCCCCTTCCCATGTTAATACCGTTTTATATGTGGATGGTACATTTGTTTCAACTGTTATACAAGCAGTAAATCATAGCTACTAACCACGGTCAATGGTTTATATTGTGGTTTACATTTTACAGCACATACATTTATAAATTTTGATGACATTTAACATGACCAGTGTCCATCATTGTAAGATCATGTAGAACACTTCCATTGCCCAATAAATACCCCTCTTTCATGTACTCTATGTGCTCCCTCTGCCTCCCCTTGGGGCCAATATTGATCATCTGGCTTCACTACTTGGATAAGATTCATAGTTACTTGCAACACTGAAGTCTTGACATTCTGGTTTGTCCTCCCCTCCTAGGAATCACCTATGCCCTCAAATGACTCCTGTCCCATTGTTTGAGAAGATATAGGTTCTCCCCAGGATGGGAGTTCAACAGCTTCCCACTCATTATGTGGGTTTCCACACACCGACCCAAAACATTATGACAAAATGATCTCTCACACTCTCCCTGGAAGCCTGCACCAGGTGCACCCTGTCCTGAATGCTCCCCATCCAACACCATAAGGCAGTAACCCTCCCTTGTCATATTGCCATAGGAGTGTTCTCAACTTTTTACTTTCAGCCACATACCTGACAATTCCCAGTGTTCACATGGTCCATTGCCCAACCCTCCCCCAATTCCATGAGCCGTCCAACCTACCCTCACTACCCCACCCCTGTCAAACCAGCAATGCCTAACCCAATAGTATCACCAATATTTTGTCATAGTCCTTCACTACCCAATGACACACTTTCACCTTATCATAGATTTGGTCCATATGGGCATTGGCTCACAAACTTCTCCATTTGTATTTCCTCTAAATATCTCTTACAGACAATAGCTCTCTGAGTCTTCTTGATTTGCTTAATTTATATCAAAAGTCATGTAATATTTGTCCTTCAATGTCTGACTTGCTTCACTCAACATAAGGACCTCAAGTTTCATCCATGTTATTCCATGAGCTAGTTTCGTATTCTTTCTTTTTACTTATTAAATTGTATGTTTCTTAAAGATACATAGATCACAAAATAAAGTTGTATTAAAAAAAGTAAAAGGTTCTTCCATTTCCCACACACCACCCTCCCACTCCTCCCACATCAAAAACCTTGTTTATCATTGTGGCATATTATTTGCACTTGGTGACTACATTTCGGAGCGCTGCCAGACTGCATGGGTTATAGTTTACATGGTAGTTTACACTCTCCCCAGTACATTCAGTGGGTTATGGCAGGATATATAATGTCCAGCATCTGTCCCTGCAATATCATTTAGGACAACCTCAAGTAGCAAAAATGTCCCACATCTCAACTCTTCCTTCTCCCTTCCCTCAGCAACTCCCATAGCCACTTTCCCCAGATCAATGCTACAGCTGCTTCCCTTACCATTCAAAATGATTCTACAGTAGAATACCATTAAGCTCACACTATTCCATAATTTATTCCTCTATCCTGTAGACCCTGGGTTGGTGATGTCCATTCCACCTCTATACTGAGAGGGGACTTATTCCAACATGGTTGGTGGATGTGATTCTCTTACTTAAAGTTGTAGGCAATCTCAGTTCCCTGGTGTGGTGGTTAGCCATTTTCACTTTCCTGTTAGCTGGCCGGTGTTCAACAAACCAGAGAATAGGAGGTTCAACAGACCAGAGAATAGGAGGTTCAAATCTGCTGAGGCTTAGAGCCCAGCTGCCACATGGCCAGTCCATAGCTTCAAGTCTTCTTAGGATACACCAACCCCAGTGAAAAACTACAAATTCAGTAAAAGTGACAAAAGAGGCATGTGTAGAAAGGTCACATCTGAGTCCAACTCCATCACACTCAGGAGCACAATTTCCATAGTAAGGCCCACTCCAGAGACATCTGCCATGACCGTAGAATCTGTGTGTCTCCATACCTCTCAGGAGCATCAATACCTGGAGTTGTATCTACTTTGTCTTTCTCTTTTCCCCATTTTTAAAAGGGCTGTTTGTCTTTTGTTTTTAGATATGTTTTCTTTATATATGCTGTATGTTAGGCTCCTATCAGATATATAATTACCAAATATTTTCTTCCATCACATCTTTGAGGTGTAAAAGTTTTAATTTTGAGGAGTTCCCATTTATCTATTTTTTCTTTCACTGCTTGGGATTTGGATGTGAAGTTCAAGCCAAACTCAGAATGTAAATGCATTACCTTCCCCCCATCATGGGACACAACTCCCAGGGATGCCCCTCCCTGGTGCTGAGGAATTACTACCAAGCACCAGCTGGTGATGTAACTAGAAAAAGACTTTGAATAAAAGGGTCAACTGAGAAGAGCAGAATACCTCAGCCTATATGTAATATTAGGCGTTAAAAAATGCTTTATGATCTTGAATAAAAGGGGGAAATGAAAAGAACAAATGAGTTTATATGGCTATGAGTCTCTAAAAGAGAGTCAGGAGGTCATCAGAGAGGTTGTGCTTACACACACCTCAGCAAGGTCCCAGAGACAGCCAAAGTAGATACAACCTCTGGTACTGGTTCTCCTGAGGGCTATAGAGACCCACAGGTTCTATGGTCATGGCAGATGGCTCCGGAGTTCAGTGCCATGTCAGTGGGCACTACTTTGGAGTTTGTGTTCCTGAGTGTGATGGAGTTAGATTCACATATGACCTTTCTACACATGCCTCTTCTGTCACTTTTACTGGACCTGTGGTTAGCACTGGAGTTGGTGTATATTCAAGAGACCTGAATCTCTGGACTGTCCATGTGATAGTCAGGCCCTAAGCCTCAGCAGACTTGCAACTTATACTGTCTGGTTTATTGGACTTACCCTGGCCACCTAACAGAGAGGTGAAGAAGGTCAACCACCACACCACAGAGCCAAGAGTGCCTACACCTGCAAGCAGGAAAATTGCATCCTTCATCCATGTGGAACCTAAGCTCCTGCAATATAGAGGTGGACTGGACATAAACATCCCAGGGTCCACAGGCTGGAGGATTAGAGTATGGATTAGAGTAAACTCACTGATATTCTACTGCGACGGTTTGCTCAGTCAGTAGAGGTGGGGTCTGGCTGTGGACGAGGGGTCAGTCCAGCTCTGGACGAGGGGTCGGTCCCGCTTGGGACGAGGGGTCGGTCCCACTTGGGATGAGGGGTCGGTTCGGCAGCAGACGAGGGATCGGTCTGGTGGAGTTGCCTTGCCCCACGTTGGGCGCCAGCTGCGACGGCTTGCTCGGTTGGTAGAGGTGGGGTCTGGCTGTGGACGAGGGGTCGGTCCAGCTTAGGACAAGGGGTCGTTCCCGCTTGGGATGAGGGGTCAGTCCGGCAGCAGACGAGGGATCAGTCTCACAGGGGTTGCGCGGTTTGGCTGACGGGGTTGCCCGGTGAAGCCAGCAATGAAGGGGTTGCCTGGAGAAGCAGGCGACGAACTGGAGACAAGGGAGGCCAGGCCCTTGTCGGGGGCTCTCAGGACTGGAGGGTGCACGGCAGAAAAACCACCGCGAAGACAAGGTAAACACACAAGTCCACTTTATTGAGGGAGAGGCAACAGTTTTATAGGGGCTGTGGACGGCTGATTGGTCGAAGCCATGCCCTGTTCTGATTGGTTGCTGGAGAAAGGTCAGTGGGCGGTACTGGATGGGGGAGGGGTGGTGATTAGGGATTGGCTGTCGCTATTCCTGGGGGAAGGGGCAGGGTTTAGGGACTGGTGGCTGCTGTTGCTGGGGTGGAGGGCAGACTTGAGTTTCCCACCCACGCCTGGCTGTTGCTGCTGTCGGGGGAAGGGAAGAGGGCAGACTGGATTTTTCTGCCCATGCCTGGCTGTTGCTGCTGTCGGGGGGGGGGGAAAGGGCAGACTGGATTTTTCCGCCCACGCCTGGCTGTTGCTGCTGTCGGGGGAGGGGAAAAGGGCAGACTGGAATTTTCCGCCCTGCGCCTGCGCAGGGAGAAAGAAGAAGAAGGGTGCCGCCCCACAGGCATCGTGTGGTGCCATCCGGGAGGAGGGGCAGCCGTGGAAGCATGGCTGCCGAGAAGGGGAGCCCCGAGGGCACTCTGTGCCCATGCCGAGCTCCCTTCAGGGGTGGCGGTGAGTCCGACCAGCCACCCTATTATGGGGGCAGCGGCTTGGCCTGCCATGGCCGCTCCCCTGCCAGGCCAGCAAACCACACTTCAGCCAGAGGGGTGACCGCATTCTACTATGGAACTATTGTGATTAGTAATGGAAGAATTTGTAGCATTGATGTGGAGAAAGTGACCACAGTACCTGCTGAGGTTAGGGAGAGGGAAGAAGAAATATGATGTGTGGGCATTTTCAGGACTTGGAGTTGTCCTCGGTGGTACTGCAAGGAAAGACACTGTACAACGTATGTCCTGCCATGGCTCACTAGGTGGACTGGGGGAGAGTGTAAACTACAATGTAAACCATTTTCCATGTGCTCCAAATTATATTCACCAAATGCAATGAATATCCCACAATGATGAAAGAAGTTGTTGATGTGGGAGGAGTGGGGTGAGGGTGGTGGGTCTATATGGAAGCCTCATATTTTTTTAATGTAACATTAAAAACAATAAAGACATGAAAAAATATTCCCTATTACAAGGTCCTGTAAATGTTCCACTAGATTATCTTTCAAGGTCTTTATGCTGTTTGCTCTTACATTTAGATCTTTGATTAATCCTGAGTTGATTTTTGTATATAGTGTGAGATGGTGTTTCTTTCAAATTCTTTTGGAAATGGATTCCAGTTTTCCAAGCACAATTTGTTGGAGATGCCATTCTCTCCAGTTGAATGTGTTTGGTGGCCTTTTTGAATATCTGATTCTATATCAGAACTCTCAATTTGGCTCAATTTGTTGGTATGTTTATCCTTGTGTCAATACCATGAAGTTTTGACCACTGTAGCTTTATAGAATGTTTTAAGTCAAAAAGTGTGATTCCTCCAATTTCATTTTCCATTTTCAATATATCTTTTGCTATTTGGGGACACTTGCCCTTCCATTTAAATTTCATATTTAGTTTTTCCAATTCAATAAAAATGATGTGTTGATTTCTATTGAGATTGTTTTAAATGTGTAGATCATTTTCAGTAGGATGGACATCTTAATGAAGTTTAGTCTTCCCATCCATGAAAATAGAATATTCTTCATTTTTAAAAAAGGCTTCTTTGATTTACTTTAACAGGGCTGTGTAGTTTTCTGTGTAGAAATCCTTTACATTTTCAATAAGTTTATTCCTAGGTATTGGTTTCTTTTATTTGCTCTTGTACATTGGATTTTTGTCATGATTTCCTTCACAGATTGCTCATTACTAGTGTACAGAAATGCTACTGACTTTAGTGCATTAATATTATAACCTATGACATTACTGAAATAATTTATAAGTTCTACAAGTTTTGGTGTAGATTTCTCATGGCCTTTCATACATTGGATCATGATATCTGCAAATAGTGAAATTTTGACTTCTTCCTTTCAATTTGGATGCATTTTATATCTTTTTCTTGCCTAAGTGCTTGAGTAAGTACTTCTAACACAATGTTAAATAGAAGCAGGGGCAGTGGAGATCATTGTCTTGTTCTTGATCTTAGTGGGAAAGGTTTTAGGATTTCACCATTGTACATGTTGTTAGCTGTGGCTTTTTCATATATACTCCAGTTCAAAAATTTTCCTCCTATTACTATCTCTTTTGAAGGATTTTTATCAGGAAAAGGGTGATGTATTTTGGTGAATGCTTTTCTGCATCTGTAGATATGATCATGTGAATTTTTTATTTCAATCTGTTTATATGGTGTATTACATTGATTGATTTTCTTTTTTTGGATAATCCTTATATACCTGGGATGAAACTCACTTGGTTATGGTATATAATTCATTTGATGTGCTTTTGAATATGATTAGCAAGTATTTTTTTGAGGATTTTAGCATCTGGACATTGCAGAAATTAGTCTGTAATTTTCCTTTCTTGTGGTGTCTTTGTTTGGCTTTGTTTTTAGGGTAATGTTGGCATCATAGAATGAGCTAGGCAATGGTCCTTCTACTTTTGTTTTTTTTTTTTTTTGGAAGAGTTTAAGCAGGATTGGTGTTAGTTCTCTGTGGAATGTTTGGTAGAATTCACCTGTGAAGCTGTCTGATCCTGCACTCTTCTTATTTGGGAGGTTCTGATTCCATATTGACTTGTGATTGGTCTGTTGAGTTCATCAAATTCTTTTGTCAATGTAAGCTGCTTGTGTGTTTCTAAGAATTAGTTCATTTCCTTTAAATTATCCTTCTTGTTGACATATAATTTCTCAAAGTGTCCTTTTCTGGTACTCTATTTCTATGGGGTTAATGGTGATATCCCCTTCTTCATTTATTATTTTGTGTATTTACATCTTATCTCCTTTTTTCTTTGTTGATAGAGCTAAGTGTTTTTCAATCTTAATGATCTTCTCAAAGAGCCATGTTTTAGTTTTCTTAATATTGCTAGTGATTTCTTATTTTCTATTTCATTTATTTCTACTCTAATCTTTATTTAGTTCTTTCTACTTCATTTGGGGTTAGTTTGTTTTTCTTTTTCTAATTCCTACAGGTGTGTAGTTAGGTCTTTGATTTTTGCTCTTCTTTTTTTTTTTCATTTATATATTTATGTCTATAAATTTCCCTCTCAGTACAGCTTTGGCTGAATCCAATAAGTTTTGATATGAATTGTTGTCATTTTCATTCATTTCAAGGTATTTCCTGATTTCTTTTGTAATTTCCTCCTTGACCCAGTGTTTGTTGTAGAGTGTGTTGTTTAATTTCCATATATTTGTGTCTGACCTAGTTTTCTGGCCCCTGCTAATTTCAAGCTTCATACCATTATAATCAGAGAAATTACTTTGTATAATTTCAATCTTTTTTAATTCTTTGAGTGTTATTCTGTGGCTTAGTATGTGGTGTATATTGGATAATGGTCCATGTGCACTTGAGAAGAAAGTATATCCCACTGTATTTGGGTGTATTGTTCTGTATATGTCAATTAGGTCCAGATCCTCTAATGTATTATTCAGAGTCTTTGTTTCTTTATTGATTCTTTGTTGAGATGTTCTGTCTAGTCATAATAATTTTGTATTAAATTACCCCACTATACTTGTATAAGCATCTATTTCTCCACTTAATTTTCCCAGTGTTTGCCTCATGTATTTTGAGCCTCATGCTTAGGTGCATAAATCTTTATTTTTGTTCTTTCTTCCTGAAAGTTTACCCCTTTTACTAATATATGGAACCCATCTTTGGCTCTTAAAATCATTTTGTGAGAAGAGAACCTCTGCTCTTGTGTCCTGGACAGTTCTCTCATGTATGTCTGATGGGAAGAAAAGAGGCAGAAGAAGCTACAGGAAAAAGAAAGTGGCTCTGTGGTGGAAAGTCAGAGGCAAAACTACCACCACTAGGGGCCACTGTTGGATAAGAATTGTTCCTCCCTCACACTTGCTGGAGGGCAAGGGGCTGAATTCAAAGGCAGGGGGAGAGGGATGGGGCAAGATGGTGGTTGAGTGAGTGCACCTGAGTGTCTCTCCTGCATAGAAGCAACTGGGCAGCATTGGAAATTCTTCAGGACCAGGCTGTTTCAAGATTTTGCAGGGCAGGAGGTGTCTGGACATTGATTTGGTGGGAAGGCAATAGAGAAAATTCATGTATAAGATAAAATTGAGGCTCTTTTACACGGTGGTGGGGGCTGCATGTGGGACGCTCCCTCCTGGGGTGGGCGGAGCTGCAGGAGGCCTTCGCAGACCAATTTTGGGAGACAGACGGAAGTTTTGTGTGAGGTGGGGAAATGTTTTATTTGTGACATGAATAATAGTGCTTCTGGCTAGAGCCCCATCCCCAAGGCTGGCTGCCAATCTGCAGCAGCATTAAATTGCTCACAAAAAAGAGACATCACCAGGAGGTTGGTTCAGGGGCCTGCAGGGTGGGAGATGTCTGGAAGCTGATTAGGGGAATATTTTGCAAGGCATGGAAATTTCAGGTTCAGACACTGATATCTGCGCTTCTGGCTGGAGCCATGCCGGCTGGGCCTGGCTGCTAATCTGCAGCGTCATTAAATTGGCTGCAGTGTAGAGGGACTCACAGGTGGCTGTTTCAGGTGATTGCAGGACGGGAGCTGTCCTGAAGTCGAATTAGTGATACAGCTGCAGAGGAGACACTAGTGAGAGGGTGAAATGTGGGTTTCTGAAGCATAGGTCAGAGTTTGTGGATGTGATCTCCCCCATAGGTCTGGCACTGAGCTGTGGGGATCCCTGAAGGCTGTGTTGCACTGCGGTGCTCCCAGGCTCCCTGTTAACCAGATTTGAGGTTGCCAGGTCTGTGTACCCTAAACCCTGGTGGCCTACACCCCAAGAATCACACCTCTTGAGTCTGCAATATCACAGACTTTCCTTCCTTGAATCCCCCACGCCCTGTGGTACATCTGATGTCATTGAATGTCCTAGCCCTCAACATTTGTGTTTTTTCTTTTTTGTTTTTTTGTTTTGTTTTTTTTAATTTTTTTAAAAATTTTTTATTGTAGTGATTGCTAACATTGCATTACCTCCTAATCTTTTCTCCCATTGTATCCCCCAAGGTCTTTTTTTTTCTTCTTTCTCTCTTGTCACTCATTTTCTTCTTATTTTATCTTACTTATACAATAGGTGCTGGAGGGAACACCTCACATTTACTGGGTTTCCTCATCCTCCACTGCCTCAAGTCTGTATTAATTGATTTTGGCTACCTACACTATCTCCTTTTCCCCACATATTGACATCCTCCATCATCTATTGTCTCTCCTATATTCCACCTCCCTTTCTTTGATCCCCAAAATTGTCTGTTAATTTCTAATACCTTTGTTTTGTTTACTGTCTTTTATCCAGTCTTGAAACTATTGCCTTTTTTTCTCTTTCCCTCTCTCTCAAAATTACTAACTTTTTAATTCATACCATATTCCTCCCATATTCAGTCAACTACCTCATTATAGGTACTCTACCTACTGCTATAACTCTACACAACATACATGAATCTATTATCCATTCTCCCAGAATTCATATTGTTGCTCTGTTAACATTTCTTACCAATACTACTTTACACATTTTCCTTTCTTACACAATTGCCTTTCCCTGGCCCTAATACTTTCCTCCAAAGTGAACTCACCCAGCAACAAGAAATTAGAATAAGAAGAACAAAGTGACAAAGAGAAGATATACCACTTACACAAAAACAACAGCTAACTAATCCCCAAGACTAGACAAAGAAGCTAAGAAACTGATTAACCCATCAAGATAAAATGATGACCAGACAGCAACAAAAAACTACAAAACAAACCAGTAATCAGGAAAACATGGATGAATCCAATCAACAAACTAAAAATCAGGAAGGGGAGCAGAACTTTGCACAAGTAATTAAAGATCTCAGAACATATATCACAGACAAATATAATGAAGTAAAGGAAGAGGTTAACAATATGAAGTCAACATTTGGAGGGGAAATTGCAGACATATGCCAAAAGATAACAGATATGATGGGAATGAACACCACGGTTCAAGAAATCAAAAATACACCTGCAGCAAATAGCAGCAGATTAGAAGAGGCAGAGCAGAGAATTAGTGATGTAGAAGACAGTACACCGGAAATCAAAGAGATAGAAAATTGATTGATAAAAAGATAGAAAATATCCAGCTAGGACTTAGGGACCTGAATGACAATGCAAAATGCACAAACATACGTATTATAGGCATCCCAGAAGGAGAAGAGAAGAGAAAGGAGTCAGAAGGAGTGTTGGAGGAAATAATGGCTGAAAACTTCCCAAATCTACTGAAAGAGACAGATGTACATATCCAAGAAGCACAGTGAACCCCAAACATCATAAACCCCAACAGGCCCACCCCAAGACATATACTTGTCAAATTATCCAACGCTCAAGACAAAGAGAAAATTCTAAAAGCAGCAAGAGAAAAGAAAACCATCACATACAAGGGAAGCTCCATAAAATTAAGTGCTGATTTCTCATCTGAAACCATGGAGGCAAGAAGACAGTGGTATGATATAGTCAAAGTACTAAAGGCAAAAAATTTCCAACCAAGAATACTCTATCCAGCTAAACTAGCATTCAAAAATGATGGAGAGTTCAAAATATTCAGAGATAAACGGAAATTGAAAGAGTATGCCAACAAGAAACTTCCCCTTCAAGAAATTCTAAAGGGAGTTCTGCAGGAAGAAAGGATAAAACAGGACAGGCAGAGTTGTAGGAGAGTGTAAGAGCAACAAAAAAGACAAAAAGAGAAGAAGAAAAAAAACAAAATATGACAAACAGAAGTCCAATCAAAATATGGCTAACATAAATAATACCTTGAAAGGAATAACACTGAATGTCAATGGATTAAAATCACCTATGAGAAGATTCAGTCTGGGAGATTGGATAAGGAAATATGACCCATCTATATGTTATCTACAAGAGACACATCTTAGAGCCAGAGATTCATGGAGGCTGAAAATGAATGGTTGGAAAACAATCTTATAAGCAAACAATAACCAAAAAAAAGGGCAGGAGTAGCTATATTAATAGCAGACAAAGTAGACTTTAAATGCAAAACAATTGTGAGAGACAAAGAAGGATACTACATATTAGTGAAAGGGACAATCTGTCAAGAAGAATGAACAATCATAAATATTTATTCTCCTAACAAGAGCTCCTCTAAATACGTGAGGCAAACACCAGAAAAACTAAGTGAAAGAATAGACACATCTACAATTATAGTGGGGGATTTTAATACACCACTATCAACTCTGGACAGAACATCTCAAAACAGAATCACTAAAGAAATGAAATATTTGAACAATTTATTAGAGGAGCTAGTCTAATAGACATATACAGATCATTACACCCAAACACAGCAGGATATACATTCTTCTCAAGTGGACATGGATCATTCTACAAGATAGACCTATGCTAGGCCACAAAGAAAGGCTTAATGAATTCAGAAATATTGAAATAATACAAAATAAAATCTTTGACCACAGTGGAGTGAAGCTAGAAATCTGCAAGGGCCAGAGGCCCAGATTTCACACCAAAATAATGAAATTAAACAGAACACTCTTAGAAAAACAGTGGGTCAAAGAGAAATCTCAAAAGAAATCAATGACTACCTTGAAACAAATGATAATGATAACACAACATACCAAAATTTATGGGATGCAGCAAAAGCAGTACTGACAGTGAAATTTATAACCATAAATTCATACATCAAAAAAGAAGAAAGAGCAAAAATTGAAAACCTAACTGCATATTTGGAGGAATTAGAAAAAAAACAGCAAAGTAATCCCACAGGAAGAAGAAGGAAGGAAATAACAAAGATAAGAGCAGAACTAAATGAAATAGAAAATAAGAAAGCACTTGAAAAGATAAACAAGACCAAGAGCTGTATTTTTGAGATGAATAAAATTGACAAACCTTTAGTGAGACTAACAAAGAAAAAAGAGAGAAGATGCAAATACACAAAATAAGAAACGAGAAAGGAGATATCACCACTGACCACACAGAAATAAAGACTATCATAAAAGGATACTTTGAAAAGCTATATTCCAACAAAAATGACAATTCAGAGGAAATGGACAAATTCCTAGAAACACAGAAGCAGCCTATATTGATGAAAGAAGAAATTGATGATCTCAACAATCCAATCACAAGTAAAGAGATAGAATCAGTCATTAAAAACTTCGCAGCTAAGAAGAGCCCAGGGCCAAATGGCTTCACAGGTGAATTCTATGAAACATTCCGGAAAAAATTAACACCAATCCTGGTGAAGCTCTTCCAAAAAATCGAAACAGAAGGAACATTACCTAACTCCTTCTTTCTTGCCAACATTATCCTAGTACGAAAGCCAAACAAAGACACCACAAGAAAGGAAAATTACAGACCAATTTCTCTAATGAACTTAGACGCAAAAATACTTAACAAAATACTTGCTAATCATATTCAACAACACATTAAATGAATTATACACCACGACCAAGTGGGATTCATTCCAGGTATGCAAGGATGGTTCAACATAAGAAAATCAATCAATGTAATACACCATATAAACAGACTGAAGGAAAAAAATCACATGATTTTATCTATAGATACAGAAAAAGTGTTTGACAAAATACAGCACCCTTTCTTGATAAAAACACTCCAAAAATTGGAATACAAGGAAATTTTTTGAACATGATAAAGAGTATATATGAAAAAACCTACAGTTAACATTGTTTACAATGGAGAAATCCTAAAATCCTTCCCTCTAAAGTCAGGAACAAGACAGGGATGCCCACTGTCTTCCCTTCTATTAAACATTGTCTTAGAAGTACTTGATCGAGCACTGAGGCAAGAACCAGATATAAAAGGAATTCAAATTAGAAAGGAAGAAGTCAAAATTTCATTATTTGCAGATGACATGATCCTATACATAGAAAACACTGAGAGGTCTACAACAAAGCTTCTGGAACTCATAAATGAGTTTAGTAAAGTCGCAGGTTACAAGACCAATGCGCAAAAATCAGTAGCATTTCTGTACACCAATAATGAGCAAGATCAGGAGGAAATCAAGAAACAAATACCATTCACAATAGTAAAGAAAAAAATCAAATACTTAGGAATAAAATTAACTAAAGAGGTAAAAAACTTATACACCGAGAACTATACAAGACTGTTCAAGGAAATCAAAGAAGACCTAAATAAATGGAAGAATATTCCCTGCTCATGGATAGGAAGACTAAATATTATTAAGATGTCTATCCTACCAAAGCTGATCTACACATTCAATGCAATCCCAATAAAAATCAACACAGCCTTCTATAAGGAACTGGAAAAATTTGCTATGAAATTTATTTGTAGAGGAAAGAGGCCCCGAATAGCCAAAGACGTATTGAAAAAGAAAAATTAAAATTGGAGTAATCACACTACCTGACTTCAAAACGTACTACAAAGCTACAGAAGTGAAAACAGTATGGTATGGGCATAAGGAGAGACACACAGACCAATGGAATTGAATTGAAAGTTCTGATATAGAACCTCATATATATAGCCATATTATATTCGATAAAGACACCAAACCGTCTCAACTGGGAGAGAATGGCCTATTCAACAAATGGTGCCTGGAGAACTGGATATCCATATGTAGAATAATGAAAGCGGATTACCATCTCACACCTTATACAAAGATCAACTCAAGAGGGATCAAAGACCTAAATATAAGAGCCAAAAACATAAAGACCTTGGAAAGCAGTGTAGGGAAACATCTACAAGACCTTGTAATAGGAAATGGGTTCATGAACATCACACCAAAAGCACGAGCAGCAAAAGAACAAATAGTTAAATGGGACTTCTTCAAAATTAAAGCCCTCTACACCTCAAAGTAGTTTGTCAAGGAAGTAAAAAGGGAACCTACACAATGGGAGAAAATATTTTTCAACCATATATCTGATAAGAGATGAGTAAGTTGCATATATAAAGAACTCCTATATCTTGTAAATAAAAAGATAAACAACCCATTTAAAAAATGGGGGAAAGGTTTAAACAGACACTTCTCCAAAGAAGAAATACAAATGGCTAAAAAGGACATGAAAAAATGCTCCAAATCTTTAGCTATCAGGAAAATGCAAATCAAAACTACAATGAGGTACCATCTTACTCCTTTAAGATTGGCAGCTATGAACAAAAACAGAAGAATACAAATGCTGGAGAGGATGTGAAGAAATGGGAATCCTCATCCACTGCTGGTGTGAATGCAGAAGGATCCAACCATTCTGGAGGACAGTTTAGTGGTTTCTCAAAAAACTAACCATAGGTTTGCCATTTGACCCAGCAATACCACTGCAGGTATATACCCAGAAGAACTGAAAACAAGGACACAAACAGATATATGCCCACGAATGTTCATAGCAGCATTGTTCACTATTGCCAAAAGTTGGAATCAACCCAAATGCCCATTAACAGATGAGTGGATCAATAAAATATGGTATATATATACAGTGGAATACTACTCAGCTTTAAGAACAAATACACTACAAACACACGTGATAAAATGGATGAATCTTGAGAGCCTTATATTGAGTGAAGCAACTCAGGCATTGAAGGACAAATACTACAGAACCTCAATGATATGAAATAAGCAAGCTGTCTCAGAGAGCTAGAGACTGGAAGATAGGCTTACAGGAAATCGGGGGGTAGAGGAAGGATGTTAGCTGACGTCTGCAGGGGTGGAATCTATGATGATCTGGCGGAAAGTATGCGCACAAAGAAGAGATAAAATGGGGGCAAGGGGTTGCCTTTGGGTGGGGCTTTGGGGGTTTGAGGGGGCCTGGGGATGGGCGGAGGGGTAATATTGCCCAAAAAATTGGGGGAGGGAGGGGCAACATATGAACAAATGAGAGTGTCAGGTGTTGGTTGAGAGTAAAATGCAGAGAAAACCGTATCAAAATATAATTAGGAGGGTTACCTGTTTAGGATGCTTGGAGGGAATGGTCTGATGCGGGACAGACTCCTGGGGAATGTCTGAATGCTCATTTTGCCAGGGTGGGTTGTACCATTGGGTAGAGACCCAAGTAGTGAGAGTGGGGGTGGACCCACACCCTGGGGAGGACTAATGCCATCAAATAGAGGGAACTGTATCAATCGAGAGAAAGGATGACTCCCAGGGCATTAGGTCAGTTGACCAAGTCAGGCCCTGAGCACTGTTGCAAGTATATCTGGGCGTGGCTCCTTGGGAAATGGAGATTGGCTGTCGCTGTGGGCCCCAAGGGGAGGGGAAAATGGATGTTGAATGGATGCAACCATGTAAATGTGGGGGCAAGAGAGGAGTTTCGTGAGAGTACACAAGGATGAATATAAAACATGTAATATTACACCAAAAACATATAGGGGACGACAGACTAATAGTGTAAACCATAATGTAAAACAAAGGATAACTAAAAAATTTAGAAAACTGTATATCCTAAAGTATGGACCACAATGTAAGCACAAATGTCACCTTGTTTGAAAGCTATTGTCTCAGATTCTGTACATCAGTTTAAGTAAATATGATATGACTAAGTTGAAAGATTATCGCTGTGGAAGGGAAAAGGTTTTATGGTGGATGTGTGGGAGTACTATACATTGTATATATGAATTACTGTGATCTGGGGCTCCTCTGAAGAGAAGCTGTATAATTAGGAAAAAAGAAATGAAAAAGATAAGATGTAGTATTTTTCCAAATCAATATGCATTCTACAGCTAACCTTTAAACTCATTGCTATATTCCATTTTACTAGTAAGGGAACCTGACATTATATTGGGCTTTACTTTTCAGTAAGTTTTGGATCACAGAGTGGTTCAACAATGGCAGCGGAGGAATACTGGTATGGGATGTTATTGACAGGTGATATATGATTGACAGGGAGTTATACAGGGCATACGTCCAGAGGGAATGGAAATGTTTGGATATACTCATAGTGGAAAAAATTAAATACAACAACTGGGGGGGTACTGGGTTACTGGTCAGTGGGGGCTCTGCCGTTGTCTGGAGGGGAGCAGCGGTAGTACCCCAGGTGCAACGGTAAGGATCAGGAAGGAATGAGGGTCCAACAGTGAGCCCCTGATACTAATGACTATGCTTGTGAGCCTATATGCCTGAAATAAGAACAAGGCCTAGAGCAGCACTGTGCCTAGGAGTTCCCTCCTGACAGCCTCCGTGTTACTCAAATGTGGCCAGTCTCGAAGCCAAACTCAGCATGTAAATGCAATGCCTTCCCAACAATGTGGGACATGACACCCGGGGATGAGCCTCCCTGGCACTGAGGGATCACTTCCAAGTACCAGCTGATGATGCAACTAGAAAATGACCTTGAATTAAAGGTTCAATGCAGACCAGCAGAATATCCCTATCTACATATAATAACAGGAGTTAAAAATTCTGTTTGACCTAAATTAAGGGGGAAATGGAAAGGACAAATGAGTTTATATGGCTATGAGTCTCTAAAAAAGAGTCTGGAGGTTGTCAGAAGAATTGCCCATATGCACACCTGAGCAGAGTCTTAGAGACAGATAAAGTAGATACACCCCCAGATATTGGTCCTTTTGAGTCCTAAAGAGACCCACAGGTTCTATGGTCATGGCAGATGGGGTTCACTGCCATGTCAGTTGGCCCTTCTTTGGAACTGGTGTTTCTGCATGATGAAGCTGGACTCAGATGGGATCTCTTTTCACAAGCCTTTCATGCTACTTTACTGGAATTGTAGTTGGTGCTGGGGCTTAAGATATATCTTGGGGGTTTGAATTTCTGGACTGACAATATGATAGGCAGGCCCTGCCCTCAACGGACTACATCTCCTACACTCTGATTTATTGGACTTACTCCACTCAGCTAACATGGAGTTGAAGAATGTCAACCACCACAACATGGAGCCTAGAGTGCCTACAACTGAAAGCAGGAGGATTGCATCCAATATCCATGTGGAATCTAAAACCCCTCTTGACATTGATGTGGAATGGACACAACCAAGCCAAGGTCCAAAGGAAGGAGGAATACAGTAAGGATCAGAGTGGACTTAATGATATTCTATTTATGAGCTATTGTGGTTAATAATCAAGAAAATGTGGCATTGATGAGGAAAAGGTGGCCATGGTGGCTGCTGCGTGCGGGGAAGGCAAGGAAGAGAAGAAATGTGGAGGCATTCTCGGGACTTGGAGTTGTCCTGGGTGGTGCCCCAGGGACAATTGCCAGATGTTTGTCCTCCCATGGCCCACCCGATGGAACGTAGGAAAGTGTGGGCTATGGTGTGGAATACAGGACATGGGGTACAGCGATGCCTGGAGATGTACTCGCCAGACGCAATGGATGTGACATGATGATGGGGGAGAGTGTTACTGTGGGGGGAGTGGTGGGGTGGGGGCGGTGGGGGTGAATGGGGACCTCATATTTTTTTAATGTAATATCTTGTTAAAAAATGAATAAACTCGGGAAACGGACTTTGGCCCAGTGGTTGGGGTGTCCGTCTACCATATGGGAGGTCCGTGGTTCGGGCCCCGCGCCTCCTTGACCCGTGTGGAGCTGGCCATGCGCGGCGCTGATGTGCGCAAGGAGTGCCGTGCCACCAAGGGTGTCCCCACGTGGGGGAGCCCCACGCGCGGGGAGTGCGCCCGTGAGGAGAGCCGACCAGCTTGAAGGGAGAGAGCAGCCTGCCCGGGAATGGCGCCGCCCACACTTCCCGTGCCGCTGAGGACAACAGGAGCGGACAGGGAAACAGGACGCAGCAAATAGACACCAAGAACAGACAACCGGGGGAGGGTGGGAAATTAAATAAATAAAATAAATCTTTAAAAAAAAAAAAATGAATAAACTGAGTAGAATTTGAAAAAAAAAGCAGTCTGCTTTAAAATCATCAAAAGTTGATGATCTTCAGCACGATTGATGAGCAGGGTGGTGTACCAGAGGGCCACCTGTTTTATGACCAACTCTGTGAGCTCACCAAGCCCCTCACAGACTTACTGATTGGGGCTGACTCATATCCCCCAAGACACATTCAAATCCTGGTCCCTAGTGCTGTGGGTGGGAGCTATTTGGAAGAATCTCAAAGATCCTTTTAAGATGAAACCAAATTTTGAGCCAGGAGGGCCTTCATCCTACAGGACTGGAGACCTCACAAGGAGGGGATCTAGACAGATGTACCCCTGTGCAGAAGTGGAGACCACAGGATTCAGATGGCCATGAGATGAGCAGAGGCTGAGCCAACATCAGGATGCCCCCTGCAGGACTGTGTGGTTGCTAATCCCTTGATCTGATGTCTAGCCTCCAAACCCTGAGACACTGAATTCAGACTCAGACACAGACAAGGTTAGCATTCCCCACTGTAAAGATGGGGGAATGTAGGCTCAGAGAGATGACAAGACTTACACTAGACCTCAGAGCTAAAAAATGGAGGAGCCAGAATTCTACCCAACCCTGGTGAATGCCAAGCTCCATGCTTTCCTCATGACCTCAGCTGCTTCTCACTTACAGGGTGACAGCAGAAAATGCTGGCCACCAGGGCCATCCATCCTTCCTAGGGATTTTTGTCCTCGAGTGAACAAAATCCCATTATTTGCAGTTCAGACCACTGGGGAGAAATCGCACTGCAGTATATCTGGAGTTCATTTGTGCTAAAATGTAACTTTCCTGATATTTCCTCTTGAGGAAAGTAAATTGCAAGCATTGTTTTAGGTACACTAGAGATAATATCAGGTAGTAGTGGCTTCTGTGACTATTAGGAAAATAACTGCACACCCCTCCCAGAATACAAATGCAGAAAGCCCATGAACGCAAATTCCAGTCACTTAAGGTGGGGGGATATTTTTAATGTTGTGAAGGTGCCCGCAGTGAATGAGTCACCAGCATCACTTAATCTGAAATAGTCTCATGTAAAAATCCACCTGCTGGATGTGCCTACATTCTAAAGGTGTCTGCCAGGTTCTTAACCAGGGCCCCTTAGGGAAGCTGCTTGTCGTTCATTGTCCCCACCATAAGGCCAAATGGGGGAATCTCTGCAGTTTCGAGATGTCAGCACAATGAGGATTTAAGGCCCCAGGTGTCCCTTCTCCCCCATGAAAGGAGCTCCTGGGCCTTTGGGGCCTGGGGTGACCCTCAGGCTGGAGAAAAGTACCTAAAGCCAGGAGCCTTGATGCTGGGGATGTTGTTCTTCCTGTAGAAGTCAGCCCTCACGTGGTTGGCGCTGCCATGGTGGTGGTTCAGTGGCTTGATGGGCTGGTGGATATGCTTCCTATAGGTGGAAGACATCAGCACCTCAACGGGCCATTCATGCTCCTGTGGGGGATCATCGAGATGCTCCCATTAGCAGGGGTCTGCTGCTGTAACTGCCTGAATCCCAACAAGGGGCAGAAGTTAGGAGCTTGGGTTTGTAGAAGTCAAAATAAGATGTCACTGGTTAAGCAAGCATGAGGGCATAATTCTAACAAGTTCATTTTCTAGTGTCACTTAAAAATCCATCACACTTCTGGAATGAATGAATTAGTGCTGGATGTTCATGATTTTTTTCATTATATGTAGGAAAATTGAAATGTAACTGATTGGGATGCTTTTCATTTCAGGTGAAGAATCATGTCTGGACAGACTGAGTCTAGCACAACTGACACAACTGTACTTATCATCAGTTCTAGAATATCCTTTCTATAAGGTAAAAACAAAAAGTGTATGGCATTATTTCACTGAGGGCGAACAGTTTTCTTGTGCCCCTTCTGAAAACTAAGTCACTTCTCTTTTGAATTTTCTCCATAACTTTATTAAAAGGGAAAACTTTCATTTACTTGGATCTATGTGTAATAGCTGGCCTTTTCTTTGGTAAATTGACCCCATTTCTGTCTTGTCCTATAGGACCAGTTCCCGCTATATGAGATTTCTAGATGGTTTCAAGTGTTGAAGGTGTATGAGTCTTAGTATTCCTTGATTCACTTCAAGGGTTTTAAAGGGTTTAGCACACACAATAGCCATTTGATTAAATAGTCTGAATCTCTGAACTCTACAAATCCTAATTATTTCTGAGTGCATTTTTAAACCAAGTCAGAAATTTCACTCCTCTCTGGGAAACTTTAGTTTAGGTGGTATCTGTGCTATAAAGATTCCCTCTCATAAATTTCACAGCACACCTTTTTTGTGTGATTGGAAATAGTCTCAACAGACTTCAACACCTTCTTCTGTGTCCTTCAAACTTGACTCAGGATCATATTCTGGTAAAAAGCTAAATATATAAAAAGTCATTACTCTTTTCTTTTAAAAAAATTTTAACAATGCCAAGGCCTATAAAGATAAACACTAAAATTCGTTAACCCCAATCACCTCGATCCCCTGAAATAACAAATTTGTAACTGTGCTTTCTATGCCAAACGTACACAAATATGGAAACCAATTTTCTTTTCTCTTTGTTATGTCCAGTGTATCATATAATTTACCGTTATGTTCAGTATACATAGACCTTCCTCAAGACCAATATGTGTGGATCAAATACGTTCTTTTTCGAAGTGGTGTAGTATTTTATGGGACTTACTCACCAGTTCCCCAGCTTATAATCTTTCAGGTTCTTTCCATCTTTGGTCTCTATCCACAATGCTGTAGTAAACATCCTTGCATGTCATTCTACTGGGGCCCATGCTCCTTCAAGCCTCAGACTAGAATGCTAAGAGTGGGACTACTAGTGTAATGTCAGTAGATAGTGATTCTGAATGGTAGATGTCCCACCTCCCCAGCAGAGAGTGAAGGTGGCTGGTCACCCCCACCTCCACTGTACAGTTTTTTGTCCTGTTAGCTTTTGCCACGCAATTCAGTGGAAAAGGGTGTCTTGTCATGTATTTAAATTGCATTTGAGTGAGCAATAATGAAGTTGAGCATTTTGTCAAATGTTTATTGTCCATTTGTATTTTCTAGGAATTGCCTTCCTGCTCCCTAATTCATCTTTCTATTGCCTTGTGTTTTTAAGATTTGTGTGGCCAAATCTACATGTCATTTAATGGTTCCTGACTTTCCCATCATGCATAAGATTATTTCACTAAATATGTGTTAGTGCAAATATTTTACTAATTTTTCCCCATTGGATCTTTAATCCACCTGGGATTTATTATATAGGTATACCTCAGAGATTTGGCAGGTTCAGTTCCAGACCACCATAATAAAGTGAGTTACATGCATGTTTTGGTTTCCCAGTGCACATATACTATAGTCTTTTAAGTATGCTATAACATTATTTTTTATTTTTAAATACATATACCTCAATTAAAATGTGACACAGATGAAGCGAGCACATGTTGTTGGAAAACGGGCAAAATAAAATGTGACACTGATGAAGCAAGCACACGTTGTTGGAAAACTGGCACTGATAGACTTGCTTGACACAGGATTGCCACAAACCCTCAGTTTATTTAAAAAAACCAACAAACACAATATCTGCAAAGTGCAATAAAGCAAAACTCAGTAAAAGGAGATATGCCCATAGTCTGATGTTTGGTAGGAGTTTACCTGTTCTTTTCTAGACAGATAAGCAATTTTCCATCACTATTTGTTCCATTGCAATCCTTTATTTATTGAATTGAGATGTCAGTTTTATCATTTCTTCTTGGATTAAAAAATTTAACTGAGTGTCCTTCAGGTCCTTAAAGCAATTCTGAGATTTTCAGCGATGTTTCTTGAACTTGACAGCATTGTCGTGATGTTTATTCTTCTTTTTTTCAGTGACTACTTTTAAAACACATTTTAAAGATATTTTGAGCTATTAGACTTGAACTATAACGAGGATATTTTTCATTGCTGTGTTAAGAAAGGTATCAGTCCTAAGTCCTGGAAAAGCATCATTTATTAAAGGAATTTTGTATCAAACTTTTATACATAGGTAACTCAGTACCTTCACTTTATTCTCTGGTTTTGTATCTTGTTTATCTCTCTTATGTTTGTATATATAATTTTTAGGGTCCCAAACTTCTTCCTAAATATCAAGTGAAATCATTTCTTATTCCATACCATTCCCTGGAGACCCCTGTGGATTTTCACTTTCATAAATCTTTAGTGATTTGATTGGTTGACCTTTTAGGAGCAAGATCTACTTTGCTTCCAAAATGTAACACCCTATTGGTATACAATAGGTAAGTACCAGGGAGTTTGTTTACAGAACCTTAGTGGTTGTTATCTCTTTGGGAGACAGGTGGAGCTTAGTAGCCACAGAATGGAAAATGGAATCTTCCCTGCCCCGCATGAGGCTCTAGAGTGTAGATGGTAGAATATAGTGTATAGATTGTATTTGAATCCAGCTTGCCACAGATCAGCAGAATGTCTCTGCACAGTGTATTTACCCTTCTTAACCTTTTTCTTTACTTCCTCATCTGTAAAATGTGAGTAAGAAGAATATTGACCTCAAACACATATGGCAAGAGGGTATAAATGAGGGAATAACACAAGAAGTGCCCATGTCTGCTTAGCTGCTCTTATAGTTTAGGCCTGTGCTGTTTAGTATAGTAGCCACTAGTGCAGATGGCTACTTAAATTTAAATTAAACATAAGTAAAATTTAAAATTCATTTCCCTAGTCATATATCACATTTCAAGTGCTCCAAGGCCTCCCATTGCTGGTGGCTACCACATTAGCACAGATGTAAGCACATGAATCATCCCGGAAATAGCTACTGGACTATGGTGACTTCAAGTCCAAATCCTTCCTTTCATCAGTTAAAAAGTCAGCTCAAAGAGGACCATCTCTGATAGGCTTCATGTCACATGTTCCACCTCTGCTGCTCTCATGGTCCTTTCTACAGAAGGAATGGCATACACCAGAGGGCTGGGAAGGGAACTCCAGCCACTCCCCTTGGCCACATGTTGCAGTGATGGGGTGCTGCAGTCATGGGCTGCATTAGTTGCCAGGAGGCATGGAAGAGATGGATGGGTTGAGCTGCTTAGGAGTCTAACTTTGCTGAACTTAGAAGATTTTCTTCACTGTCTGAATTGAAAGTGTGCCACCATTTGTAAGAAGAAGGAGAGAGTGGGTGGTTCCTACTGCTCCTGGCTAATTTCAGGACCTACTCCTTGCTTTAGCCCAGGAAGCCTCCCTAATTTCAGGTTATAGGCTTGTTCTTGAAGCTGAGTGAGTGAACATCCTCATTTGGTTGTGGTCATTTCTTTGCAGCCTTCTGTCCTATTGATAAATAGTTTGGAAGAAATCAAAATGGAACAAAGTAGTAAAGGAAGATAGTGTTTGTGAGGGTATCACATGAAGACTTTTTTCCTTCTCTCACCAGATATTGAAATTAAATTAGATAAAGAAGGATTTGTATTACCTTTTACAGTTGATGAAGATGTACACAAAAGATAAAGAAACTATTGTGGTTTTTACGTTACAAGGCCTGTTGAAGTGAATAGGCAAGGATTATTTTCTTAAAAGGGTGAGAAAAATAGATGATTTCAGAAATTAAAACTACTTCTCAGGATATTTCTTTTTGAAATTCCTTATAATATTTTATAAATAGCATCATTAATAAAGCCGAGTACATTTTCAGTAGACTAAAGAGTAACAGATTTGTGATTGACGTGAAAGTATTGGCCATTAGGAAAAGCCAAATCTTGAGTAAACACTGGCCAAAAAATATTAAGAATGTTTTGGATTGTTATAAAAAATAAGTTTATTTTTTGATTTTTTTTCAGTGTAGCACTACGCATTAATGGCCTCAAAAGATTTTAACAGCAAAAATTTACTAGGAAAAGAGGCTATTAAACAATGCCACTTCCAGTTACTTGATTATCAAGTTGTCCTTGTATGGTTCCATTTCCCCCACCCCCAAAGTAATCCCTAATTCAAACTTGCTTTTTCCAGGGTCCTAAGTAGTCTGCTAGCCCAGTGGTCTAAGAATCTCATATCTCTAATTTAAATACCCACTTTGTTAATTAGGCTTTTCTGGGTACTGGATATTTTTTATAAATCTTTGGCTTCTGTTTTGAAATATGGAATTTTCTTACCTTCAGTTTTCCAAAAGCAGAACATGCCTATATTCTTCATAAGCTATGCTCAACTCTGTGTTTAGAGTTATTAAATTATTGGAATATCTGTTTTAATTTCCCCCTGGTATAAGGGAAAGAATGGACAAGATGACTCACTAAAACCAATATCTTCATCACTCCCTAATGCCTAAGACATTATTGTTTCCTTTGTAAGTTACTTAATAAGGCATTATGATGATGAGTGACTAGAATGTAGATGAGTTTCCCAAGTTCTCTAAGGTATCGGTGCTAGTCTGCTCCCCGGTTTCCTCTCTGGCTTACTCTTGTCCAGTTCATCTTGCACACCCCAGACTAATCTTCTGAAAACCCTCAGCATGCCAGCCTGTTATCAAAAACCTTGTCTCTTTCCTACTCACAGGATACAGTAGAACCTCCTCTGCTCTGACTTTTGTGACCCCTGCAGGATGCACCTTGTTACCTAGGTCCAAGCTGGTGGTCTCTTCCCTCCCACCTAATCCACTCCATTCTCTCTTGCCTTGCTCCTTTGCCCAGTGCTCCCTCTCCCTCCAGACAGCATCTCCCTGTGACTAAATTCTGTCCATTCATTAGCACCCAACTCAGGACTCTTCTTTCCCCACAAACTAAAACCCTGAACTCCTCTGAGTGCTGGAATGCTGATTTTCATCACACACTCTGCTTTGGCTTGTTGCATAATTCTAGTATTGATTGTGTCTTTGAGGACAGGAATCATGTTTGATCCTTCTTTAAATATCCCTCTTATTTAACCAACAAATATTTATTGAGCTCTTATTATGTGCCAGGCATTGTTCTGGTCTCTGGGAGTAAACAAGTAAGAAAACTGTGACTTTGCCTTCAAGGAGCTTCCATTCTTATGTGTGTGCAAGTGTTGGTGGGCAGGTTGTTAGAGACAAACAAGTTCAACATGGTAATTTCAGTTATGAAGGATTATACTAGCCAGTTCCTTTTTTCTTTCTTCTTCTCATAACTGATCCATTTTCATGGGGCTGAGATGGTAAAATCAAGGCTTGAATTTGTCAAATATTTATCAAGAAAATTCTTTTCTCAAATCCCTGGGGTTCAGTGCTGACAAGAAGGAATAGTGACTTCAGAACTCAGATCATGAAAGGAGTTGTGTTTTTATGGGAGTCAGTATAAAAAGAGCCTTATTTGTGAATTAGCCACTTTGCAGAATTATGGACTATTTGGTGATCTGAAAAGGATCTGTCCAGATCTTACAGAGACATGGAAGGAGCCCTTATTTTCCCTATACTGTGTATACCAAGTGTCAGTGATTGATTTAAAATTAAAGTTCAATTTAATATTAGTATCATAGATACTTGACTTTATATGTCAAACAGAACTGATCAAGTACAATAAAGGAATACAATGAATGACTATTTTTAAATCTGCCATCTTGTAACAGTTATCTGCTAAATGAAAAGAGTATGCTCTTTAGAGAACTTCATTTCCTCTTTTTACAAATATAAGAAACATTTTTTCCCCATGTCCTGTTGTACTTTGTTAGCAGATATAATGTATGGTGAGGAGGAGCAATGGGAAAACAGATGACTGCCCTTTAGACTACTATAACATTTATAATTATAGAACGATACAGAAAAAAATCCTTTAATAAAATACAGGGAAGTGAATGTGTCTTAAGCAGCTGGACTCCTACCCACAATGTGGTAGGTCCCGTTTTCAGTTCCCAGTGCCTCCTGAAGAGGATGAGCCAAATAACAAGCTGACAGGACGAGCTGACTTGGTGAGCTGATGCAACAAGGTGACACAGTGAGCTGATGCAACCAGATGATGCAGTGAGTGATGTAACTAAGAGACACAGTGAAGAAACACAATGAGACATATCAAATGGAGCAGAGGTGCTTTGAGTAATTAGGAGCCTCCCTCCGACATGGGAGGCCCCAGGTTCTGTTCCCAGTGCCTCCTAAAAAGAAGATGAGCAGACAGCAAGTGCAAACACCTGGGGGGGGGTCAATTAAAATAAAATCTTTAAGTATATATGTATTCAGGAGCTTTTATTTTAAATGTACAATGAAGTAAAGTAAATTTAGGGAGGGTTGTGAGAGGGCAGGTTTGATTGTGGGGGAAATCTTCTAAAACGTAAATCATGAGTGAATTACATTGCATTTAGTGAAGTACAGATGCTTCACTCTCCAATTACGGTCAGGTTAAAGCTTAAGGGGAGAGTGAGAAAAGGCAGGCAGGTGTGGAAAGGGCTGCAGAGTTAGGAGACTGGGTTTCTACCTCCGGCTATTTCTGGGACCTTGAACAGGGTAAGTAGCTGCCATTTACTTTGCACCTGCTCTGTGCAGAGCTCCATGCTAAGCACTTGAACACAGGCCTGTATGATTTCCAGGGGCCTTGGACTTGGGCAATGTTCCCTCTCCAAAGCTCAGAGATGGTCAATGCCTGCCTTGGATATAGAACCACGGGTGAAGATGAGACTTGAACCTGGTCTGAGCAGCGATGCAGCAGAGGACTGCGAATCTGTGTTCAGGAGTCAGGCACGTGGGATTGATTTCAACCTCTCTTGCAAATTGTATAACCTTGGGCCTCATTTCCAAATGGCTAATCAGAAAATAAGGATGAAATGAGTTAATACACATAAAAACATTTAGCAAAAGGCCCACCACAAAGTAATCACAGGACATATTAGCTAGTAATATCTGCATTTCTACCAGTATTAGGGTTCTCTGAAGAATCAGCCAATAGGATATGGGGCCATATGTAAATAGGAAGGGATTTGTTAGTAGAATTGGCTTAGTGACCCTAGGGATAGGCAAGTTCAGATTTCCTAGGGCAGGCCATGCATTGGAAACAGCACAGGAGATGACTTCCTCGGGAGAAGCTGGAGAATTAGAGAAAGGAGTTGTGACTGCTGAGAGACTTGGTGTTGCTTTAAGACCTCCAGCTGCTGGGGTGATGGGACTCCCCTCCTTGCTGAAGGCAGTCACCCTTGTTTGTGGATGTAACCAGCCTTAGATGCAACCAACTGCCTAATAAGCTAAAGTCACCAACAGAATGTCCTCACAGTGGCAGGCCAGGGCTTGCATCATCCAATGACTCGGCACCAACTGGACGGTGATTAACCATCACATGTAACTTTTTAGATCTCTTTATCTTTACTTTTTAAGGTTTTTTTTTTTATCTTTAGCATAGGTTATTGAAACTCTATGAGTTCTAGAGCTCTAAGTTCCCTTTAAAATTTTATGCTTCTTTGCAGAGAAGGAGTGAGACATATAGAAGCAAATTAAAGATTGACCGGGAGAGAGATGCAATCGATTCGGATGTGTTCATATGCCCAAGTGAATTGCCACTCACCTGGGGGCCAGGCTGAAAGGACTCTCACATCTTGGAAACATGTGAAGTGGTCTCATTTACAGTTCTTAGCGGTACTTATTTACAGTTCATGCAGTTCATGGCTTTGGGCCTGAGCCCTGTTCTGGATCATTCTATGCCTCAGAAACCCTTCCACAGTCCCTCTTTGCTACCGAGACCAAGCCCAGTGTCACGTCTGCCTTCTGTGAGTTCTCTTGTCCTTCTCTGCCTCACCTTGCAACCCTCCCCCACCACCCCACAACTCTAGTCCATCCTCCTTGTTTCTCAGCTCACCCTTGGTATGAAAGTAAACCCTGAGTTTAGAGTTTAAAGAGGGGAGACCTGACTACATTGCCATGCACATTGGTAATGTGGTTGTGAATACTGTGAAGAAAACGTGCAGCCTAGAACATTCCTCCACCCTCTCCACTCAGGTCCTCATCCATCATGGCCTTTTCCTGCATTGCTCTTTCAGTTCCCTCCTCCGTGGAGCCCTTGCCTCATCTGGCCTCCCCCTGCCCACTTCACACATCTATCATATAAGGGATTCCCACTTGCAGGTGTTGTGCTAAGTGCTCCAGGGTAAAGGAGAAAAGACCCCCTGTGCTTGCCTTAGCAGTTGTGTGGGACAAAGAGATAAGTGAGTCCACATTCCAGTGATGTGCAGCCAGCATTCTGGAAGCATGTGCAAACCTCTGCGGGAGTGCAGGAGACTTCAGGCCAACCCAGGGAGTGAGAGGAGGCCCTTGGGTGGGTTCCTGAGTTGCAGGCTGCCGTGGATGGGGAGCATCTGAGACATGGCGCCGGCTGCAGCACACTGTGCAAAGCATGAAGCAAAGTCAGGCCACGGGGCTGGCGATCCCTCTGCAACTGCTTAAAATGTTTCATCCTGCAAGAATGCATGTGCTTGTTATGAAAAATTTAAGCTACTGAGTACATGACTGCTGCATTCACTAACCATCCCACTACAAGGGGAGGGATTTGACAAGTTGTTGGATTTCAAAGTCCAGTCCTTACGACCCGAATCCTCATGTATATCTAATTCTAATGTTTCTACAGACACAAGCCAAATGGGCGATAATGCTGGGGCCATCTGACTTCCTCATATACTCTGCCGACCAACTCTGTAGTGGTGTTAGACAAAGCAGGTGACATCTAGTAGCAAGTGAAACCAATATTCAAACCATTTTAGTATTCACTGCGTAGCACTGGTCTCTGATGATGACCCTGAAGAATTTGAGGTGACATTCACATAAATGGTTAGAGATTAGCAAAACATTTCCCAGTGTCCCTGTGGGAAGTATTGGAGCCATGCATTTGAAGATAATTTTGAACACAGCATCTTCTTGCCATTAGTCTTCAAAATTAAAGCAGAGAAAGGAAAATGATTAAAAAGAGCTGTACTTGTGAGCATCACCTCTTAAGCAATGGAGGTATTCTCTGGTCAGTAGAGGGCAGCAAAACTTAGTAGATTTATTGGCCACCCTTGAAATTCTGGATGGTCCCTGGATCCTGTAATTGCTGGGCAGAGCAGTAGCTGCAGAAGGGTACAGTGACCGTTCCGGCTGAGCAAAAGGGGAGCAGTTTCTCTTGCACTGCTTACCTTCCTCCCAGTGAAGAAGCACTTTGCCTGAGCCAGGCCTGGAAGCAGAGGGATGGTGCTGCTGGGAGAGGTGCCTGTGGAGTGTGTGGTCCTAAAAGTTGCTGCCTTCCAAGCCTTCGTAGGCTGGTGCATAGGGAACTTGGGGAATGCTTGTCAGATGGAAGGAGGACTAGGGAGGAGCAGAAATCAGTGTAGTTGAGATAGTCCTGGGGAAGAAGAGCAGTCAGTTCCCTCCAAAAATACTCCACACCACAAGGGCTTGGGCCACAAATCCAGAAGGGATTTTGGCTCATTGGTGAACTGAGCACCTCTGGAGGCTGAAATATCCCCAAAATTTCAAACAAGTGTAGTCTAAATATTGTAGGATAGTCAATGAAACATGCCATGGAATTGCTTAGGGCAGCACCTGGCAAACAGTGAAGGGAATGCTTAGTCAATGGCAGGTGCTATCGTCGCTTCTCATAGAGGTGCTAGGGTGCTTTCTTTTCCAGTCAAATTTTATTGACACAGCTTTTGGTGAGGGTACATGTAAGGAAGGGTAGGAGAAGCACAGACTGGCTTGCTGGGTCATACTTCTAGGGGTGCCATAATTCTAGGGTTCCCTTCTGCTAGTGTGCTGTACTTCTAGGGGTACCATACTTCTAGGGTCCTCTACTTCTAGGGGTGCCACTGTGAATGTGTGGTTACTGTTTTTGTTAATTAGCATCAAGGACATGGTACTGAAAAATCTCTAAAACCTCTGCCTGAATCAAGGACCTGCAGGCAAGAAGCCCCTTGAGAGGGGTGCTCGTTGGTCCCGGCCTGAGAGCTACCCCTCCCCTGCCTGCCTGTCCACCTGCACTCCCTGCTGCCTACCCCTTCTCCTCCCTTTCTGTCGCCTGCACATCAATGGGCTCGGCCTCAGGGCCACCACAGATGCTCTTCCCTCTGTCTGGAATGACCCACTGTTCCCCAGATTTCACAAGTCTGGCTCCTCATTATCATTTATGTTTCAAGCCGGTCTTCGTAGAGCCGCCCTGGTTAAAGTATTCCCAAGGCCAGTTTTGTTCCCCTTTTCCTTTTTACTGATACACACACACACATTTGAGGCTTTAGAATTAAGTGAATTTTCGACAAAAGGAACGCACCTCTTTTTTTTTTTTTTTAAAGATTTATTTATTTTATTTAATTTCCCCCCCTCCCCTGGTTGTCTGTTCTTGGTGTCTATTTGCTGCGTCTTGTTTCTTTTTTTTTTTTTTTTTTTTGGCAATCAGTTTGTTTTATTTTTTTTTATTATTTATTATTATTTTTCAAATTACATTATGAAAAATATGAGGTCCCATTCAACCCCACCGCCCCCCACTCCCCCCACTCCCCCCACTCCCCCCACAGCAACACTCTCTCCCATCATCATGACACATCCATTGCACCTGGTAAGTTCGTCTCTGGGCATCACTGCACCCCATAGTCAATGGTCCGCTTCTGTTGTCGTCAGCGGCACCATTCCTGGGCAAGCTGCTCTTTCTTTTCACGCTGGGCGGCTTTCCTCACGGGCGCACTCCTTGCGCGTGGGGCTCCCCGATGCGGGGGACACCCTTGCGTGGCAAGGCACTCCTTGCGCGCATCAGCTCTGCGCATGGCCAGCTCCACAGGGGTCAAGGAGGCCCGGGGTTTGAACCGCGGACCTCCCATCGGAGTGCCTTGCCACGCAAGGGTGTCCCCCGCGTCGGGGAGCCCCACGCGCAAGGAGTGCGCCCCGTAAGGAGAGCCGCCCAGTGTGAAAAGAAAAGAGCAGACTGCCCAGGAATGGCGCCGCCCACACTTCCCAAGCCGCTGACGACAACAGAAGCGGACAAAGAAAGAACACCCAGCAAATAGACACCAAGAACAGACAACCAGGGGAGGGGGGGAAATTAAATAAATAAATAAATCTTTAAAAAAAAAAAAAAGAAACAGCAGAGGGCTGCGGAACAGCTGTTTTCCCAGATATTACTTGGCTGGATTCGATTCGTGCCGCACCTGCCAGTACCGTGAGCGGTGACCCCTCTCGGTGACCGAGGCGCTGAAAACTGATTCGTTGCACGTTGACACGATGCTGCTGCGGACACAGAGTTAATATACGATGGCAATGAATTCCACCTGTTTCTTCCACTACTGTTCCGCGGCTCCTGGAGGGTTTCAGATGCAGCGCGCGGGTGGCCTGCACTTCTTCCAGACAGCCGGCTTGGGACCCTCCCCGAGCTCAAGGGCAAGGGCAAGTGCAAGCCGGCGCAGGCCGCCAGTCCAGCAGACGCGGCTCCTCGCGTCCCAAGTGGGCGCTCCAGGGAACTGCAGGGAGACAGGAGGGCACGGTCCCATCCCCAGCCCGGCTGCGCCCTCCCTGCGCCCCAGCCCTGCGCCCCAGCCCTGCGCTCCCCGCCCAGCTTTGTGACGTGAGGCTGCGGTTTCCCAGCAACTGCCGAACGCGGGCGCTGGGCAGCCAGGCAGGCGAACTCGGGCGGGGCCCCCGGCCGGGTGGGACCGACCTGGCCTGGGCGGAGAAGCTGGATCGGGGCGGCCTGGGGGAGGAGGAGATCGCCGCCGCCACGCTGCGGGGCAAGCCCCGGCCGCCGCCCACCTCGGCGCTGTCCGCCTTCAGCTACTTCCCGCCGCGGCGCCTGGACCCCGAGGAGGGCAGCTACTTCTCCCGCCAGGCCAGGGTGAGAAGGGAGGGGCGGCATCGAGCGGCGGGGGTGAGGCGGGGCTGGGGGCAGGGGTCCCCTGCCAGGGAGGGGCTGGGGCGGGGCTGTGTCACCCGGAGCGGGGACTGGACACCCAGCGGCACCGCGTGGAAGGGGTCTGGGGACCAGGCAGGGGGTGGGGGCGGGGCCCGGGCAGGGTGGGGGATGCTTCTGTGGGGGTGGGAGCAGGACATCATAGTAGGAAAGGGCTACCGGGGAGGTCAAGTGACGGTGGGGGGGTGGGGGGCAAGGAGGGAGTGCTCACCAGGAAGATTCCATGGGGCGCCCGGGGGTGGAGGGGGCAGGGGCTGCTTGGCGGGGTCGCTGGGACGGGCACCTGGACCCGAAAGAGCAGAGCTTCTAGTACTGAGAGACACAGAGACACCCCTTCCCCCCAGAGCTGGAGGGGCCCCGAGGCAATCCGGGGGTGCTCGAAGAGTCTAGAAAGGGAGCGTGCAGGATGCGTCCCCCTGAGCAGTATGTGCGGTGGTTCCCGGGGCTGTGAATAAGCAGCCAGGCTAATGGACGGTCCTGTGCCACCACGGGAACCCTTGGGCCGCCTTCCCACCCACCGACAACCAGGAATAGGTCTGCACCGTCTGGCCCGGCCCCTCTGGGAAGGTGTGCGTGGTGGGAAGAGCTCTGGGGTCTAAGCAGCCGAAGCACCCAAGAGAGGGCAGAAGGAAGGAAGAGAAGGGTGTTCAGAGTTGTCCAGGTCACCCATTCCTTTCTTTTCAACATTGTTTCTGTCTGTCCCCAGGGTGTTCCTCAGGGCATCTGATTAGATAAAAGCCTTGGTTGGAGACTCTCAGCCTGGAGGACAGCTGGGCACCTGGGCTATCCCTCAGGCCTCCTGGAGGGATGGGACTGCCAGAAGAGGGACACCTCACTTTTCTCAGGCTGCTGTCAAAAGTGCCAAGAACTAGGTGGCTAAAAACACCAGGAACCGCTCTCTCAGCCCTGCAGACTGAAGCTTCAAGTGCATGGGCTGTGCTGGTGTGTCAGTCCTGGCCGCTGGGGCACCTGTCCCTTGGCCAGCAAGCCTTGGGTTTTCAGTGCCTCCTCATTCACCCTATGGCCTGCTCAGTCTCTCTTCCCATGGCGCCCTCCCCTTCTATCTGTGCCCACACCCCCCTTCTAAAGACACCAGCCATCCTGGACTAAAGGTCCACCCACTGCAGTCGGCCTCATTCAGTTTAAATGATTCTGCTTGCAATAATGCTTTTGCAAAAAGTTCATGTTCCCAGGTACCTGGGATTAGGACTTCAAGGTATCTTTTTGGGGTACACAGCTCAACCCATAACGTGGAACACAGATTCCCTTGGAAAGGAAGTTAATGGTGTGTAAAATAATCCCAAAAAATGCCTCCTTCCTCTTCTCCTAGCCACCCAATATCAGTGGTGCCCAGATGAGTCCCCAGTTCTGGTCAACTCTTGCTGGAGTACTAGTGGGAGGCCTCTTGAGTCTCATGAGCTTCACTTCACACATAGAAGCATAGTTTCCAGTTGAAGCAACCATGGCCCTCAGCCTGCTCCCCGGGATGTCTCTTGAATCCGAGGTACCCCTCTGCCTGGCTTCTAGCATGTGGAAGGACTGGATGGAGGAAGGAAGGAAGGGGACTTCTGGGAGCATCTGACAAGGTACCTGTCTCTGCTGGCCATTGAAACAGGAGAGGGGTGGAACGGAAGGGTTCCCGACCTTCTGCCAACACACACTTCGTTTATTTTCTTCCTGTAAGCAATAGGTTTTGAACAACTGTAAATAGTTTCACTTATTAAGTGGGGTTTACATTTTGAGTCCACGGTACCTATGATAATGCCAGTGAGTTGATGGCCATCATGTGATAATAGTGAAAAAGCCAGAACTCTTGGTGTCTGAAGTTGTTCAATGCTTCTTTATCGAGAGAATATAAAATTCATCTGGCTTTTCAGAATAACAAAGAGAGTTCATGCTACACCGGTTTGTTTGTACCTTTGAGGAGTCCCTTTCCATAGCACCCTAAGGTGGATTGTAGATTGCTCCTTGATAGGGTGTCACTGGTGGAAAGTACCACTGAGGACTGCACAGTGGAGCTTGTAGCTTCTGAATCTCAAATGTGGTGAAGAGCAGAGCAGAACCCCTGCCCCCTGTGGGCCAGGCCGAAGACGGAGAAGGTCAGAGTGAGCCTGAAGACTCAGTGTCTCCTTTTTGAATTTGCCGGTCTGATAAGCAGTCCCACCTTCCAGGGCTGACTGAACAAGGGCCGGAGAGGGGCCTGGAGGTAGGAAGTGACTGGGGCTCTGCCCCTTGGAGGGAAATCAAGAATGAGCCATAAGCACGCCTTTCTATATGACACTGTTGGCACACTAAACCCGTGGGCCAAATCTGGCCCCCAGCCAGTTTTGATAAAGTTTTATTAGAACATAGCCACACCCATTCATTTCTCTAGCCTCCCTGTGTACGATGTTGGGGTTGAGTGATAGTGGCAGAGCCCCTGGGACAGGAGAGTTCCCACCTGGCCCTTCACAGAGAAAGTCGCTGACTCGTCCTCTAATGCCTTACTGCCGCCTGGAAAATGGGAATTGTCCTTAGAATACATTCATTCAAATGGGATTTTATGTGTTTAAAGCATTTCATGGCCGTTTTGATTAGCTGGGGTTACAGGCAAATTCAAGTCCTGGGGCTTTGTGTATGCCAAAAGGAAATGATGCAACTGAAATAAATATTAAGAGGAAGCACCGGACATTGTAAATCCTCACAGGGCCCACTGGATGGAATGGAGGAGAGTATGGGCCATGATGTGAACCATTGTCTATGAGGTGCAGAGGTGCCCAAAGATGTACTTACCAAATCCAATGGATGTGTCATGATGATGGGAACGAGTGTTGTTGGGGGGGGGGGAGAGGGGGGGTGGGAGTGTGGGGTTGAATGGGACCTCACATATATATTTTTAATGTAATATTATTACAAAGTCAATAAAAAAATCTAAAGAAAAGAACCTTAAAAACAACAAGAACAGCAAAAGGCATTTCAAAGTCCATTTGTACCAATGTTCACACCATGGTACTGGGATTATGGGCACTGGTATCTGATCAACTGCAGGGCTCCAGGAGCAGTTTCTCTGACCTTGGGATCATTGTTCATAAAGAGGGTGAATTATGTACTACAGGTTTGCTGAAGGACCAAACTGCCCCAAAATTCATTGCAGGTACTTTCAGCCCCTAACAAAGCTGATCAAATTACTTCCTAAGTCAATTTCCTTGGAGCACAGTTAACAGTAGTCAGTGTGTTGGTTAGCATCCCAGGCTGAGGAGTCCTGTGTGGAAGTATCAGCTCTACGGTGACTAGCTATGGAGCCTTCACAAGTCATAGCCTCTCTGTCTCACTTTGCCATTCTAGAACAGATCAAACAGAACCGACCTCATGGACCACTTATAAGAATGAATGTAATTAGCATGCATACAGTGGCTCACAGTAAGCCCTGGGTCAGTGGAGCTCTAATTACTGTTTTGTTTTTAATTTTTAATTTTTTAATTATCTTTTTTTAAAGTTAATAGATCACACAAAAAGTTACATTAAAAAACATAAGAGGTTCCCATATACTCCACTCCCCACTCCCATCAATTTTTTAGTTGTATTTTTTAAAGATACATAGATCACAAAAAAAGTTAAATTAAAAAAATGTAAGAGGTTCCCATATACCCCCACCCCCCTCACCCCACTCCTCCCACATCATCAACCTCTTTCATTAGTGTGGCACATTCATTGTATTTGGTGAATACATTTTGGAGCACTCCTGCACCTCATAGACTAATTGTCTTTGGCTAGTGATGGTCAGTGACCTTTTGCTAAGGATTGGGTCCACAGGGCCAAGCCTTTCCTTCCTGATCTGACCACTGTCAGAGATGCACATGATAGAACCATCAACCTGGGGGCTTAAATAAGCAGTTCTGGGGCATTGTCAGACCAGCCCTGGCAAACTGAGACAGTGGCTAAAAGTAAAGATAGACTTCCCATGCCAAAAGGTGTGTGTGTGTGTGTGTGTGTATGTGTTTGTGTATGTGGCAGGGAGGCTCTGCTCAGTCCAGTCTCAGGAACCCAGGTGGAGGGCGAGTCACCAGTCAGGCTGTTGTCCTTTCAGTGTGAAGTCTTTGGAGCTCCTGGCCATAGGTACTTACATGCTTCTGCCTGAAGAGTCACACATGGCTCCTTGGTCACATGCAAGCACCTAGGAGAGGAGCAGGGACGGTTACTCCTGTGGGTGGCCGGGAGTGGAGGAGAATTGGCTATTGGTGCCATCTACCACTCAGCTGATCCTGAAGTGCCCTCCAGGGTTGGGTCTCTGGCTGCATTTCCCACTGCTGGAAAGCCCTTGCTTCTCCTACCAAGTGCCCTTCCTCAGCCAGCAGCTCTACCTGCAGTACCAAGGTCTCCTCCACTGTCACGTCTGTTTCCTACCCCCAGCACCACCAACATCAGCAACCCTCCTTCTGTGTCACCCTGCACTTTGTTCACACCTCAGCTATTTCCTGAGGGAAAACTGATGGTACACAACAAGGGCCAAACCAGTATCAGGAAACACTCAATTTCAACAATACTCAAAACACAAAGGGCCAAATGGATATCAAGAGAGAAAGGTAAATGGAGTTTGCATTGCTTTGTGTTTTTATTTTTTTTAATTCATTTTTTAAAATATTACATTAAAAATATGAGGTCCACATGTACCCCCCATCCCCCTAACCCCACTACTCCCCCCATAGCAACATTCTCCTCCATCATCATGACACATTCATTGCATTTGGTGAATACATCTCTGAGCATCGCTACACATCATGGTCAATGGTCCACATCATAGCCCACACTCTCCCATGTTCCATCCAGTGGGCCATGGGAAGATCTACAATGTCCAGTAATTGTCCCTGCAGCACCACCCAGGACAACTCCAAGTCCCGAAAATGCCTCCACATCTCATCTCTTCCTCCCATTCCCCACACCCAGCAGCCACCATGGCCACTTTTTCCACACCAATGCCACATTTTCTTTGAATATTAACCACAATAGTTCATGAATAGAATATCAGTAAGTCCACTCTAATCCATTTTCTAACCCTCCATCCTGTGGACCTTAGATTGGTTGTGTCCATTCCACATCTATGTCAACAGGGGGCTCAGACTCCACATGGATGCTGGATGCATTCCTCCTGCTTTCAGTTGTAGGCACTCTAGGCTCCATGGTGTGGTGGTTGACCTTCTTCAACTCCATGTTATCTGACTGGGGTAAGTCCAATAAACCAGAGTGTAGGAGCTGAAGTCTGTTAAGGCTCAGGGCCTGACTATCACGTAGTCAGTCCAGAGATTCAGATGCCCTAGAAATATCTTAAACCCCCACACCTACTACAATTCTGATAAAGTAACAGGAAAGGCTTGTGAAAAGAGATCACATCTGAGTCCAGGTCTATCACACAGAAACAAACTCCAAAGAAGGGCCAACTGACATGGCACTGAACTGCATCTGCCATGACCATAAGACCTGTGGGTCTCTGTAGCCCTCAGAAGAACCAATACCTGCGGTTGTATCTACTTTATCTGTCTCTGAGACTCTGCTCAGGTGTGCATAATGGCAAACCCTCTGATAACCTCCAGGCTCTTTTTTAGAGACTCATAGCCATATAAACTCATTTGTCCTTTCCATTTCCCCCTTGATTTAGGTCAAAAAGCATTTTTAACTCCTGTTATTATATGTAGACAGGGATATTCTGCTGGTCCGAGTTGAACCATTTACTCAAGGTCATTGTCTAGTTACATCATCAGCTGGTACTTGGTAGTGATCCCTCGGCACGAGGGAGGCTCATCCCCAGGAGTCATGTCCCATGCTGGGGGGGGGGGGGGAGGCAATGCATTTACATGCTGAGTTTGGCTTCGAGACTTGCCATTTTTGAGCAACACGGAGGCTCTCAGGAGGTAACTCTTAGGCACACTACGGCTTTAGGCCTTGCTCTTATTTCAGGTGCACAGACTCACAAGCATAGTCATTAGTATCAGGGGCTCATTGTTGGAACTTCATTCCTTTTTTGTCTTTGCCATTGCACTTGGGGGATTGTTGCTGTTCCCTTAGGGACTGTGATAGAGCTCCCTGGTTAGGAATTCAGCACTCCCTCAGTTGTTATTTTTAATTGTTTCCACTAAGAAAATATCCAAACATATGCCCTGTAGAACTCCCTGCCAACCACATGTCCCTGTCAATAACATACCACACCAGTAATCCTCTGCTGCCATTGTTGAACTACTCTGTGATCCAAAACTTCCTGAAAAGTGAAGCCCAATATATTGCCAGGTTCCCTTAATAGTAAAATGGAATATAGTAATGAGTTTAAAGGTTAGATATAGAGTACATACTAATTTGGAAAAATTCAACATCCTATCTTTTTCTTTTCTTTTTTCTCATTATTAAACTTATTTTCACAAGAGTTTTAGATCACAGTAATTCATATATACAATATACAGTACTCCCACATATCCAACATAAAACCTTTTCCCTTTCACAGCAATAATCTTTTAACATAGATACTATATTTACTGAAAATGATGTACAGACATTGAGACAATAGCTTTCAAACAAGGTAACATTTGTGTTTACATTGTGGTGTATACTTTAGGCTATAGGATTTTCTAAATTTTTAGTTATCCTATGTTTTACATTATGAGTTACATTTTAGCCTATCAGCCCCTATGTAATTTTGGTGTAATTTTACATGTCTTATATCCATCCTTGTGTACTCTTATGAAACACTTCTATTGCCCTCACAGTTATGTTGGTTCCATCTATTCAATACCTATTTCCCCCTCCCCTTAGGGCCTACAATGACAGTACATCTTCATTTCTTGAAGAGCCATGTTCAGAGATACTTGCAACAGTGTTGAGGGCTTGACATGCTCAACTGCCCTAATGCCCTGGGAGCCACCATTTCTCTTGAGAGATACAGTTCCCTCTATTTGATGGCATCAGTCCTCCCCAGGATGTGGGTATACCTTCACTCACATTATATGGGTCTCTACCCAGTGATATAACCCTCTCTGGCAAAATGAGAATTCACATATTCCCTAGGAGTCTCTCCTGCATCAGATTATCCCCTTTAAGGATGTTAAACAGGTAACTTTCCTTATTATACTTTTGAAAGGTTTTCTCAGCATTATACTCTCAACCAAATACCTGACAATCTCCTATGTTCGTATGTTGCCCCAACCTCCCCCCAATTTCTTGGCAATATTACCCATTTGCCTATCCCTAGCCCCCCTAAAGCCCACAAAGCCCCACCCAAAGGTAACCCTATTCCCCAATTTTATACCTTCTGGGTACACATATTTACCTCCAGCTTATCACAGATTTCACCCATGTAGATGTCAGCTTACATCCTTCTTCTACACCACGATTTCCTGTAAGCCTATCATCCAGTTTCTAGCTCTCTAAGGCACCTTGTGTTTACTTATTTCATATCATTAATGTCATGTAGTATTTGTCCTTCAATGCCTGGGTTGCTTCACTCAACATAAGGTTCTCAAGATTCATCCATGTTATCACATGTGTTTGTAGTGTGTTTGTTCTTAAAGCCAAGTAGTATTCCATTGTATGTATATACTACATTTTATTGGTCCATTCATCTGTTGATGGGCATTTGGGTTGATTCCAACTTTTGGCAATAGTGAACAATGCTGCTATGAACATTGGTGTGCATCTATCGGTTTGTGTCCTTGTTTTCAGTTCTGCTGTGTATATACCCAGCAGTGGAACTGCTGGGTCATATGGCAAATCTATGGTTAGTTTTGAGCAACAGCCAAAATGTCCTCCAGAATGGTTGGATCCTTCTGCATTCCTACCAGCAGTGGATGAGTGTTCCCATTCCTCCATATCCTCTCCAGCATTTGTATTCTTCTGTTTTTTTTCATAGCTGCCAATCTTATGGGAGTAAGATGGGATCTCATTGTAGTTTTGATTTGCATTTCCCTGATAGCTAAAGATTTGGAGCATTTTTTCACGTAGTTTTTAGCCATTTGTATTTCTTCTTTGGAGAAGTGTCTGTTTAAACCTTTCCCCCATTTTTTAAATGGGTTATCTTTTCATTTTCAAGATATAGGATTTCTTTATATATGCAAGTTATAAGTCTCCTATCCGATATATGGTTACCAAATATTTTCTCCCATTGTGTAGGCTCCCTTTTTACTTTCTTGACAAACTCCTTTGAGGTCCAGAAGGCTTTAATTTTGAGGAAGTCCCATTTATCTATTTGTTCTTTTGCTGTGCGTGCTTTTGGTGTGAAGTTCATGAATCCATTTCCTATTACTTGACACTTATATTTAGGTCTTTGATCCATCTTGAGTTGATCTTTGTATAAGGTGTGAGATGGTAATTCTCTTTCATTCTTTTACATATGGATATCCAGTTCTCCAGGCACCATTTGTTGAATAGGCCATTCTCTCCCAGTTAAGAGTGTATGGTGGCTTTATCAAATATTATATGGCTATATATATGAGAATCTATGTCAGAACTTTCAGTTCGGTTCCATTGGTCTGTGTGTCTCTCCTTATGCCGATACCATGCTGTTTTCACTACTGTAGCTTTGTAGTATGTTTTGAAGTCAGGTAGTGTGATTCCTCCAATTTCATTTTTCTTTTTCAATATGTCTTTGGCTATTCCGGGCCTCTTTCCTTTCCAAATAAATTTCACAGTTAGTTTTTCTGGTTCCTTAAAGAATGCTGTGTTGATTTTTATTAGGATTGCATTGAATGTGTAGATCAGTTTTGGTGGGATAGACATCTTAATAATATTTAGTCTTCCTATCCATGAACAGGGAATATTCTTCCATTTATTTAGGTCTTCTTTGATTTCCTTGAACAATCTTGTGTAGTTCTCTGTGTATAAGTTCTTTACCTCTTTAGTTAAGTTTATTCCTAGGTATTTGATATTTTAATTGACTATTGTAAATGGTATTTGTTTCTTGATTTCCTCCTGAGCTTGCTCATTATTGGTGTACAGAAATGCTACTGATTTTTGCACATTGATATTATAACCTGCGACTTTACTAAACTCATTTATGAGTTCTAGAAGCTTTGTTGTAGACCTCTCGGGGTTTTCTATGTATAGGATCATGTCATCTGCAAATAATGAAATTTTGACCTCTTCATTTCCAATTTGAATGCTTTTTATATCTGGTTCTTGCCTCAGTCCTTGAGCAAGTACTTCTAAGACAATGTTTAATAGAAGATATGATAGTGGACATCCTTGTCTTGTTCCTGATCTTAGAGGAAGAATTTTAGGATTTCACCATTGTAAACGATGTTGGCTGTGGGTTTTTCATATATACTCTTTATCATGTTCAAAAAATTTCCTTGTATTCCAATCTTTTGCAGTGTTTTTATCATGAAAGTGTGCTGTATTTTGTCAAATGCTTTTTCTGCATCTATAAATATAATCACGTCATTTTTTTCATTCAATCTGTTTATATGGTGTATTACATTGATGGATTTTCTTATGTTGAACCATCCTTGCATACCTGGAATGAATCCCAATTGGTCATGGTGTATAATTAGTTTAATGTTTTGTTGAATATGGTTAGCAAGTATTTGTTAAGTATTTTTGCGTCTAAGTTCATTAGAGAAATTGGTCTGTAATTTTCCTTTCTTGTGGTGTCTTTGTTTGGCTTTGGTACTAGGGTATTGTTGGCATCATAGAATGAGTTTGAAAATGTTCCTTCTGTTTCAGTTTTTTGGAAGAGTTTTAGCAAGATTGGTGTTAGTTCTTTCCGGAATGTTTTGTAGAATTCACCTGTGAAGCTGTCTGGCCCTGGGCTCTTCTTAGTTGGGGGGTTTTTAATGACTGATTCTATTTCTTTACATGTGATTGGTTTGTTGAGATCAGTAATTTCTTCTTTCATCAGTATAGGCTGCTTATGTGTTTCTATGAATTTCTCCATTTCCTCTGAATTGTCATTTTTGTTGGAACATACTTTTTCAAAGTATCCTCTTATGATAGTCTTTATTTCTGTGGGGTCAGGGGTGATATCTCCTTTCTCATTTCTTATTTTGTGTATTTGCATATTTTCTATTTTTTTCTTTGTTAGAGTAGCTAAGGGTTTGTCATTTTTATTCATCTTCTCAAATAACCAGCTCTTGGTCTTGTTTATCTATTCAAGTGCTTTCTTATTTTCTATTTCATTTATTTCTGCTCTTATCTTTGTTCTTTCTTTCTTTCTTCTCCTATGGGTTTACTTTGTTGTTTTTTTCCTAATTCCTCCAAATGTGCAGTTAGTTCTTTAATTATTGCTCTTTCTTCTTTTATGATGTATGAATTTATGGCTATAAATTTCCCTGTCAGTACTGCTTTTGCTGCATCCCATAAATTTTGGGATGTTTTGTTATCATTATCATTAGTTTCAAGGTAGATATTAATTTCTTTTGAGATTTCCTCTTTTACCCACTGTTTTTCTAAGTGTGCTGTTTAATTTCCATATCTTGGTGTGAAATCTGGGCCTCTGGCCCTTGAAGATTTCCAGCTTTACTCCACTGTGGTCAGAGATATTATTTTGTATGATTTCAGTCTTTCTGAACTCATTAAGCCTTTCTTTGTGGCCTAGCGTATGGGCTGTCTTGGAGAATGATCCATGTGCCCTTGAGAAAAATGTATATCCTGCTGTATTCTGGTGTAATGATCTGTATATGTCTATTAGATCCAGCTCCTCTAATATACTGTTCAAATATTTTGTTTCTTTAGTGATTCTGTTTTGAAATGTTCTGTCCAAAGTTGATAGTGGTGTATTAAAATCTCCCATTATAGTCGTAGAGGCATCTATTCTTTCTCTTAGTTTTTCCAGTGTTTGCCTCATGTATTTGGAGGCGCCCTTGTTAGGAGCATAAATATTTATGATTGTTCGTTCTTCTTGAGACATTGTCCCTTTCACTAATATGTAGTATCCTTCTTTGTCTCTTCACAATTGTTTTGCAATTAAAGTCCATTTTGTCTGATAAAAATATAGCTACTGCTGCTTTTTTTTTTTTTTTTTGGTTATTGTTTGCTTGTAAGATTGTTTTCCAACTATTCACTTTCAGCCTCCATGAATCCCTGGGTCTAAGATGTATTTCTTGTAGACAGCATATAGATGGGTCATATTTCCTTATCCAATGTCTTAGTCTGAATCTTTTGATAGGTGAGTTTAATCCATTGACATTCAGTGTTATTACTTTCAAGGAATTATTTATGTTAGCCATATTTTGATTGGACTTGTGTTTGTCATATTTTGTTTGTTTTTTTATTCTCTTTTTGTCTTTTTTGTTGCTCTTACACTCTCCTCAAACTCTGTCTCTCCTGTTTTTCCCTTTCTTCCTGCAGCGCTCCCTTTAGTATTTCTTGAAGGGGAGGTTTCTTGTTGGCATACTCTTTCAATTTCTGTTTATCTGTGAATATTTTGAACTCTCCATCATTTTTGAATGCTAGTTTAGCTTGGTAGAGTATTCTGGGTTGGAATTTTTTCTTTTAGTACGTTGACTATAGAATACCACTGCCTTCTTGCCTCCATGGTTTCAGATGAGAAATCAGCACTTAATCTTATGGACCCTCCTTGTATGTGATTGTTTTCTTTTCTCTTACTGCTTTTAGAATTTTCTCTTTGTCTTGAGCATTGGATAATATGACAAGTATATGTCCTGGGGTGGGCCTGTTGGGATTTATGATGTTTGGAGTGCATTGTGCTTCCTGGATATGTACATCTGTCTCTCTCAGTAGATTTGTGAAATTTTCAGTCATTATTTCCTGCAACACCCCTTCTGACCCCTCCCCCTTCTCTACTCCTTCTGGGATGTCTATAATACGTATGTTTGTGCATTCTGCATTGTCATTCAGGTCCCTAAGTCCTAGCTGGATTTTTTCTATCTTTTTATCAATGAATTCTAATACCTGTTTGATTTCCAATGTACTGCCTTCCATGTTGCTAATTCTCTCCTCTGCCTCTTCTAATCTGCTGCTATTTGCTGCAAGTGTATTTTTGATTTCTTGAACTGTGGTGTTCATTCCCATCATATCTGTTATCTTTTTGTGTATGTCTGCAATTTCCTCTCCAAGTGCTTTCTTCATATTTTTAAACTCTTCCTTTACTTCATTAAGTTGGTCTCTAATATATGTTCTGAGATCTTTAATATCTTTAATTACTTGTCCAATGTTCTGCCCCTTCCTGGTTTTTAGTTTGTTCATTGGATTCAGCATGTTTTCCTGATTATTCTTTTGGTTTGTATCTTTTTTTCACTGTCTGGCCATCGTTTTATCTTCATGAGTTTAATCATCCTTAGTTTCTTTGTCTAGTCTAGGGGATTAATTAGTTGATGTTTTTGCATAAGGGTCATATCTTCTCTTTGTAACTTTGTTCTTATTCTAATTTCTTGTTGCTGGATGAGTTCACTTTGAAGGAAAATATTAGGGCCAGGGAAAGGAAATTGTGTAAGAGAAGAAAATGTTTAAAGTAGTATTGGTAATAAATGTTAACAGAGCAACAATATGAGATCTGGGAGAATGGATATTAGATTCATGTAAGTTGTGTAGAGTTATAACAGTAATTAAAGTACCTATAATGAGACAGTCAACTGATTATGGGGGGAATATAGTATGAATTAAAAGGCCAGTGTTTCATGGGAGAGGAAAGAGAAAAGAAAGACAATAGTATCAAGAGTGGATAAAAGACAGAAAACAGAACAAAGGTATTAAAAAATAAAAGTTAGACAATTTGGGAACCAAAGAAATGGAGGTGGAATGTAAGAGAAACAGTAGATCGTGGAGGATAGAAAGATGTGGGGGAAAGGGGTTAGTGTAGGTGGCCAAAATCAATTCACACCGAACTGAGTAAATGGAGGATGAGGAAACACAGCAAATGTGAAGCGCTCCCTGTAGCACCTATTGTGTAAATAAAATAATATAAAATAGGAAGGAAAAGAGAGAAAAGAAAAAAAGAGAAGGAAAAAAGGGGGGTGGGCAAAGAAAAGAGAGGGAAACAAGCAAGAAAAAAAAAGAAGACAGAAAAAAAACCCCAATAAACAAAAAAGGACCTTGGAGGATACAATGGGAGAAAAGACCAGGAGATAATGCAATATTAGCAACCAAGATAATTTAAAAAAAGAAAAAGGAAAAAAGGAAAAAAAAATACCTACAAACGCTGAGGGCTAGGACAGTCAAGGACATCTGATGGCCCTCAGGGCATGGAGGATTCAGGGATAGGAAGTCTGTGATATTGCAGACTCAAGAGGTGTGAGTCTCTGGGGTGTGAGCCACCAGGGTTTAGGGGGCACAGACCTGGGAACCACGAATCCAGTTAACAGGGAGCCTGGGAGCACCACAGTGCAACACAGCCTTCAGGGATCCCTGCAGCTGGGCACCAGCCCTATGGGGAGGGGTCACACCCACAAACTCTGACCTCCTGTCAGAAACCCAAAATTCCCCCTCTCACAAGAGTCTCTTCTGTCACTGTCTCACCAAGTTGACTTCAGGATACCTCCTGCCATGCAAGCCCCTGAAACAGCCTGCTGGGGATGCCACTGTACTGTAGACAATTCAGGGACTGCCGCAGATGGGCCACCAGCCCTACAAGAAGGGCTCTAGCCGGAAGCTCTGAGCTCCATGTCAGAAATCCAAAATTCCACATCTTGCAAAAATCTCCATCTTTGTCTAATTGGCCTCCAGACACCTTCCACCCTGCAAGCCCCTGAAACAGCCTGCTGGGGGCACCGCTGTACTCCAAGCAGTTTGGTGATGCCGCAGATGGGCTGTCTGCTCTAGTGGGAGGGGCTCTAGCTGGAAGCTCTGATCTCTGTGTCAGAAACCCAAAATTCCATGTCTCGCAAGAATGCCTCCGTCTCTGTCTCACCAAATTGACTTCCAGACACCTCCCTCCCTGCAAGCCCCTGAATAGCCCTCTCAGGTCTTGGGAATTCCCTGGTGCAGCAAAGTCTCCAGTACTGCCCACCCCAGGGGGAATCTTCGTGCGAGCAACCCCAATCTCCATGAAAGAGACCCAAAATTCTACATTATACACGAATCTTCTTTTTCACCGTGCCACCAATTTGATATCCAGACACCTCCTGCCCTGCAAATGCCTGAAACAGCCCGGTCCAGCAAAATTCCAACCCTATTCAGCTGCTTCTTTGCAGGAGCGGTTATAAGGTGTGCTCACTCAGACGCCGTCTTACCTGAGTATAGCCTTGCTTTGTGTTTTAAAAGCAAACATCCTGTGTGAAACAAGAACTCCCTTGAGAAATGGCAATAATGAAATACCAATAAACCCAGAAGCTCCGTTTTGTGGTAGCATTTAAATCTGGATCAGTTTTACTAGTGACATTCTGCTTCAATCCATAAAGTAGTGAAAAAAAAAAAAAGAGGAAAGAAGAAAAATTGATGACACAAATCAAGGAAAAGCAGATTTTTCAGTTTGATTAGTTGTTGGAAATGGATAGCCATGTTATTAACTGAAGTTGACTGGTGATGAATATTATTTTCTTTATTTTTCTGTAATAAAAAAATTTCATTTTGTTCTGCAAAAGTTCTGAAGACATGAAATCCCTACAAAGAAGAGCTGTCTAAGATTCTGATAACATCCACCAGCATTGTTAAGGAAGGTTATTCTGAGCTATGATAGGCTCCTGGTAACTAATCCAGAGTTTGGGAGGCAGGCATTGCTGCTTTCTTATCATTCTTACATTAAAGAGAGTTTTAGAACTAATTAGAAGGAGAAGAAATGGGCATTTTTCTGTCGTGTTGCATATTATACTCTATTATGCTGGTTTTCTCCAGCTTAGGGAACAAAATAAAGTGCCATTTGCTCTCACATTCAGTGTAGGGTGATTGCATGTTCTGTTCTTGAGTCCCTTCTTCCCCTTTAGGATCTCCCTCTCAGAATAAGAACCCTAGGGGCTTACTCAGCCCAGAAGGATCAGAGGAAAGCACAAGCCCAGCCTCTTCCATGAGGATTTTCCCTTTCCCTGTTCCCCTGATGTTAGTGCTGCCCCCATCTGGCTGACCTGCTGCCCTATCCACTTTGGCACCAGGCTTTCAGGTGTGAGAGAGGAAGGTGCCTCCCACCTCTCCACCAGTTGTCTGGAGGCCTGGTCTATGTGTTCTCCAGCCACATATGTGTTCCACTGGTGGGCTGGCCAGGAGTGACTTAAGCCACAAAATGACCACGAGCCCAGCTCCCTTCTAAGTCCTTAATTTACTGGGCATATGGAAGTGGTGTGAGTGATGGAGAGCATGTTATCTTTCTTTCTTGCCAGCTGGCCTCAAGTGGGCTGGGCAGTAACTCAGAACCTCTGGATTCCAGAACTTTGCCTGACAGGAGACCAAGTTCCTTCTTTGGAGAATTGACATTCCATCATCCCAGGAGTGTGGGTGGGGTGCTTGGGCTTCCTTGGGTTCCTGAAGGGCCTTCTGGTCTAGGGGCTTACCTACAAAGTTTCCTTCTAGAGGACATAACACTGCTAGCTAGAGGTGACTCTCAGCCAATCAACATCCTACGTTATGTATATTAAAGATAATGTGATCTCTCCATGGTGCATTACGTTTTTTAAACTGTTGGATTTTATTTGATTTAATTCAAATATCTTTAATATTTATATAGTGTAGCCATTTGATATTGTTTAATGAATTCCAAACATAGATATTGGATTATGTTTGTAAACTGGTCTGTTCCTCTGTGCATGATAGATTGTATTAACTTCATAGGTTTCATTTTTACGTATTAAATTATGATCAGGGGTTTGAATGGTGCATGTCAGTAGGACATTGAGTCTTCACCCCCTTGGTGGGCAGGGACTCGGCAAGAAAAAGACATGGCAAGGGAAGTAGTTGGAGTTTTGATGCTGGAACCTGGTGAAGTAAACACACAGGAGAAGAACACAGAGAAATAGAGATGGCTCCATAGACATGGCAGAGGCCTGGGAAGAGAGATAACCTGAGGGTCTACAGCTGACCTTGTGGAGAGACCAGAGAAGCCAAGCCCATAAAGTAAAAAGTGCCAGATAGAGAGACAAGCCTTATGCCAGTCTACATCTGAGACCAGAAGAAGCTGGGACCATAAAGTCTGAAGAAGAAGCCTGAATCCTCACAGAGACCAGCAGCCATCTTGCTCCAACATGTGGCAACAGACTTTGGTAAGGGAAGTAACTTACACTTTATGATCATGTGACTGTAAGCTTCTACCCAAAATAAACCCTCTTTGTAAATACCAACAGCTTTCTGGTACTTTGCATCAGTACCCCTTTTGTTGACTAATACATATAGTCAAAGTGGTTGATTTTTTTTTTGATTTCTCCCCATTGCTTTGATGATTAGAAGACCCTTAGAGCTGTTTTTTCACCTTTTAAAATCCAACCAGAATTTTCTTTTGTCTACAATGAAGTGGGAAAATACAAGTTTATTTTTAACCTAAAGAGCTATCCAACTTTCACAGTACCAAACACTGAAAACTTTATCACTGGCCATGGTTTGGGCTTCTTGTTAACCTAGGAGTGTAGGAGCCATACTGGAGGTGATGCTTTCCACAGAGGTCAAGGCCACAGTGGACCAGGGCACCCTGTGACCATGCCAGAAGTGGACAAACTTGAAGGCAGCAGTGGGAGGAAGCTCGGGTATGGCGGGCTGGTTCCGGCTAGCCATGGTGTGGGAGCAGGAGCCCTGAGCCCATGCTGTGGGTTTTCTGTCTTTCCCATCCTGTAAAGTGACTTGGAGCACAGGCACACCAGGATTTCCAGCAGCCGTGGGACAAGTTCCTTTAGTATGGCACCCCTGGAATTCTCAAGAACTTTAAGACAATACTAAGGATTGCCTTCTTGGCCTTAGCATGTGGCTGTGGACAACAACCAGGCTGACTTATCTTCACACCTCTCCCAGAATGACCAGGTGTTTTGCACAGGATGGAAGGTGTGTGAAGGGTTTGTAGAGGCTCATTTGAAGCTGCTTTCACCCAGTCTGAGTTCCTGGAGTCAGTGAGCATGGGTGTTACTGGGTTTTCCAACATATTCTCCATATGTGCTGCATTCTGTTCACTGTACTTTCTGCCTTGTGCCTTGCAGTTGGTAGAAATGCTTCCTAGCGTTACTATCCAGAGGAAAAAAGTAATGCAAAAACAAACTTAGGCAACCTGGCATTAGGTTTGAGACCCGATACTTCCGAAATCCAGCAAGAACAAGTGTCTGAGTTCACTGTTGGGAGTATCTAAGCAACCAGAGTGATATACATGGCTAACCAGGGGAGGATTAAAGAACAGCTAGCATGTGCATTTCTTCATCTTTTATTAGATAATGAGGCAGATGTACTTTCCCTTTAAGGACAAGCTGGGGTGAAAAAATGGAGATATTAAAAGATGATAGCTGATGGGTGGGGCAAGATGGCATCTGAGTGAATGCACTTCATGATTGCGCCCTCAGAAGAGTGGCTGAGTAGGGTTGGAAACTTGCTGCAGTGGGCTGTTTTGGAAACTTGCAAGGCAGGAGGTGTTTGGACATTGATTTGGAGAGACAGAAATCATGCTTGCTAAGGTAGAATTGTAGGTTTCTAGCACCGAGGTCGGAAGTTGTGGAGAGGTGGGACTCTTCCCCCTTAGGCATTCCCTGGACTGTCAGTAGTGTGGTGGCTTCTGTGTTCCCCAGAAGCATGGTCTCGAGGTCCATGACCGCTAAGCCACCACAGCTGATGTTCCACAGACCTACATACCCTAAGTCTGCAATATCCCAGACTTCCCACTCCCAAATCCAGAGCTCCCTGCAGTAAAAGAATACACTAGCCCTTCAGTTTTGGACTGACTCTGTGAGTTGGAGGGTTTGGGTGGGAGGTGCAGAGGGGCAAAATGAGTGCGGGTTCAATTTTCAGGTCCTGCCTCCCCCCCCTTTTTTTTTTTTGAACTTGGAGGAGCATACCAGCTGGCTTAGGGAATGCTGGGGAAGAAAGGAGAGGACAATCTGCTGAGAAAGCCCTATTTACCTAAAAATGCTGGGTTAGGAAACTTGGTCTGGAAGAAGGTGGAGTCAGAAAATCAACTAGCCCTCTTGTAGCACACCTAAGGGAGATAGACTCTAAGATGTGTTTTGAAAACTCCCATTAGCATATTTGGGGTTCCTGCTGAGGTGGGGGCACTCTCTCTATGGAAATTAAGACACATTGTTTTCTCTGGTGATTTGGTACACCAAGGACCCACTTGAATCTCCTACTGGACACCTCACACAACTTCCCTGCTGCCCTAGGAGAGAGGGAAGGGAGAAAGGGAGAAAGGGGGAATGTCAGACTCCTAAGCATTTTATTTAAATGCAGAAAGGATTCCTTGCTTGAAATTTTGGTATTTTTTATTGGTTTATTTTTTCCTTCCTCTTTATACCCCCACAGCCCTTTCCCCCTCCTCCTCCTCTTCTTCTTCTTTTTCTTCATCTTTCTGTTTTTCTAGCTTGCATTTCCACCCCAGCTTTCCCCCCTTTCCCCCCTTTTTTCCTTTCTCTTCTTTTTTTATATTAGGTGTGGCAGGAATTGATTCACATTTGCTGTGTTTCCTCATCCTTGATTTCCTCTTTTCTGTGTGTACTGATTTTGGCTACCAATGCTAACCCCTTTCCTCTACATCTTTTTATCCTCCGTCATTTAGTGTTTCTCTTACATTCCACTGCTCTTAATTTAGCCATCAATTTTCATTTCTAAAACCTTTGTGTGGTTTTGTCTTTTATTCACTCTCTATATTACTGTCTTTTCCTTTGTCTTTCCCACGTTCCTGACCACACTGGTCTTTTAATTCATACTATATTTCTCCCCATATTCAGTTTACTGTCTCATTATAGATACTCCATTTTTCTTATTGTTCTAACTCTACAGAGCTTACATGAGTCTAATACCCATTCTCCTAGCTCTCACATGGTTCTTCTGCTAACATTTACTATCAATACTACTATTCTACTTTTTTCTTTTCTTACTTGTTTTGTTTTCACTTGCCCTAATATTTTCCTTCAAGTGAACTTAGCCAAGAGCAAGGAAATAGAATAAGAAGAACAAAGTGGCAAAGAGAAGACTTAACACACACGCAAAAACAACTAGTTATCCCTGAGACTAGACAAAGAAGTTAATCAAACCAACAAGATAAAATGATGACCAGACAGCAACAAGAAACTACAAACCAAACCAATAATCAGGAAAACATGACCCAATCCAGTGAACAAATTAAAATTAGGAAGAAGAGCAGAACATCAAACAAGTAAATAAAACTCTCAAAACATTTAATAGGGGCCAATTTAATGAGGTGAAGTAAGAGATAAGAATATGAAGAAAACACTTGGAGAGCATGCAGAAGAAATTGCAATCATGAAAAAAAAAAAAGGACAACGGATATGATGGGAAGGAACAGTATAATCCAAGAAATAAAAAATACACTCTCAGCAAATAACAGCACATTTGAAGAGGGAGAGGAACTAGTGATGTGGAAGACAGTACATCTGAAATCAAAGTTAGTAGAATTGATAGATAAAAAGAGAAAAAAAATTCAACACGGACTTTGGGACCTGAATGACAATGCAAAATGTGAAAACATATGCATTATAGGCATCCCAGAAAAAGAAGAGAAGGGAAAGGGAACAGAAGGGGTGTTGGAGGAAATAATGGATAAAAACTTCCCAAACCTAGTGAGGGAGATGAACATCCACATCCAGGAAGCACAATGCACCCTAAATAGCATAAATCCCAACAGGCCTACCCAAAGACATATACTTGTCAAATTATCCAATGCTCAAGACAAAGAGAAAATTCTAAAAGCAGCAAGAGAAAAAAAACACACATACAAAGGAGGCTTCATAAGATTGAATGCTGATTTCTCATCTGAAACCATAGAGGCAAGAAGGCAGTGGTATGACATAGTCAAGGTACTAAATGAAAAAAAATTTCCAAAAAAGAATACTCTTTCCAGCTAAACTAACAATCAAATATGATAGAGAGTTCAAATATTCACAGATAAACAGAAAGTAATAAAGTATGCCAACAAGAATCCTGCCCTTCAAGAAAAACTAAAGGAAATTCTATAGGAGGAAAGAAAAAAACAGGAGAGACAGAGTTGGAGGAGAGTGTAAGAACAATTAAAAAGACAAAAAAAAAAAAAAACAAAATATAACAAATACAAATCCAAAGAAAAAATGTCTAATATAAATAATTCCTTGAAAGTGATAACACTGAATGTCAATAAATTAAACCCACCTGTCCAGAGACTCAGACTGGAAAATTGGATAAGAAAGTATGATACATCTATATGTTGTCTACATGAAAAACATCTAGACCCAGGGATTCAAGGAGGTTCAAAATGAATGGCTGGAAAAGAATCTTACAAGCAAATAATAACCAAAAATGGGCAGGAGTAACTATGTTAATATCAGAAAAAAACAGACTTTAAAGGCGAAACAATTGTGAAAGACAAATATGGACACTACATATTAGTGAAAGGGATAACCATTCACAAAGAAACAACAGTTATAAACATTTATGCTCCTAACAAGGGTACCTCCAAATATCTGAGGCAAACACTGGAGAAACTAAGGGTAGGAATAGATGTCTCTACAATTATAGTGGGGGACTTTAATACACCACTATCAAGCTGAAAATCTGCAAGGGCCAGAGGCCCAGGTTTCACACCAAGATATGGAAATTAAACAGCACACTCTTTGAAATACAGTGGGTCAAAGAGGAAATCTCAAAAGAAATTAATAACTACCTTGAAACTAATGAAAATTATAACACAACATACCAAAACTTATGGGATGCAGCAAAATCAGTACTGAGAGGGAAACTTATAACCATAAATTCATACATCAAAAAAGAAGAAAGAGGGAAAATTGAGGAACGAACTGCACATTTGGAGGAATTAGAAAAAAAAACAACAAAGTAACCCCGCCGGAAGAAGAAAGAAGGAAATAACAAAGATAAGAGCAGAACTAAGTGAAATAGAAAATAAGAAAGCACTTGAAACGATAAACAAAACCAAGAGATGGGTCTTTGAGAAGATCAATAAAATTGACCAACCCTTAGCTAGACTAACAAAGAAAAAAAGAGAGAAGATGCAAATACACACAATAAGAAATAACAAAGGAGATATCACCACTGGCCCCACAGAAATAAAGACTATCATAAGAGGATACTTTGAAAAACTATATTCTAACAAAAATGACAATTCAGAGGAAATAGATAAATTTCTAGAAATACATAACCAGCCTATATTGATGAAAGAAGAAATTGATGATCTCAGCAAACTAATCACAAGTAAAGAGATAGAATCAGTCATTAAAAACCTCTCAACTAAGAGCCCTGGGCCAAATGGCTTCACAGGTGAATTCTACCAAACTTTCCATAAAGAACTAACACGAATCTTGCTGAAAATCTTCCAAAAATTTGAAACAGAAGAACATTGCATAACTCGTACTATGATGCCAAATTTCCCTAATATGAAAACCAAACAAAGACACCACAGGAAAGGAAAATTACAGACCAATCTCTCTAATGAACATAGATGTGGAAATCCTCAACAAAATACTTACTAATCATATTCAACAGCACCATAAATCAATTATACTCCATGACCAGGTGGAATTCATTCCTGGTGTGCAAGGATTGGTCACCATAAGAAAATACATTAATGTAAAAACCACATAAACAGATTGAAGGAAAAAAATCACATGATTATATCTATAGATGCAGAAAAGCATTTGACAAAATACAGCACTATTTCTTAATAAAAACACTGCAAAAGTTTGGAGTAGAGGAAAACTTTCTGAACATAATTAAAGATATGTATGAAAAACCTCCAGTTAACATCATTTACAATTTTGAAATCTGAAAATCTTTCCTTTAAGATCAGGAACAAGGCAAGGAAACCATTATCACCCCTTCTATTTAATATTTGTTAGAAGTACTTGGGTGAGCATTGAAGCAAGAATCAGACATAAAAGGCATTCAAATTGGAAAGGAAGAAGTCAAAATTTACTATTTGCAGATGATATGATCCTATACATAGAAAACCTTGAGAAGTCTACAACGAAACTTCTAGAACTTATAAATGAGTTCAGTAATGTTGAAGGCTATAAAATCAATGCGCAAAAATCAGTAGCATGTCTGTACACCAATAATGAAAAAAGTGAGGAGGCAATCAAGAAAAAAATACCATTTATAATAGTAAATAAAAAAATCAAATACCTAGGAGTAAATTTATCTAAAGATGTAAAAAATTTATACACAGAAAACTACACAACACTATTCAACGAAACCAAAGAAAACTTAAACAAAAGGAAGAATACTCCCCGTTCATGGATAGGAAGGCTAAATATTCGTATGATGTCTATCCTACCAAAACTGATCTACACATTCAATACAATCCCAATAAAAATCAACACAGCATTCTTTAAGAACTAGAAAAACTAGCTATGAAATTTATTTGGAAAGGAAAGAGGCCACGAATATCCAAAGATATATTGAAAAAGAAAAATGAAATTGGAGGAATCACACTACCTGACTTCAAAACATAGTACACTAGTGAAAACAGCATGGTATTGGCACAATGAGAGGCACACTGATCAATGGAACCAATTTGAAAATTCTGACATAGATCCTCATAGATACAGACACATGATATTCCGAGGCCACCAAACACACTGAAAGGGAATTACCAACTCACACCTTATACAAAAACCAACTCAAGGTGAATCAAAGACCTAAATATAAGAGCCAAGACTATAAGGACCTTAGAAAGCAATGTAGGGAAACATCTACAGGACCTTGTAATAGGAAATGGCTTCATGAATTTCACACCCAAAACAAGAGCAGCAAAAGAACAAATAGATAAATGAGACTTCTTCAAAATTAGAGCCTTTTGCACCTCAAAGGACTTTGTCAAGAAAATGAAAAGAGAGCCTACCCAATGGGAAATATATTTGGTAACCATGTATATGATTGGAGATTACTATCCTTCAAATATAAAGAACTTCTATATCTCAAAAAATAAAAAGACAACCTACCCATCTTAAAAAGTGGCAAGACTTAAACAGACACTTCTCCAAATAAAAAATACAAACGGCTAAAAAGCACATGAAAAATACTCAAAATCACTAGATGTTAGGGAAACGCAAATCAAAATTACAATGAGATATCGTCTTACTCCCATGAGACTGGCAGCTATCAAAAACACTGAGGACTACAAGTGCTGGAGAGGATGTGGAGGAATGGGAACACTCAGCCATTGCTGGTGGAAATGCAGAAGGATCCAGCCATTCTGGAGGACAGTTTGGCAGTTTCTCAAAAACTAGCTATAGATTTGCCATATGACCCAGCAATTCCACTGCTGGGTATATACCCAGTAGAACTGAATACAAGGACACAAACCGATATATGCAAACCAATGTTCATAGCAGCATTGTTTCCTATTGCCAAAAGTTAGAATCAACCCAAATGCCCACCAACAGATGAATGGCTAAATAAATAAATAAAATGTGGTATATCCATACAATGGAATACTACTCAGCTTTAAGAATGAATACACTACAAACACAAGTGATAACATGGATGAATCTTGAGACCCTTATAGTGAGTGAAACAACCCAAGCATTGAAGGACAAATGCTACATGATCTCAATGATATAAGTAAACCAAGCTGCCTCAGAGAGCTAGAGACTGGATGATAGGTTTAAAGAATATTGGGGGGTAGAGGAAAGATGTAAGCTGACACCTACATGGGAGAAATCTATATAAGCTGAAGATATTTGCACAAGGAAGGGGTAAAATGGGACATAGGGCTAAATTTGGGTAGGGCTTTGTGGGCTTGAGGGGGGCTAGCAATGGGAGGATGGGTAATATTGCCCAAGAAATTAGGAGGACGGTGGGGGAACATAGGAACATAGGAGATTGTCAAGTATTTGGTTGAGAATACAATGCTGAGAAAACTTTTTCAAAAATATAATAAGGAAAGTTACCTATTTAAGATGCTCAAAGGTGATAATCTGATGCAGAACAGGCTTCTAGGGAGTGTGTGAGTGCTCATTTTGCCATAGTGGGTTATATCATTGGATAGAGGCCCATATAATGAGAGCAAAGTTATACCCACATCCTGGGGAGGACTGATGTTCTCAAATAGAAGAAATTGTATCTCTTGAGAGAAATGGTGGCACCCAATGCATTAGGGCAGTTGAGCATGTCAAGCCCTCAACACTGTTGCAAGTATCTCCGTACATGGCCCTTCAAGCAGTGAAGATTGATTGTCACTGTGGGTCCTGATGGGAGGGGGAAAGAAGTATTGAATAGATGGAACCAATATAACTGTGTGGGCAATAGAAGTGTTCCACAAGATTATACAAGGATGGATATAAGACATGTTAAATTACACCAAAAATGTATAGGGGCTGATAGGCTAAAATGTAAATCATAATGTAAAACATAAGATAACTAAAAATTTAGAAAATTGTATAGTCTAAAATATAAACCACAATGTAAACCCAAATGTTACCTTGTTTGAAAGTATTGTGTCAATATCTGTACATCAGTTTCAGTAAATATAGTATGAATATGTAAAAAAAATTATTGCTGTGAAAGGGAAAAGGGTTTAATGTTGGATATGTGAGAGTACTGTATATTGTATGTGTGAATTACTGTGCGCTAAAGCTTTTGTGAAGGTAAGCTTAATAATTAGGAAATAAAAGAAAAAGAAAGGACATGGACAGTGAGGAAAAGATGGAAGAAGTTGCCTTGCCAATTTGCATACAGGGCAACACTTATTGCAGTGATGGAAAACAGAGCATCAAAAACAAAGCTTTGAATTTTTTAATTTTTTGATTCCCCAATTTATTTGTACGTTATTTTTTCTAAATTAATATGTATTCTATATCTAACCTTTACACTCATCACTATGTTCCTTTTTACTATTAATGGACCTGGCAATATATTGGACTTCATTTTTGAAGAAGTTTTGGATCACAGAGAAGCTCAACAATGGCAGGGTAGGAATACTGGTGTGGGATGTTATGGACAGGTGATGCACGTTTGGGAGGGAGTTTTCTAGGGCATATATCCAGGGTACATAAAAATGTTTGGATATTTTCATACTGGTTACAATTAAAAACAACTGAGGGAGTGCTGAGTTCCTAGCCAGGGGAGCTCTATCACAGTCCTGAAAGGAACAGCAGCAATCCCCCAAGTGTAATGGCAAAGACCAAAACAGAAGGAAGGTCCAACAATGAGCCCTTGATACTAATGACTATGCTCTTAAGCCTGTGCACCTGAAATAAAAACAAGGCCTAGAGCTGCAGGGGGCCTAAGAGTTACCTCCTGAGAGCCTCCGTGTTGCTAAAATGTGGCCAGTCTCAAAGCCAAACTCAGCACGTAAATGTGTTGCCTTCCCCCCAGCGTGGGAAATGACTCCTGGGGATGAGCCTTCCTGGCACCGAGGGATTACTACCAAGTACCAGCTGATGATGTAACTAGAAAATGACCTTGAATAAAAGGGTCAACTCAGACCAGCAGAATATATCAGTCTACATAAAATATCAGGAGTTAAAAGGTTTTTTGACCTGAATAAAAGGGGGAAATAGAAAGGACAAATGAGTTTATATGGCTATGAGGCTCCAAAGTAGCTGAGAGCTTATTAGAGGGGTTGCCCTTACGCACACCTCAGCAGAGTCCCAGAGACAGATAAAGTAGATAGAACCCCAGGTATTGGTTCTTCTGAGGGCTACAGAGACCCACAGGTTTTATGGTAATGGCAGATGGAGTTCAGTGCCATGTCAGATGGCCCTACTTTGGAGTTTGTGTTTCTGTGTGATGGAGCTGACCTCAGATGTGTTCTTTGTCCACAAGCCTCTCCTGTTGCTTTTACTGGATCTGTAGTTGGTGCTAGGGTTTAGTGTATACCCAGAGGACCTGAATCTCTGGACTGACCATCTGATAGCCAGGCACTGAGCCCCAACAGACTTGCAACCCCTGTACTCTGGTTTATTGGACTTACCCCACTCAGCTAACATGAAGGTCAAGAAGGTCAACCACCACACCAGGAAGCCAAGGGAGCCTACAACTGAAAGGAGGAGAAGTGCATCCGGCATCTATGTGGAATCTAAGCCCCCTCTTGATATGGAAGTGGAGTGGACACAACCGTTCTAAGGTTCACAGGATGGAGGAATAGAGTATGGATTAGAGTGAACTTACTGATATTCTGTTCATGAACTATTGTGATTAGTAATCGAAGAAAATATGGCATTGGTGTGGAGAAAGTGGCCATGGTGGCTTCTGGGGATAGGAAGTGGGAGGAGATGAGATGTGGGGGCGATTTTTGGACTTGGAGTTGTCCTGGATGGTGCTGCAGGGACAGTTACCAGACATTGTATGTCCTCCCATGGCCCACTGGGTGGAATGTGGGAGTGTGCGCTATGGTGTGGACCACTGACCATGAGGTGCAGTGGTGCTCAGAGATGTATTCATCAAATGCAATGAATGCCTCATGATGATGGAGGAGATTGTTGTTATGGGGGGAGGAGTGTGGTGAGCGTGTGGGGGGTATATGGGGACCTCATATAGAGGGGATATATGAGGACCTCATATAAAGAAAACAAAAATGAAAAATTTTATAAATTTTTTTTAAGGTTTTGCCTTTCATCACTCTAATAGGTGTTGTCTTGTATATATAGTGGCAAGGCAATCTCTTCCATTTCTTCCTCAGTGTCTTGCCTCTTTTATTTTTCATTATATCTTCAAAAAAGTTTAAGGTCACAGTAAAGTCATGCACAGAATATAGGTATCTCCCATATACCCAAAATCCTCCCTCTTCCTCACCAATGATGTTTTTACATGTGGATGTTACATTTGCTACAACCGATGTACAAATATTGGATAGCTACCAAACATGCTCAGTAGTACACAATATGGTTTACAATTTAGACCATACACTTTTATAAATTTTTGTTGAAATTTATCATGGCCTGTATCCACCATTGCAAGATCATACAGAACACTTCCATTTACCCCCAGTTACACCCTCTTCCATCTATTTTCTCTCTCTCTCCCTCTCCTTGGGGACCACATTGGCAACCAAGCTTCATTGCTTGAAGGACAAGATTCATAGATACTTGCAACAGTGCTGAGGGCTTGACAAACTGGTCTATCCTCTCCCATTAGGAGCCAGCCTTGCTCTTGAGAGATACTCTCTCCTCTATTTGAGAACATCTATGTGTCCTCTCCATTATCGGTGTACAACAATTCTTGCTCATTGTATTGCTCTACACCCACGAATATAATACACTGGGTCAGATGGTCCATGGAATTGTGGGTATGTTCGGGGTGGAAAGGTGAACACGCAGGATTGATGTGTGCGTGGTTGATATTATAATGTTGAGAAAACACTTTTTTTTTTACTATAATCCTGATTCTGCATCTTTATTATATTTTCACTTTTTTTGGTCTTTATTCATTTTTTTAATATTACATTAAAAAAATACGAGGTCCCCATATACCTCCTACCCCCCTCACCCCACTACTCCCACCATAGCAACATTCTCCTCCATCATCATGACACGTTCATTGCATTTGGTGAATAAATCTCTGAGCATCGCTGAACCTCATGGTGAATGGTCCACATCATAGCCCACACTCTCCCATGTTCCATTCCGTGGGCCATGGGAGGGCCTACAATGTCCGCTAATTGTCCCCGCAGCACCACCCAGGACAACTCCAAGTCCCCAAAATGCCTCTACATCTCATCTCTTCATTCCATTCCCCACACCCAGCAGCCACCATGGCCAATTTCTCCACAACAATGCCACATTTTCTTCAATTACTAATCACAATAGTTCATGAATAGAATATCAGTAAGTCCACTCTAATCCATATTCTATTCCTACATCCTGTGAACCTTGGATTGGTTGTGTCCATTCCACATCTATGTCAACAGGGGCCTTAGATTCCACATGGATGCTGGATGCAATTCTCCTGCTTTCAGTTGTAGGCACTCTTGACTCCATGGTGTGGTGGTTGACCTTCTTCAACTTCTGACTGGGGTAAGTCCAATAAACCAGAGTGTAGGAGCTGAAGTCTGTTGAGGCTCAGGGCCTGGCTATCATATGGTCAGTCCAGAGATTCAGATCCCCTGGGTATATATTAACCCCCAGCACCAACTACAATTCTGGTAAAGTAACAGGAAAGGCTTGTGAAAAGAGATCACATCTGAGTCCAGCTCCATCACACAGAAACACAAACTCCAAAGAAGGGCCAACTGATATGGCACTGAACTCCATCTGCCATGACCATAAAACCTGTGGGTCTCTGTAGCCCTCAGAAGAAACAATACCTGGGGTTCTATCTACTTTATCTGTCTCTAAGACTCTGCTGAGTTGTGCATAAGGGCAACCCCTCTGATAATCTCCCAGCTCTTTTTTGGACTCATAGACATATAAACTCATTTGCCCTTTCCATTTCCCCCTTAATTTAGGTGAAAAAACATTTTAACTCCTGTCATTATATGTAGACAGAGATATTCTGCTGGTCCGAGTTGAACCTTTTATTCAAGGTCATTTTCTAGTTACATCATCAGCTGGTACTTGGTATTAATCCCTTGGCACCAGGGAGACTTATCCCTGGGATTCATGTCCCACACTGGGGGGAAGGCAACAAATTTACATGCTGAGTTTGGCTTCAAGACCGGCCATATTTGCGTAACATGGAGGCTCTCAGGAGGTAACTCTTAGGCACATTGCTGCTCTAGGCCTTGTTCTTATTTCAGGTGCACAGGCTCACAAGCATAGTGATTAGTAGCAGGGGCTCATTGTTGGACCTTCATTCTTATTTGTCTTTGTTGTTGCACTTGGGGGATGGTTGCTGTTCCTTTAGGGACTGTGATAGAGCTCCCCTGGCTAGGAACTCAGCACTCCCTCAGTTGTTTTTAATTGTTTCCACTATGAAAATATCCAAACATTTTTATGTACCTTGGATATATGCCCTGTAGAATTCCCTGTCAACCATGTGTCCCCTGTCAATAACATCCCACAGCAGTATTCCTCCCCTGCCATTGTTGAACCTCTCTGTGATCCAAAACTTCCTGAAAAGTGAAGCCCAATATATTGCCAGGTTCCCTTAATAGTAAAATGGAATATAATGATGAGTTTAAAGGTTAGATATAGAGTACATATTAATTTGGAAAAATGCAACATCCTATCTTTTTCTTTTCTTTTTTCTAATTATTAAGCTTATCTTCACAAGAGTTTTAGATCACAGTAATTCATATATACAATATACAGTAATCCCACATATCCAACATAATATCTTTTCCCTTCCACAGCAGTAATCTTTTAACATATTCATACCATATTTACTAAAACTGATGTACAGATATGAGACAATAGCTTTCAAATAAGGTAACATTTGTGTTTACATTGTGGTTTATATTTTAGACTATACAATTTTCTATATTTTTAGTTATCTTATGTTTTACATTATGATTTATATTTAGCCTATCAGCCCCTATATATATTTTTGTGTAATTTTAAATGTCTTATATCCATCCTTGAGAAAACACTGTAGATGATATAGTAAGGAAGGGTTACTGTTTTAGGGTATTGGATGGTGGACATCTGGCACAAGGTGCACCAGGGGCAGGCTTCTAAGGATTGTGTGAGTGCTCATTTCTTGGCTTTTTAAAATTGTGAACAGTTTGTTAGGAAACACAGTACCTTTGTCTTCTCTTCATTCGCAGAATGTACTTTAGGATTTACCATACAGTATTGCTGAATAAATATTGTTGAATGACTGAGAAACCAGATGGTTGTGTGGGTTGAACAGATATTGCTAATTATGGGGGAGAAAGGAGAAGCAGTGAGAGAAGAGGAAATTCACTTGTGAGTGGGTGTCTCCATTCATGACAGCCAACTCCAGAGGAGAAAAATTGGGAAATAAGACAGTTTAGTGTATTCAGAATCTTTCTCCAGAAGCAACAAGAGGGAAATCAGTATGGGAAACCTGACAAGACTAGAGCCCACACCTTAATAAGGGTGACCTCCTCCTGGGAGGTAGGTGTCCACAGGGATAAGAGATGAACATGGAGCTCCAAAGCGGTCACAAGGGACTAAACTGGTGCAAATTTGCATTGTGTTTTCTTTTCTTATCTCCAGAGAAATAATTATCTCAGGGAGATTGAGACAAAAGAATACTTCATTAATGTGGTTCATGGGAATGGAATCCCTAATTGCTCAGATAATCTAGTGCTTCTCCTTCACTATATCAAAGAAAACACAATTTTCTTCTACAGACCTTATGACTCGTTCCATCCCACTTCACTTCTTGGGAACAGAGCTTCCAACTTCTTTCATCATTCAAGGAAGAACCTGCATTGGTGAACTTAGACCCTGCCTTGATAATTTCAGAGCGACTTACAGAATCTTCACAGGTACTGGGGGAATATATTTTTGACTCCATGAACACCTTTTATTGGTAGAAGCTTTAAGGAAATCAGCAGATTATGACCACAGAGAAAGCTTAAAACACAAAGTTCTGTCTTATTAAAAAGCCTGAGTGAAAATAGCAGATAAACTAAAATAGATTTTTTTCCCAATCTGTTTCCTCTGATCTCTTACTCTTGGGTCTTCCCTCTCTCAGAAGCATTGTTTCCTTGTTTCACTTATTCTTCTTTCTCTACACTTGTAGAAATTATCTGTTTACCTGTGTTTATCATTTTTTTTTCTTTTAGTCATTCAATATATGTGGCTCTGGAATTCTGCTGAAGTGGATCAAAAATTACAAACTCATCCTGGGGAGGTTAGTAAAGGCATCACAAGGGAGATTTTAATTGTAATAAGGCTTGAAGGAGGATTTAGAGTAATTTCAGAAGGAGAAAAGGATAGAAGTACATGAAGAAGAGATGACATGGACACAAATATGAAGTCAATAATGCGGTGAGGTTTTAAAAATAGTTCTCTTTAAAAAAGAAATCAACTTTATTGATACATATTAAAAAGCAAACAATTCCCGTGACATGTAAAATTTGTTGTATTTGCCATAATCACATAATTGTGCATTTATTACTTCAGTCATTATTAGAGTATGTTCACTGAGAGGTAAAGATTTTTATTGTTTGTTTTTATAAATTCGCTATGAGATTTCTTTAGCAAAAATTATTACGGTCTTCTTTTTTTAAGATACATAGATCACACTAAATTTTACATTTTAAAATATGACATCCCATATACCCCACTCCCTAAATTCCCCATCCTCCCACATTAATAACCTTTCATCAGTGTGGCTCATTCCTTTTATTTAATGAATACCTTCTGGATCATTGCTACAAAGCTTGGATTATTGTTTACATGTTAGTTTACACTCTCTTCCAGTCCATTCAGTGTGATATGATAGGATACATAATATCCTGCATCTGTCCATGTGATATATTTCAGGACAACTCCAAGTCCCCAAAAAAGCCACCATATCACACCCTCTTCTTCCCTCTCCCTGCACTCAACAACTCCAGTGGTCACTGTCTCTATGACAGTGACACAATTTCTTCCATTGCTAGAGTCACAATAAGTCTATAGTAGAATACCATTAAGTTCACTCTAATTCTTATTTTGTTCCTCTATCTTGAGGATCTTGGGATGGTGATGACCACTCCACCTCTAAATCAAGAGGGGCCTTAGATCCCACATGTCTGATGGATGGAATTCTGCTTGCAGTTGTGGACTCTCTCTGTTCCCTGTTGTGGTGGTTGACAAACATTTTGTTTGCTTTCAGATTTGGAGCTTACAAATATAGCTGCTGTAAACGTTCATGTGTGGACTTTTGTATGGACTCTAATTTTCATATCATATATATATACCTAAAAGCAAAACTGCTGGATTGTATGGTAAGACAATGTTTAGTTTTAAAAGAAACTGTCTTCTGGCTGAACCATTTTGTGTTCTCACTAGTAGTGAATGAGAGATGTATTGCTCCATAGTTCCATATACTCAACAGCAATTGGTATTCTCAGTTTTTAGGTTTTTATCTCTTCTAACAAGCATGTGGTCATATATTATCGTGTTCATAGTCTGCCAATTCCCTAATGACAGATGATGTTTAATTTTTAAAAGTTTTTTAATGAGTTTATTTATTCATTTATTTATTTAAATTTTTAAAATTTTAAAGTAGGTTTTTATTACATAAATGTTACATAAAAAATAGAGGGAACCCATATGTCCCACCCCTTCACCCTCCCACTCTTTCCCATAGTAACGACATCTTTCATTAGTATAGTACATTTGCTACAATTGATGAACGCATATAGAAACAATGCTGCTAACCATGAATTATAGTTTATATTATAGTTAAGAGCCTGTCCTGCACAATTTTAGGTAATGACAAACATATAATGGCCTGTATCCATCATTGCAATATCATGCAGAACAATCCCAATGTCCTGAAAATGCCCTGATATTACACCTATTCTGCCTGCTCCCTCCTCTCAGAATCTCTGGTGTCCATGGCCTTTATATCAATGATAAACATTCTTCCATTGCTAGAATAATAAGTCTATAATATAAAAATAATGTCTACTTTAGTCCATTGTTCATTCCCCAATCTTCAGGATTTTGTGATGGTGATGCCCACTGTTTCTAACTGAGAGGGGGCTTAGATCCCTTGGGATATATGGGTGGAACTAGCTTACTTAGAGGTGCAGCCATTCTTTGCTCCTTGGGATAGGTGTTGTCCATTAGCATCTCCTTATTAGTTGTTCTACATAGGTCCAATGAACTGGAGAGTAAGTGTTGAAACTGCTTAGATTAAGCGTTCAACTGGCACATGAACAGACCAAAAACATAATGCTCTGGCTCATGTATTTAACAAGGATAGTGCCAACACATGGCTTTATGTAAATAACATGTAGAGAAGAGCCACATGTTGGGTCCCTTGTCTTTTTGTCTTTTTTGTTGCTCTTACACTCTCCTCGAACTCTGCCTGTCCTGTTTTTTCCTTTCTTCCTGCAGAATTCTCTTTAGAATTTCTTGAAGGGAGGGTTTCTTGTTCTAGATATGTGCATGTACACATCTTAGTATATAAACATATATTTCCTTAAACTCTCTGCAGAGAGGCCCTCAAGGCTGCAGTAACAATGAGCAGAGATAATGCCCAGACTTCAGGTTTTAAAACCATTCTCCAATAAATGCCTTCTTAGAGAAATTTTTCTTTCTAGAAAACAAATATGCAAGAAGGATCTGGAATATTTTGCAGTACCAAAAAGTAAATAGATGTAAAATAAACCCCTCAATGATAGGGTTATAGTAAAGAGCAATAGGATGCACTGCAAAGATCTACCATGGCTAAAAAGTAGAACAAATTGAAAATCAACAACAAAAGTAGTATTGTATCACACCCCAAAGTTTGAAATAAATGTCAGGAGTCAATCCTGTCAGAATTGAGCCAACTTCCCTCGAGAGTCTGTAGGACTTGGGTGGTCTTTGCCATGTTTACTACCTTTTGGCTCCCAGCTCTGAACCCTTCAACTAAGGCCCAATGGAAAGTTTCTAATCAGTTGGGCCTGGTCATGTCATTGGGATCCCATCGGGGGTCCTTACCTGGGAACTTAGTGTGGGCATATTGATCCCCGTCCAGGCTTCCCCCAGATGGGTGCTCCTTGAGCCAGGTGAAAACTCCTTTTGTGACTCACATTCTCTCCTTGAAGTTGAGTAAGGTCATAAGGAGCTGCAGTCCTCATAAGGACAGGCAGTCAGCCCAGGTGGGTTTGCAGGTTTGAATGATGGACTGGAAGAGGTCCATCATGACCTGAGGCTTCTGCAGGTATGTGGGGTGTGACTTTTCCAGATAAAGAGATCAGTAGTAGTGAAGTGTCCTCCTTATATATGGTCATCAGCATCATAATAAATTGGAGCCCAGGCTTCAGAGAGAGGTAGTTGTAAGGTGGCCCTTCTCCCTGCTCCACCTGTCCCTGGGGCTACTCGTGGTCTGAGTTGTCATCTTTCAGGGACTCCTTCCTGAGTGATGGCCAGCACTATGCGGCCAGTGGTCAAGATTGGTGGAAACAGCCATTGCAGAGGTGCAGAGGCTGCATTGTTTGGAGAAAGCGGCTGTGGGAGCGGCTGCGGGAGTGGCTGGGCCATGTTGCTTGGAAAAATTGCCTGCAGAACCTCCTGTGGGAGCAGCTGCAGCAGCAGCTGTGCTGTGTTGCTTGGAGAAAGCAGCTGCGAAACCGGCTGTGGAAACAGCTGCAGGAGCAGCTGGCTCCTGTTTCTTGGAGAAAGCGGCCGTGGAACTGAACCGGCTGTTGAAAGGACTGTGGGAGTGGTTGTAGGAACAGCTGGGCTGTGTTGCTTGGAGAAAGCAGCTGCAGAATCGGCTGTGGGAATGACAGTGGAAGTGGCTGCAGGAATGGCTGCGAGGAAGGGCTGCTCAGGGAGGATGGTGGGTGTGGGGCCAGTGAGGTCATGCTGTTCAGGAAGGATGGCAGTGGAGACAGCTGTCAGGGTAGCGATGTCATACTGCTCAGGGAGGACGGCAGTGGAGATGGCCGTCAGGGCAGCGAGGTTGCATTGCTTGGGAAAATTGGCTCATCCTCACTCCTCGGCACTGGCACTGTAGGAACAATCTCATAAGGTGGTGGCCCTTCTAGAATGGGTGGGTTGTCACTAGATTTGGGGCTTACTTTCTCTGGACCCTTTGCAAGGCACCTGTTTGGCCTGGTTCCTGAGAGAGCACCTGTGGGCAAATCCTGGCTTCCTTACTCGTACATTTCCTTAACTAGGGCGGACTTTGACTCGCAGTGTCCTGCCAGGCATCAATGATTTTTTTTTAATTACTGCAAATTTTTTTATTGACTTTGTAATAATATTACATTAAAAATATATATATATGAGGACCCATTCAACCCCACCACCCCCACCCCACCTCTCCCCCCCAGCAACACTCGTTCCCATCATCATGACACATCCATTGCATTTTGTAAGTACATCTTTGGGCACCTCTGCACCTCATGATCAATGATCCACATCATGGCCCATACTCTCCTCCATTCCATCCAGTGGGCCCTGTGAGGATTTACAATGTCCGGTGATTGCCTCTGAAGCACCATCCAGGGCAGCTCCATGTCCCAAAGACACCTCCACCTCTCATCTCTTCCTGCCTTTCCCCATACCCATCAGCCACCATGTCCACTTTTCCCAATCCAATGCCACCTTTTCTATGTGGACATTGGATTGGTTGTGTCCATTGCACCTCTATGTCAAGAGGAGGCTCAGATTCCACATGGATGCTGGATGCAATCCTCCCACTTTCAGTTGTAATCACTCTAGGCTCCATGGTGTGGTGGTTGTCCTTCTTCAACTCCATCTTATCTGAGTGTGGTGAGTCCAATAAATCAGATTGTAGGTGCTGGAGTCTGTTGAGGCTCAGGACCTGGCTATCACATTGTCAGTCCAGAGATTCAAATCCCCTAAATATATCTTAAACCCCAACACTAACTGCAACTCCAGAACATTAGCATGAAAGTCTTATGAAGAGAGATCCCATCTGAGACCAGATTCATCACACATAAACACCAGTTCCAAAGAGGGGCCATCTGACCTGGTAGTTAACCCCATCGGCCATGACCATAACTCCCATGGGTCTCTTTAACCCTCAAAGGAACCAATACCTGGGGGTTGTACCTGCTTTATCTGTCTCTCAGACTCTGCTCAGTTGTGCATAAGGGCAATCCTTCTGACAGCCTCCAGACTCTTTTTTAGAGACTCGTAGCCATATAAACTCTTTTCTCCTTTCCATTTCCCCATTACATTAGGTCAAACAGCGTTTTAAAGTCATGTTATTTTATGTAGACAGGGATATTCTGCTGATCTGCATTGAACCTTCCATATAAGGTCATTTTCCAGTTGCATCATCAGTTGGTAGTTGATAGTGGTCACTCGGTGCCAGGGAGGCTCATCCCCGGGTGTCATGTCCCATGCTGGGGGGAAGGCGTTGCATTTAGATGCTGAGTTAGGCTTCGAGACTGGCCACATTTGAGTAACATGAAGGCTGACAGGAGGAAATTCCCAGGCACAATGCTGCTCTAGGCCTTGTTCTTATTTTAGGCTTATCAGCTCACAAGCATAGTCATTAGTGTCAGGGGCTCACTGTTGAACCCTCACTCCCTCCTGGTCCCTGTGCCAGGCATCAATGTAGGGGAACTGGTCTGGGCACTCTGGTTTTCTTGTTAACATCTCATGGAGTTTACAGATGATCCGGGGTCAAAGGTGCCCTCCTGGGGCCAGCCCATGCCAAAAGCCAGCCATTGTAGTTCACAAAGCATTCTAACATTTCCTGGCTAGTACTTTATGCCACATCTTTGCAGAAAACTAAGGGAAAGTTTTTCTGCTTATAACTTAATGGGGTCCTACTTTGTGTGCTTCCCACATTTCCTCTGTGTGTTGACACTGCACAACACTCACTCGGCCTTTTGTTTCATCCATCCCAAGCTGTGTCCCTTGTGGGAACACAAGGCGCCTCTTAACCTAAGCAGGTCGGTATAAGCTCGGGACTCAGAAGAGAGTTTTTTTTCAGGGAGGTGCCCCAGACTGCCCTTGACCAGAGTGGTTACCACAGAACTGTGGATCTTTTCATGTGCTTTTTGGCCATTTGTATTTCTTCCTTAGAGATATATACAAAGAATACTCAAAACTCAACCATATATATTCTCCTGTTTCTAGCCTTGATGGAGAGTTAACAATGAATCATAACACATGAATTTATTTTCCTGGTTAATCATAAGCATGTCTAACCTAGTACAGCTCATGATTAAATGTCTCATTGTGTGTTTGCAGCAGGCTATGTTCTGAATGTCACAGTTACTTTCAATGGGGAGAAAAATGAAGGAAGGAAGCTTCTTTGACCATTAGAAAAAACCTCAAACAGAGGTGCCCAAAGATGTACTTACCAAATCCAATGGATGTGTCATGATGATGGGAACGAGTGTTGTTGGGGGGGGAGGAGAGGGGGGGTGGGGGGGTGGGGTGGAATGGGACCTCATATATATATATTTTTAATGTAATATTATTACAAAGTCAATAAAAAATTAAAAAATTAAAAAAAAAGAATACAAACATTCTAATTTTAGAAATACCTAAGTGATCCTAATGGTACCTTTTAAAAAAATACATAGGTAGGAAAAAATATATGAAAAAAAGTTCTACATATTAGCCATGAGGGAAATGCAAATTAGAACCTCCTAAGACACCACTACCACTACTTTGAAATAAAATGAGAATATCAAATAGTGGCATGAATGCAGAACAACAGGAACTCATATGTTTTACTCATATGAATACCAAACAAAACAAAACTGCCACTTTGGAATATAATATCAGTTTCTTCTAAAGTAAATCATACACTTAACAAATAGTACTTTAGCCCCACTTGTACATATTTACTCAAGAGAATGGAAAATATTTCCACATACAATCTTGTACACAAATCTTTAAGCAGCTGTTTTCTTGGTCACAAGAACTCAAAAAAAAAAAATAAAAATGATCATGAACAGGGTGAAAAATAGGGGAATGAGGGGAAAGGGCAGCCTTGTAAGTGTAATTGGGGGTGTGAGTGGCCCCTCTCATCCAAGAAAAGAAAAGAGACAGAGGCAATTGACTCCTAACACTAAAGACTCTGAGGCCCTCCTCTATTTATGTGCAAAAGGAGGGAGACAGATCTCTGCAGAGCTGGCTGATAGACAAGGCAGATACCCACCAACAATTCATAAGGCCAGGTTTTTACATAAAAAGATGGAGATGATGCTATGGACAGAAATTTCTTTGAGCCTTGTGATAGAAGATACCCTGAGTATATCTCCAGCCTTGGGGAGGCCCCTTTGACACAGTCATGGAACATTTTTTTGTGAGGAAATCCCTCTGCCCATGTTACCAGGCAATCTGGATCAACCAAGGCTCCTACTGCCAGCAAGCCTTGGGCCAGGTTAGCTATCAGCAGGAGGGAGGGTCACACATCAGTCACAGATCAAACCCAGGCACCCACTCTACATGGGTCCACACACCCCTTTACAGAAGGGTCCCTGCCTCCTCCTCCTGTATAAAAAGCCCAGTCCCCTGCCTCTTGAGGAATTGTGACTATTGGAACAATTTTTATCCGAGAGCAGTGACTAGTAGTCATTTCTATTGGTCTTACTTCCCGTAGTATTGTTATTGATGTTTTAACACCTTGCCTGGAATAAACAGAAACCCTGACAATTGCATACATAAGATCACGGATGGTTCCCATTTGCCCTTCTCCAAGATCTAGGGATCAGCGGTCTCTGTGTTCTCAGGTCAAGGGTGGCATCAGCCCCATATAGTGGCCACTGGCTGGCCATCCTATGGTCTTCCCCTACCAACCTCCTTCCACAGGCCTCCCCAGGATTTTCTCAGCCAAAGCCAGATCCCAAAGCAGAGATATATGAAGGGCAGTCCCAGGATAAGGTCTCATACCCAAATGGGTCACCACTTTGGGAACTTTGCCTAAAACATCCATTGAATTTCCGCTTAAGAATTAACTTACCTTTAGAGACCAGTCGTCACACTGTTAGTCCACAGGAAGCTTCTGAGCTTAGATGGAAGGGTATCACCTGTCACCGGAATTTAGTGCAGGTTCCCAAATGTGGCATTAATGAAGTTCTGTTAATTATATGAGAATAATTTCCTATAGATGGCTTCAGGCTTGGTTGATCATTTAAGATGCAACTCTAAGGAAGCAGCTGTGTCTCAAGCAATTGAGCTCCCATTTACCATATGTAGGACTCAGGTTCAATTCCTGGAACCTCCTGTTAAAAAATAAAGGCATCCCAGACCTGTGCAGTGAGGTGCAGCCCCTGCCCCCACATGCAAAATGAAGCACCAAAAAGAGGATGGTGCAACCAGATAGAAAAAAATGATACAATCCCTTACCTTTGCTCCCAAACCCATAGCAGATTTCAATCAATTCTTTCAAATGCAGACATTCTGAAAGCTAGAAGCATCAGTGTAAATGCAGTATGGGATATAGCCACAGGCTTCTTTCAACTACTCCTGCCCAGGTGGCAGGGTAAAAATTGGAGGGCCTCTGGGACACTCCCCAGTCTGGGGCAAATCCCATTCCTCACTTTTCCTAGCCCTATTAGAGAATCACTGGCATGGAAGCAGACATTTAGCTTCTACCCAGATGAACTTTCTAGATCTCTGTGGACATTTCCTAAAAGGACACAGCAGAGAGTTGATGGGCATAAGAGAGGGAGGACTCAGAGTATGGGGACTCCATGGAGGGAGCCAAGCACCTGGGGGGAGGAGGGTGATGTGAAATGGTGGCCCAGTGTAACATCACATATATCTGATCAAGATGTCCCCGGTGCTACAATCGAAGCCTGGGCGTGACAGCTAGAGCTGGGGTAAAATATGGAGAGAAGAGTCTGAGTGAAGGGAGGGTGCTCTCTGGCACCTGTTCCTCCTTCTTGACTCCCCATGACATGTTTCCCAGTTGGGACATACTCCTGTCCAAATCTGGGGCCAGGATCCAGGTATCTGCTCCCCTTCCACAGCTTCCCTCTCTGCCCTTGGGGCAGCTAAAGAAAAAGCAGTGGAACACCAGGTGAAGCCCCTTTTTGGGTCAGAAAGGAAATTCCACAATTCACATGCTCAGGGAACACAGGAAGCACATTAAAAGGATGTGCAACTGTTGGGAATTTAAATGGAGGATTTTGTCATTGACCCAGAAGACATAACCACCAGATGGCAGTGACAATCTATTCATCGGACATGGTGTTGACTGTTTTGTAGGATGGACCCCTACAGAAAAGCTTCCAAAGGCCACAGGTGGGAAGGAGTCCCCGAAGGTGAAGGAGGGCAAGGAGTGCCAAGGCAGCTTGGGACCATATAAACATCCCTGCTTACCTACAAATTGAGAGCCTATGTTGGGCTAATTTCCTGGGTTATGCAAAGCCAGTTAATGCTAAATGGCTAAAAAATGTTTATTGGGCTAATTTTAAGACAATTATACGTGTAATTATTTGAGTTTAGCTGCACCCCAAAGATCTCAAAATAAATTTATTTCTTCACAGGTATTTTCTCAAGAGGATTTTCTGCAAAAGTGACAGCTAGGCAAGCCAGTCATGAGAGTTTTAAAGCTATTATATCTGAAATGACTCATCAGCATTCCCAACACTGCTAAGCCCCTCTGACAAATGATTTGTCCCTGACCCTGTGCTGAGGGCTTTCAATGTGGAGGGATTCCTAGGCAAGCCTCCTCCTAGGGATGCATCCCCAAGGGCTGCTGCACAGGATGACAATCCTCATAAGAGTCAAACACACCATTTGGAAGGTCTTTCATTTCTTGGTAGTGTAAGGGTAAGGCCACATTGAGACAATAGGAATAGAACTACATTAGGCAATAGGAATTGCAAGTACCTTCAGATAAATAAATAACTTAGGCTGTCTCCAAGGAGAGTGTTAATAAATAACTTAGGGCTGTCCCCAAGAAAAGGGCCAAAAAATAACATGGGACTGCTCACAAGAAAGGGCTTTTAAAAAAGAAAAAAATAGATACACTATCTTCAGCTAACCACAGTGTTCTGCTTCCGTGCCTGCTTGCTTGCTAGTAACTCCCACCACCCCATCCTCAAAGGCTATAAAAACACCTCTTCCCTTAACTCAGGGCTGCTGTCTCCTCAGCATAGAATGAGAGAGTCACTGCGCAGCTAATGAAGCTCTCAATTGGAACTTTATTCAAAGTCTGAGTCTGGTCAATATCACTAATCTATAACAGCAGATAGATGTTTGTTTATTAAGAGACAATTCTAGGCCATGTAATGCCATTTATAATGGCTTCCTGATTCTTTTTTTAATGTCAACTGACTTTCTTAAAGTAAACTCACATGGGGATGCCTAAATCAAGGCAAAGTCCCACCTGGGTCTCTTATGACCACTTTCTGTCCTGGTCTACAGACCACAACCCTGTTTCCTACTCAGGCAGTTGCCTAAATAAGACTGACTATAGGCCCTGGGGCCTGTGAGGGCCAAACTAACTGTGGCTATATTTACCTACAGACACATTCACACCAATATTAATGTCTACCTATTTAGATATGTCTATGCATATTAACTTAAAAGTACGCAATAAACCCTCTCTATCACTCTGTTTACAGGTGCTTTGACACAATTGTACATGATTTTTTTTTTGCATGGAAACATGACAATTTAAGACAACTCCTTTCCCCCTCCCTGTCCTTTTTATGTAGTCCCTAACCCTTCCATTCCTCCATAAGCTCAGGAACAATGCTGTTTTTGGTCAGCAGAATCCTGCTCATTCTCTGTCTTTCCCCACCAGCCATCCCCTGAGTGGTCACCTTCTCTGAGTCCTGTTCCTCCTGGGCCCCAGACCCACAGATACACAGCCCCCCTTTCACAGCTCTGATCCTGTGGGCAGAAGATGCAGATTAATGCCACGTGGTGGTCCAGGGTCATGGCAAACCTAGGCATCCCTGTTAGCTCTGATGATGATTTCAAAGTAGAAATCTTAACTACTTACAGATGCTTTTAGCTCTTGGTATGTATTTTATTTAAAGGATTTCTATGAACAGGAGAGCCAGTTAGGAGAGTTTGGTACATAAATGAAATAACAAACTGGTGTTATATTATTTATGGAAAAATAAAACAATAGAGGAATTTCTGTGACTGGATCTGCCAGGTAAGGGGCTTTGAATTTTTGTGATGTGGTGGGTTTTTTTGAGGTCCCAGGGCCAGAGATTGAACCTGGGACGTTTTAAGTGAGAAATCATCACTTATCCCCTGAGGCTTTTTTTTTTCATTTGTTTCCTTGGTGTTTCTTTTTTGTTGTGTTTTTCAGAAGGCACCAGGAACCAAACCCAGAATCTCCCATTTCGGAGACAGGCACTCAATACGTAAGCCACAGTCACTCTCCTGAACTGTTTTTACTTAACAATAACTCCCTGATTCTTTTAATTGTTCACAGTAATTGGGAGAATAATAAAAAAACAATAAATCCCTTACTCTGTTAATGTCTTATTTATGCCCAGTCATTTTAGGATTTCAGTTAGGGGTCAAGAGTCAAAACAGCTTTGAAATAATTTTTAAACCAAAAAATATCTGTGATTAAAATATTAGTTTCTTTTTCATAATAACCATTTCCAAAGATGATCATGAATTTAATTCTAGACATAATTTGCTTATGTTGGCTTATTCAAGGATAAATAAGGTAAAAGATAGTGAATCAACAAAAGCTCCCTCAGGCTCTATTCCAATTCTACAATTGACATATGTGTCCTAGGCCCTCATTTAGGGATGGGGACACTGAGGCCATGTGAAGGAAAGGGACAGAGCAAGACCCATAAACCTGAAGAGGCAAGGGAGAACCAGGGTCAGCACTGGGCTCTCTTTCACATTCAGGACTGACCTTTGGTGTTTTGTCTGTGGGGAATGGGGCAGGTTACCTCTCTCTGAAGCTATGTGTAATAGTCTGAAGATGTTGCCTGCAGACCAAGGTGGGGTTCAGAGAGGAATGGGGTGACCCTGAATTTCTGAGGTCCAGACCTCAACATGTTTTCTTTACCCTTAAACATGGCTACTGCTTACTGTGGTCTCATCAGTCCTGGCCCCACTGCTCAATGTCTGGTGGCCTTGTTCAGACCCAAGGGAGGAGAACCAGATTTCCTGTTTGCTATGCAACCAGAAAATGACTCAAATTCAGAGGGCAAGTGCTGGGCGTCTTGAATGAGAAGAGCCACTTCTCTTCTGGGCTGAGGGTTCTGGCTCCAGACAAAAATGAGGGAATCCCAGTAGAAAGCTGTGCCCTACAGAGTTAGATGGTATGTGGGGGGAAAGGGTAGATATCATTCCCAGGTTTCTGCTTTTAAAATAGTTGAATAAACTGAGAAAATTGATTCACTTGTGAAAAGTACTTGAAATCATTATGTAAACTGTGATATGATAAAATTCTTTAAGCAATTGCAATTCATTCACCAACAAGGTGACAAATCCTATCAAATAGCAGTGACATGTCCTTCACCCTGTCTAGTTGCTGGGTTTGGCATTCCTGCACAAAGGTCCTTTCACACTAACCCATCCCTTCCTTCACCAGCACTCTTCCCAACTTCTCATCCTTCCTATATTAACTTATATTCTTCTGAAATTAACAAAGACTTTGCATAATGCGGTCACCCCTCGGGCTGAAGTGTGGTTTGCTGGCCTGGCGGGGGTGCAGCCACGGCAGGCCAAGCCGCTGCACCATAATAGGCTGGCTGGTTGGACTCACCGCCACCCCTGAAGGGAGCTCATCATGGGCGCAGGGTGCCCTCGGGTCTCCCCTTCTCGGCAGCCATGCTTCCGCGGCCGCCCCTCCTCCCGGATGGCACCACACGATGCCTGTGGGGCGGCACCCTTCGTCTTCCTTCTCCCTATGCAGGTGCAGGGTGGAAAATTCCAGTCTGCCCTTTTCCCCTCCCCCGAAAGCAGCAACAGCCAGGCATGGGTGGAGAAATCCAGTCTGCCCTTTTCCCCTCCCCTGACAGCAGCAACAGCCAGGCGTGGGCGGGAAAATCCAGTCTGCCCTCTACCCCAGCAACAGCAGCCACCAATCACTAAACCCTGCCACTTCCCCCCGCAACAGCAACAGCCAATCCCTAATCACCACCCCTCCCCCATCCAGTAGTGCCCACTGACCTTTCGCCGGCAACCAATCAGAACAGGGCATGGCTTCAACCAATCAGCCTTCCCCAGCCCCTATAACACTGTTGCCTCTCCCTCAATATAGTGGACTTGCGTGTTTACCTTGTCTCCGCGGTAGTTCTTCTGCCGTGCGCCCTCCAGTCCTGAGAGCCCCTGACAAGGACCTGGCCTCCCTTGTCCCCAGTTCGTCGCCTGCTTGTCCGGGTGACCCCTTCTTCGCCGGCTTCGCCGGGCGACCCCGTCAGCCAAACCATGCAACCCCTTGTGAGACCGACCCCTCGTCTGCTGCCGGACCGACCCCTCATCCCAAGTGGGACCGACCCCTCGTCCAGAGCTGGACCGACCCCTCTTCCACAGCCAGACCCCACCTCTACCGACTGAGCAAGCCGCCACAGCATAAAGAATTCAATCAAGAAAAAAAAAAATGGAGAGAGGCAAGATGGTGACAGATTAAGTACACCTACATCATCTCGCCTAAATAAAACAACTGAGTGCAGCAAAATCCTTCCTGACTGAGCTGATTTGGGAACCCAAAAAGCAGGAGGCTTAAGGGCATCCATCTGCAGAGAGCATAACAAAAAGAATGATTGTGCAAGGTGAAACCATGGGTTTCTGATGCTTCATGCAGGAGCTATTGGACAGCTGAGCCCCTCCCTCAGGGCAGGAAGCCACAGCATTCCCTGACTCTTGCCAGTCAGTCAGCTAGAAGAGACAAATTCTGAGAGTGGGAAGGTTCTGGTGAAAAGTGGAGAGGGGTCCCCTGAGTGTGGGTTCTATGATCTGGACCCCCCTTTTTTTAGCTTTCAGAAGTATACCAGCTGGCCTCTGGAGAGGTAAATCTGCTGAGGCAGTCTGATTTACCTAACCTCCCTGGGATAGGGAAAATTAGTCTGGGAGAAGGTGGAGCCAGGCAATTAACTAGTCCGGTACAACTCCTCTAAGGGAGGGGGACAGTAGGAAGTGCTTAATAAGCTTCCATGAGCATATTTAGGGTTCCCAGCAAGGTGTGGGTGCTCTCTTTCAAAGAGACTGAGAGTCATTTCGATGCTGCCAGCTTGTTTCTTGATTGGTGTGATTCCACTTTCTTGATTTTCTCATTTCTGTGTGTACTTATTTTGGCAATCAATGCTGTCTCATTTCCCTCCTGCATCTTTCTAACTTCCACCTTCTGTTGTTGTCCTTACATTCCAATTACCTTTGTTTAGTCCCCAATTTTTCTGACTTTTTAATTCTAACCGTTTGGTTTTCTATCCTTTATTAACTTTCTATTTTTATCCTTTCTTTTCTCTTTCCCTCTCTCTTCATCATACTGACCTGTTAATTCACACTATATTCTTTTTGATATTCAGTACCCCATTTCTTTGGAGATGCACCACTTTTTTATTCCTGTATTTCTACACAGTTACATGAGTTTAATATCCAATCCCTTAGGTCTTATATGATTCTTCTGCTAACATTTACTATCAATATTACTATTAAATCTTTTTTTTTCACTTCTTTTGCTTCCCCTGGATGTAAACTTTTTCATTCAAGGGAACTTAGACAACAACAAGGAAATAAAATAAGAAAAAAGTGTAAAATAGAAAACTTAATACACCTACAAAAACAGCAACTAAATAAAACCTGAGACTACATGGAGGACATAAACAAATGAAGAAACCCATCAAGATAAAATGATGAGCAGAGAGCCACAAAAAATTACAAAACATACCAATAATCAGGAAGACTTGGCCCACACCAATGAAAAAACTTAAAACCAGGAAGAGAAGCAGAACATTGAACAACTAAACAAAGATGTCCAAACTAATACCATGGATCATTATAATGAAGTGAAAGAAGAGATTAAGGATATTAAGAAAACACTTGCAGAGCGTACTGAAGAAATTGTAAACATATGGAAAAAGATAACAATTGTTGGTAATGAATGGCACAATCCAAGAAATAAAAAAAATTAAAAAAAAAACACTCTAAGCAAATAACAGCAGAATTGAATAGGCAGAGGAAAGAATTATTGAGGTGGAAAGCATTAAATCTGAAATCAAAGAAAGAGTAGAATTATTAGATAAGAAGTTAGAAGAAATCCAATAGAGACTTAGGGATCTGAATGAGAACACAAAATGCACAAATATCTCAGAAGGAGAAGATAAGGGAAAGGGGACAGAAAGTTTTTTGGAGGAAATAATGGCTGAAAAATTCCCAAACTTACTGAGGGAGATGGATGGTACATGCCCAGGAATCACAGCACAACCCAAACAGTATAAATCCCAAAAGGCCTAGTCCAAAACATATCTGTGAAATTATCTGATGCTCAAGAAAAAGAGAAAATATTGAAAGCAGCAAGAGAAAAGAGAACCATCGAACACAAGGGAGGCTCAGTAAGAAATAAATGCTGATTTCTCATCTGAAACCATGGATGCAAGAAGACAGTGGTATGACATAGTCAAGATACTAAAAAAAACATTTTCCAGCCAAGAATACTCTATTGAGTAGAACTGGCATTCAAAGTTGATGGAGAGCTCAAAATATTCACAGATAAACAGAAACTAACAGAGTATGCCAATAATGAATGTGCTCTTCAAGAAATACTAAGGGGAATTCTGTAGCTTGAAAGAAAAAAACTGAAGTCAGACTTGGAGGACAGTTTAAGATGAACAAAAAAGACAAAAAAAAATAAAAACAACATATGACACACACAAATTCAAAGAAAATATGGCTAATGTAAGTAATTTCTTGTGAGTAATAGCACTGAATGTTAATGGATTAAACTCACCTGTCAAGAGACACAGATTGGCAGAATGGATAAGGAAATGTGACCCATCTATATGCTGTCTATATGAAATTCACCACAGACCCAGTGATTCAAGAAGGTTGAAAGTAAATAGCTTAAAAATCATATTACAAGCAACTAATAACCAAAAAAGGCAAAAGTAACTATACTAATATCAGACAAAGCAGACTTTAAAAACAAAACTATTGTGAGAGACAAAAATGGGCAGTACATATTAGTAAAAGTGGTAATCTATCAAGAAAGAACAATCATAAATATTTATGCACCTAATCAGAGTGCCTCAAAATACATGAGGCAAACACTGGATAAACTAAATGGAGGAATAGATGACTCCACAATCATTGTGGGAGACTTTAATATACCATTATCATCACTAGACAGAACATCTTGACAGAGAATCAATAAAGAAACAAAGATTTGAATAATTTATTAGAGAATCTGAACCTAATAGACATATGCAGAACACTACAACAAAATACAGCATAAATATATTCTTCTCAAGTGCATATGGATCATTCTCCCAGATAGACCACAGGCTAGGCCACAGAGAAAGTCTCAATGAATTCAGAAAGATCGGAATCATACAAAATAATTTCTCTGACCACAGTGGGATGAAACTGAAAGTCTGCAAGGGCTGGAGAACCAGATTAGGCACAAGGATATAGAAGTTAAGCAACACACTCTTAGACTAACAGTGGGCCCAGGAGGAAATCTCAAAAGAAATCAGCAACTACTTTGAAATAAGTGAAAATGATAACACAACATATTAAAACTTATGGGATGCAGCAAAAGCTGTACTGAGAGGGAAATTTTTAGCCATAAATTCATATATAAAAAGAGAAAAATAGCTAAAATCAAACAAATAACTGCACATTTAGAGGAATTACTGAAAGAATAAATAACCCTAAAGGATGAAGAAAGAAAGAACAAATTTCAGAGCAGAACTAAATGAAAAAGAAAATAAGAAAGCACTAGAAAAAATAAACAGAACAAAGAGTTAGTTCTTTGAAAAAACCAATAAAATTGACAAACCCTTAGCTTTTTCCTGTGTTTGTTTAACACAGAAAAAAGAACAAAGATGTGAATAGACAAAATAAGAAATGAGAAAGGGGATATCACCACTGAACCCACAGAAATAAAAAGAATCATAGGAGGATATTTTGAAAAACTATATACCAACAATAACACATAAGCAGTTGACATTAACAAAGGAAGAAACTGATGATCTCAACAAACCAATCACAAGTAAAGAGAAAAAACCTGTCATTAAATCCTCCCAACTATGGAGAGCCCTGGGTCAGACAGCCTCGCAGGTGACTTCCACCAAACATCTGGAAGGAACTAACTCCAATTCTGCTTAAACTCTTACAAAAAATTGAAATAAAAGAAACATTGTGTAACTCATTCTCTGATGTCAACATTACCATAATACCAAAGGCAAACAAAGACACCACAAGAAAGAAAATTAACAGACCAAACTCTCAAATGAACCTATATACTAAAATCCTTAACAAAATACTTGCTAATTGTATTCAGCAACACATCAAATGAATTATCCACCATGACAAAGTGGATTTCATCCCTGGTATGCAATGAAATCTAAACATAAGAAACTTAATCAGAGTAATACACCATATAATCAGGTCAAATAAAAATAAAAATCACATGATCATATCTATAGATGTAGAAAAAAGCATTTGACAAAATACCCACCCTTTCCTAATAAAAATACTGCAAAAGATAAGAATAGAAGGAAACTTTCTGAACAGGATAAAGGATATATATGAAAAACACACATCTAACATCATATACATGCTGAAATTGTAAAATCTTTCCCTCTAAGATTAAGAACAAGACAAGAATACCCATTATCACCTCTCCCATTTAAAATTGTGTTAGAAGTACCTTGTCAGACATGAGGCAAGTAACAGATATAAAAGGCATCCAAATTGCAAAGGAAGAGGTAAAATTTCACTCTTTGCAGATGACATGATTCTCTACATAGAAAGCCATGAGAAATCTAAAACAAAGCTTCTAGCATTTATAAATGTGTTCAGTAAAGTCACAGTGTATAATACCAAAGTGTAAAAATCAGTAGGATTTCTCTACACCAATATTAAACAATCTGAGGAGGAAATCAAGAAAAAAATACCATTTGCAATACCAATTATAAAATCAAATACCTAGGAATAAATTTATTTATTTTTTTTCATTGACTTTGTAATAATATTACATTAAAACTATATATATATATATGAAGTCCCATTCAACCCCACCACCCCCACCCCACCTCTCCCCCCCCAGCAACACTCATTCCCATCATCATGACACATCCATTGCATTTGGTAAGTATATCTTTGGGCACCACTGCACCTCATGGTCAAGGGTCCACATCATGGCCCATACTCTCCCACATTCCATCCAGTGGGCCCTGGCAGGATTTACAATGTCCAGTGATTGCCCCTGCAGCACCATCCAGGGCAACTCTAAGTCCCAAAGGCGCCTCCACATCTCATCTCTTCCTGCCATTCCCCATACCCATATCAGCCACCCTGTCCACTTTTTCCACTCCACTCCAATGCCAACTTTTCTCTGTGGAGCTTTGATTGGTTATGTCCATGGCATCTCTATGTCAAGACGAGGCTCAGATTCCACATGGATACTGGATGCAATCCTCCTGCTTTCAGTTGTAGGCACTCTAGGCTCCATGGTGTGGTGGTTGTCCTTCCTCAACTCCATCTTAGCTGAGTGTGCTGAGTCCAATAAATCAGATTGTAGGTGCTGGAGTCTGTTGAGGCTCAGGACCTGGCTATCACATTGTCAGTCCAGAGATTCAAATCCCCTAAATATATCTTAAACACCAACACTAACTGCAACTCCAGGACATTAGCATGAAAGTCTTATGAAGAGAGCTCCCATCTGAGCCCAGATTGATCACATATAAACACCGCTTCCAAAGAGGGGCCATCTGACCTGGTAGTTAGCCCCATCTGCCATGACCATAACACCCATGGGTCTCTTTAGTCCTCAAAGGAACCAATACCCTGGGGGTTGTATCAGCTTTATCTGTCTCTTAGACTCTGCTCAGTTGTGAATAAGGGCAATCCTTCTGCCAGCCTCCAGACTCTTTTTTAGAGACTCATAGCCATATAAACTCATTTCTCCTTTCCATTTACCCCTTCCATTAGGTCAAACAGCATTTTAAAGTCATGTTATTTTATGTAGACAGGGATATTCTGCTGATCCGCATTGAACCTTCTGTACAAGGTCATTTTCCAGTTGCATCATCAGTTGGTAGTTGATAGTGATCCCTTGGTGCAGGGAGGCTCATCCCCGGGTGTCATGTCCCACGCTGGGGGAAAGGCATTGCATTTACATGCTGAGTTTGGCTTCGAGCCTGCCACATTTGAGTAACATGATGGCTGACAGGAGGAAATTCCCAGGCACAATGCTGCTCTAGGATTTGTTCTTATTTTAGGCTTATCAGCTCACAAGCATAGTCATTAGCGTCAGGGGCTCACTGTTGAAACCTCACTCCCTCCCGGTCCCCGCCACTGCTGTTCCCCTAGGGACCACGACAGAGCACCACTGGCCAGGAACCCAGTACCTCCCATGCTGTGGTTTTTAATTGTTGCCACTATGAGTATATCCAAACATTACCATGCACCCTGGACATATGTTCTGTACAGCTCCCTGTCAGCCATATATCAGTAGGAATAAATTTAAACATGTAAAGGACTTATATTAGAGAAAACTACACAACATTGTTAAAGGAAATAAAAGAACACTTAAATAAATGGAAGAATACTCCCTGTTCTTGAATAGGAAGAATAAACATCATTAAGATGACTATCCTATCCAAACTAATCTACACAGTTAATGTGCAAACCCAATAAAAATCAACACAGAATTTTTTAATGAACTGGAAAGACTAACTATGAAATTTATTTGGAGGGGAAAGTGGCCCCAAACAGTCAAAGACATTTGAAAACGAAAAATGAAATGTGAGGAAAAATATTACCTGATGTTAAATCATACAATAAAGCTACAGTGGTCAAAACAACATCGTATTGACAGAAGGATAGACACACTGACCAATGAAACTGAATTGAGAGTTCAGACACACATCCTCATATATACAGTCATCTGATATTCAAGAAAGTACAAGGCCCACTAAACTGGGAAGAATGGCCTCTTAAACAAATGGTCCTTGGAGAACTGGATATCCATATGCAAAAGAAGGAGAGGATTACCAACTCATGCCTTATACAAAAATCAACTCAAATAAATGAGAGATCTAAATATAAGAGCCAAGACCATAAAGACCTTGGAAGACAATGTAGGGAAGCATCTACAGGAACTTGTAATAGGAAATTGCTACATGAACTTCAACCCAAAACACAAAAGTCAAAGAAAAAATAGATAAATGGGACCTCCTCAAAATTAAAGCATTTTGCACCTCAAAGGCGATTATCAAGAAAGTAAAAAGACAACTTGCCCAATGGAAGAAAATATTTAATAATCATATATCTGATAGGATCCTAATATCCAACATATATAAAAAATCCTATTTCTCAAAAATAAAAAGACAAACAACCCATTCAAAATGTGGGCAAGAAATCTGAGCAGATGCTTCTCCAAAGAAGAAGTACAAATGGATAAAAGACACATGAAAGATGCTCAACATCACTACCTATTAGAGAAATACATAGCAAAGCTACAATGAGATACCATCTTACCAATTAGACTTGAGGCTATTAAAGAAATAAAGAACTACAAGTATTGGAGAGGATGCAGATGAATGGGAACCCTTATCCAAAGTTGGTGGAAATGTAGAAGAATCCAGCCATTCTGGAGGGCAGTTTGGCAGTTCCTCAAAAACTAGCTATAGATTTGCCATATGACCAGCAATTTTACTGCTGGGTATATCCCCAGAAGAACTAAAAACCAGGACATAAACTGATACATGCACACCAATGTTCATAGTGGCATTATTCACTTTTGCCAAAAGTTGGAATCAACCCAAATGCCCATCAAAAGATGAATGGATAAACAAAATGTAGTATATACATACAACAGAATACTACTCATCTGTAAGAAAGAATACAGTACTAACACATGGGATAACATGGATGAACCTTGAGGACCTTATGTTGAGTGAAGTAACCCAGACATTCAAGGACAAATACTATATATCCTCTCTGACATGAATTAAGCAAATCAGACTGTTTCAGAGAGCTAGAGACTGGACGATATGCTTATAGGAAATGGGGAGGGTATGTGTGTGAGCTGATGTCTACATGAGAGAAATCTATGATAAAATGTGGGTAAGTTTTTGTGGAGTGAAGGGATAAGATGATGACATAGGTATACTATTGGGTGGGACTTTGAAGGCTTGGGGGGTTAGGGTTGGGAGGGTGGGTCAGCTGGCCCATGTAGTTGAGGAGAAGGGTTGGGTGAGGGGAAAAACATGGGAGATTGTCAGGTATGTGATTAAAACTATATGTTGAGAAAACTCTTTAGAAAATATATTAAGGAAAGGATACTTGTTTAAGGTGTTTGATGGGGAACATTTGGCACAGGATGTACCTGGGACAGATGCTAGGGAGTGTGTGAGGGTTCATGTTCTCATATTGTGTTTTATTAGTGGGTGGAGATATGTACAATGAGTGGGAAGTTATTGTACCCCCATCCTGGGGAGGCCTGATATTCTCAAACAGAGGAGAGGGTGTCTCTCAAGAGCATGGGTGGTTCCCAAAGGGGGAGGATAGACTAGAGTGTCAAGCCCTCAGCATTGTTGTAAGTATCTATGAATCTTGTTCTCCAAGCAGTGAAGCTTGGTTGTCACTGTGGGCCTTGAGGGGAGTGGGAGAGAGGAATAGAATAGATGGAAGTGGGGGTTACTGGAGGGCAATGGAAGTGTTCCACAAGATCTTACAAAAATGGATGTAAGCCCTGTTAAATTTCAACAAAAATATATAAAAGTGAATAGTCAAAAATGTAAAACATAATGTAAACTATACAGTGTTGCCACCTTTCTCCGCCCCTCCTCCCCTTCCAGCCCCCGCCACCCGTCCCACCAGTCCCGCCCATATTACCAACCTACAATCTGCCCTCTTCCCCAGTAACTGCTTAAGGCGTATTACCAGAGGTCTGCCTCCCCAGTTTTAGCCAATCCGCAGCCACCCCTCCGCCCTGCCCTCCCCTTCATACTCCACCCCCTTCCCTGCCTATATAACCAAGTGTACTTCCGCAATAAAGCAGACCCGTTCTTGCGCTCAAGCGGTCTCCGTGGTTTTTCCCCAACCGCGCGTCCCCCACGCCTGGAGAACCGGTGCTCCCTCTTGGGGCACCCCCCACCGGTGGTTCAGCAGGAGCAAGGCCCCCTGACTCTTGGGCCTGAGCGAGGATGAAACCCTCTCGCTCAGCTACAATACAGTAACCAAAAAGTATACAGTCTAAAATATAAGCCATAATGTAAGCCATAACGGAATCACAGTTAGTAGTTATATTTAAATATCGGTACATCAGCTGTAGCAAGTGCAACATGCACATGTAAAAAGATCATTGCTGAGGAAGGGGGAAAAGGGTTTGATATTGGGTATATGGGAGTCACCTAATTGTATATATGATTTTACTGTGATCTAAAACTTTAGAAGTTAAAATTAAAATTTTTTTTAATGATGTAGATACTGCAGAAGGAATGGAAGAGATTGCCTTGCCACTGTACTTGCAGGGCAACACCTATTACAATGATGAAACACAGAATATCAGGAACAAAGTTTTATGATATTTTTCATTTTTTAATACCCCAATTTATTTCTTTATTTTAGTTTTTCTAAATTATTATAAATTCTATGTCTAATCTATAAGCATGCCAATACTGTTTCTTTATCCTTCTAATTGGATTTGGCAATATATTAGACTTAATTTTTGAAGAAATTTTGGATCACAGAGGGGATCCACTATGACAGGGCAAGAGTACTGGTGAGTGGTGTCATTGAAAGGGAATGCATGGGTGGGAGGGAGTTCTCCAGGGTATGCATATAGGATATATAGATATGTTCAGATGTTCATTGGATATTGTCATAGTGAATAGAGTTACACATGACAACTGAGGGAGTGCTGAGTTCCCATCCTGGGCAGCTCTGTTGCATCCCCCAGTGGAAGAGCATAATCCCCCAGGTGCAAGGGAAAAGACCCATGAAGAAGAATGGTCCAATGATGGGCCCTTTGTACTGATGACTATGCTTATGAGCTTCTGTGCTTGATATTTAAACTAGGCCTTTAGCTGCAGTGTGCCTAAGAGTTACCTCCTGAGAGGCTCCATGTTGCTCAAATGTGGCCACTCTCTAAGTTAAACTCAGCATGTAAATGCACTGCCTTCTCCCCAGCGTGGGACATGACACCCAGGGATGAGCCTACCTAGTGCTGATGGATTGCTACCAATCACCTGCTGGTGATGCAACTAGAAAAATTCCTTAAATCAAAGGGGGAAGTGGTAAAGACAAATTAATTTATATGGCTAAGAGATTTCAAAATGAATTGGAAGGTCATCAGAGGGGTTACACTTATGCACATCTCAGTAGGATCTGAAAGACAGCCAAAGTAGATACAACCCCAGATACTGGTGCTTCTGAGGGCTACAGAGACACACAGGTCCTATAGTCATGACAGATGACTGTGGAATTCATTGCTTTGCAGTGGGCCTTACTTTGGAATTTGTGCTCCTTACTGTGATGGAGTTGGACTCAGATGTGACCTCTCTACATATGACTCTTCTGTCATTTTTACTGAACCTGTGACTGATGCTGCAGTTTGTGTATGCTCAGAAGACTTGAATCTCTGGATGGTCCATGTGTCATCTGGGCCCTGAACCTCAACAGAGTTGGAACACCTACTCTGTGTTTCATTGGACTTACCCAGATCAACTGATGGGGAAGTATAATGGTCAACCACCACACCAGGCAACCAAGAATGTCTACAACTGCAAGCAGGAGAATTGCATCCATCAGTCATGTGGGATCTAAGCCCCCTCTTGATTTAGAGATGGAGTAGACATCTCCATCCCAAGTTGCACAGGATGGAGGAATATATTACAGATTTTAATGGGCTTGCTGGTATTCTACTATAGAACCACTGTGACTCTAGCAATGGAAGAAAATTATGTCACTGATGTGGAGATTGTGGTCATGGAAGCTACTGAGGGCAGGGAGAGGGAGTAAGAGGTGTGATATGAGGCATTTTGGGGACATGGAGTTGTCCTGAATGATATTGCAGGGACAGATGAAGGACATTTTATATCCTGCCATAACCCACTAGGTGGACTGGGGTAGTGTAATCCACACCATAAACTATAATTCATGCTGTGTAGCAGTGTTCTAAAATGTATTCAGCAAATACAATGAATGCACCACACTAATGAAAGAAGTTGTTGATGAAGGAAAAGTGGGGAATGTGGGGGTGGGCCATATGGGAACCTCCCATATTTTTTCATGTAACATTTTGTGTAATCTATGTATCTTTAAAATATTTATATATATATAAAATATATATTAGAGGAACCAGCAAGATGGTGGCAGAGTAAGGAGCTCCTAGAGTCAGCTCCTGCTACAGGGCAGTTAGTAAACACAAAGAGCTCTCTGGAGCTAGCTGAAGCACCTGTTTGGGTGCTCCAGGAAGCCCGAAGAGCATCCTGCAATGTCCTTGAAGGAGTAGAAGATTCATCTGAAGATGAATCTTCAGAGAAGACTCATAAGTAGAGTATTCCATGCCACGGAGGTCGGTGCTTATCATCAACTGGAGGCTCAAGCCACCCTGGGAGCTGTTCCATGGCTGAACTGAAAGCTCCACTTCCCCAAAATGGGGGAGGAAGAGTCAGTTGGGCACGAATTTCAGCTACTGATGAGTAAATTCAGTGTGCTATGGTATAATACTGAGAACAGCTAAAGTTTGAGCCTGTTCAAGTCAGAAAGAGGTGGGTAGCCACCAACTTAACTCTGCGCCTGGCACGGCAGGAAGCGGGGCAGACCGAGGATCCCAGTGCTGGTGGGGACCGGCTTCTTCCCACCCAGATCATATTACAGCTCAAGCCTAGGCCCCAGTGCCATATCCAGCAGGGAGGAAGCTGCAGAGACCTGCATCAGCCTCTCTGGGAAATTACCAGCCAAGCCATGGAGGCTGGTGACTATCCTACTCTGGCTGCAGGAGCCACCCCAGAGGCTATTCTGTGGCTGGAATTGGAAGCTCCAGTTCCCAGAAATAGGGAAGGAGGAGACAGTTGGCTGCCAATTTGGGCTGCTGATTGGTAGACTCAGCTGGCTAAGATATAACCCTGGGAACAGCTGGGGTGTGAACCAGCCCAAGTCAAAAAGAGGCCAGTAGCCACTGTTCTGACTTCACCTCCAGTCTGAGTGAAAGCCAGGCTGACTGAAATTATCAGTGTTAGCAGGAATCAGTTTCTTTCATGCAGATCAGCCTGCAGCCCATCTAGGCTTTCAGCCCTGCCTCTGGCAGGGAGAAGCCTGAGGAGCCCTGCACCATCCTATACAGGTAACTGCAGGTAACTTTGGGTGTAAAAGACTGAAAAGTCAGAAGTCTACCAGGGCAACTGCAGTCATCTTGGACCTGCACTGCATAGATTGCTGCCCATACCTGCAGCTCCATCCCTGTCCCAGGCAGGGGAGAAAAAGTTATGAAGCTTCATCAGTCTCTCTGGGCAACTACAGTCTAGGCCTGCACTTGGGTTATTCTACATAGCTGTGACTCTGTCCCTACCCCTGGCAAAGGAGAAAATTGGAAGAAGCTTCATTGGCCCCTGGCACAATGAGGGCAGCTTGAGCCTCCATAGCTTACAGCACCAACTACATGCTTGGCTCCTTCTGCTCAACCAGCAAGGGAAAATTATAGGAAGCCCTAAACTAAAGAGAAAAACTGCACCCAGAATAAATACTCTAGTAAGACAGATGCCAAGACACCAACAAAAATAGTACAATCCACACCAAGAAATAGGAAGCTAAGACCCAGTTAAAGGAACAAGATAAGCCTCCAGATGACATAAAGGAGTTGAGACAACAAATTATAGGTTTTCAAAGAGATCTTCTTAATAAATTCAATGAGATGGCCAAGAGATTAAGGATATTAAGAAGACAGTGGAGGTGTTTTTGGGACTTGGAGTTGTCCTGGGTGATGCTGCAGGGAAAGTTACTGGACATTGTATGTCCTCCCATGGCCCACTGGATTGAACGTGTAAGAGTGTGGGTTATAATGTGGACCATTGACCATGAGGTGCTGTGGTGCTCAGAGATATGTTCTACAAATGCAATGAATGTCTCATGATGATGGAGGAGGTTGTTACTATGGGGGGAGGGGGTGAGGGAGTGGGGGGTATATGGGGACCTCATATTTTTTGAATATAATATTAAAATATAAAAATAAAGACAAAAATAAAAAAAAAAGAAGACACTGGATGAGCATGAAGAAGAATTTGAAAGCATACATAGAAAAATAGCAGATCTTATGGGAGTAAAAGGTGCAATCAATGAAATTTAAAAAACTTTGGAATCATATAAGAGCAGATTTGAGGAGGCAGAAGAAAGGATTGGTGAACTTGAAGAAATGGCCTCTGAAAGTGAACATACAAAAGAACAGATGAAGAAAAGAATGAAAAAAAATTGAACAAGGTCTTGGGGAAAGAAATGACAGCAAAAGGGACAGAAGAAATATTTGAAGAAAAAATGGTAGATAATTTCCCAACCTTATTGAAAGACAGATCCCTGTCCAAGAAGTACAATGTAATTCCATCCAAAAAAATATCCAAATAGACCAACTCCGAGACACATACTCATCAAAATGTCAAGGGCCAAAGACAGAGAATTCTGAGAGCAACAAGAGAAAAATACATAACACATAAGGGATATCCAATAAGAGTATGTGTTGATTTCTCACCAGAAATCATGGAGGCAAGAAGACAGTAGTCTGATATATTTAAGATACTACAAGAGAAAAACTTCCTGCCAAGAATCTTATATCCAGCAAGTCTGTCATTCAAAAATGAGGGTGAGATTAGAATATTCACAGATGAACAGAAACTGAGAGAATTTCTAAGCAAGACACCAGATTTTTTGGAAATACTAAAGGGTGTGCTACAGGCTGAAAAGAAAAGACAGGAGAGAGGGGCCTGGAAGAAAGTATAGAAATGAAGATTATATCAATAAAAGTAACTAATAGTGTCAAAAGAGTGGTGAAAATACAATATAACAGATAAAACTCAATAGTCAGGAATAATCCTAACCAATGTTGCAAAGCACTTGTATTCAGAAAACTGCAACTCAGTGTTAAAACAATTCAAAAAATGGCCTAAATAACTGGGAGAACATTCCATGCTCATGGATTGGAAGACTAAATATCATCAAGATGTCAATTCTACTCAAGTTGATATATAGACTTAATGCAATCCTAATAAAAATTCCACCAGCATTAAAGAAAAAATTGAAAACACAATTATTAAATTTATTTGGAATGGTAAGGAGTCCTGAATAGCTGGAACATCATAAAAAGGAAAAGCAAGCCCTCATCTCCAAACTTTAAATCATAATACATACATATAGTGGTAAAAATACCATGGTTCTAGCCTAAAGACAGACACAATAGACCAATGGAATCAAATTTATGGTTCAGAAACAGACTCACATATATGTTCAAGTGATTTTTTACTAGCCTGACAAAGTCACACACCTTGGACAGAACAATCCACTCAACAAAAGGCACTGAAAATATTGGACATCCATAGCTGACAATAGGAAAGAGGACTCCTATCTCACACCTTATCCAAAAATTAACTCAAAATATATCGCAAACTGAAAATAAAAGCAAGAACAATAAAACTTATAGAAGAAATTTTAGGAAAATATCTTCAATACCTGGTGGTGGGTGGTGGATTCTTAGAAGAGATAAGAGAAGGACTGAGTGGACTACTGATGTGCGACGGCTTGCTCGGTCGGTAGAGGTGGGGTTGCCCTGCCCCACGTTGGGCGCCAACTGCGGCAGCTTGCTCGGTCGGTAGAGGTGCGGTCTGGCTGCAGACGAGGGGTCGGTCCAGCTCTGGACGAGGGGTCGGTCTCGCTCGGGACGAGGGGACGGTCTCACTTGGGACGAGGGTTCGGTCTGGCAGCAGACGAGGGCTCGGTCTCACAGGGGTTGCGCGGTTCGGCTGACAGGGTCGCCCGGCAAAGCCAGCGACGAAGGGTCGCCCGGAGAAGCAGGCGATGAAGGGGTCGCCTGGAGAAGCAGGCGACGAACTGGGGACAAGGGAGGCCAGGCCCTTGTCGGGGACTCTCAGGACTGGAGGGCGCACGGCAGAAGAACTACCGCGGAGACAAGGTAAACACGCAAGTCCGCTTTATTGAGGGAGAGGCAACAGTTTTATAGGGGCTGGGGAAGGCTGATTGGTCGAAGCCACACCCTATTCTGATTGGTTGCTGGCGAAAGGTCAGTGGGCGGTAGTGGATGGGGGAGGGGTGGTGGTTAGGGATTGGCTGTCCCTGTTGCTGGGGGAAGGGGCAGGGTTTAGGGATTGGTGGCTGCTGTTGCTGGGGTGGAGAGCAGACTTGAGTTTCCCACCCATGCCTGGCTGTTGCTGCTGTCGGGGGAAGGGAAGAGGGCAGACTGGATTTTTCTGCCCACGCCTGGCTGTTGCCGCTGTCGGGGGAGGGGAAAAGGGCAGACTGGAATTTTCTGCCCACGCCTGGCTGTTCCTGTCGGGGGAGGGTAAAGGGCAGACTGGAATTTTCAGCCCTGCGCCTGCGCAGGGAGAAAGAAGAAGAAGGGTGCCACCCCATAGGCATCGTGTGGTGCCATCTGGGAGGAGGGGCGGCCGCGGAAGCATGGCTGCCGAGAAGGGGAGACCCGAGGGCACTCTGCGCCCATGCCGAGCTTCCTTCAGGGGTGGCAGTGAGTCCAACCAGCCACCCTATTATGGGGGCAGCGGCTTGGCCTGCCGCGACTGCTCCCCCGCCAGGCCAGCAAACCACACTTCAGCCCAAGGGGTGACCGCACTGATGTTTAATGTATGTAGAATTTTTAATTAGCTTTACTGTAAAGGTATGGAAATGTATAGAGTGGATGGTAACACACAGTGAGTAACAGCTGGTTTATAAATGGGGATGTGGCTGAAAATGGTAGTCTAGTTATATAAATGCCAATTGACAGAATGCTAGGAAATAATCTAGGAACTAAGTAGCATAGTAAACTAAGAGGTGGGTGAGAATTGTGATTGATGATACAGATGCAAGAGTGTCCTTTGTTAGGTAAAACAAATGTAGATCACTACTGCAGGGTGTTGGGAATGTGGAGAAGGATGGGAAAAACACAGCTGGAGTCAGCTATGGACTGTGGTTAGTAGTAATAATATAATATTCTTGCATCTGTATGAAAGATGTACTGTGTTGGTACTGAGGCAGTACAGGAAAAGTGAGCCAAGTGTACACTATGGACATGGTAACAATCAGTTGATATTATTTCATCTGTAGCAAATGACACACCACATTGTGGTGTGTTGATGGAGGGGTGTTGTTTGGGAATTCTGCACATGTGCATGATTTTTTATAAGGTTACAACTTCTGTCATAGAAAATATTTAAAAAATAATGAGGTGGGTTGGGGGAAAACACAACAAATGTAACATAAGGACTATGATTAATAGTAAGATTTTGACAATATTCTTTCATAATTTGTAACAAATGTCTCATGACAGTGCAAGGTGTTGGTGGAGGGTTGATGTATGGGACCCCTGTATGATGTTATGCAGGTTTGCTTTGTAAGTTCACAACTTATACTATACACTTAATTGTTTATGTATGCTCATATATGAATGATATAAAGATAATAATTGGATTGGTTAGGGGGAAATTGTTTAGTAGTAATATTTTGACAATACTTTTTATTGGTTAAAATTTTTAAAAATAATACAAGTTATTGGTGGTAGGGTGAGATATTATATATGTTTGTTTGATGTTATATATGTTTTGAAAGTTTACAACTATTATACACTTACTGTTTATGTATGTTTATGTATGAGTGATATAGTTCAATGAATTTAAAAATACATTAGAGGCAATAAAAGCAGCTTTGCAATGTTCAATGACAGAATTAGTAATTTCAAAGACAGAACACCTGAACTGAAAAAGACAGGAAAGTAAAAGAGAAGACAGTGGAAAAAGTGAAACAAGTGTTCAAGAAATCAAAAAACAATGCAAAGTGCACAAATTTACACTATTGGTTTCCCTGAAGAAGAGAATGGAAAAGGGGTAGAAAGAATATTTGAGGGAATAGCAAGTGGAAAATTCCCAACACTTATGAAGGATATAAATATCAAAATCCAAGAAGGACAATGCACAAGGAGTAGAGTAAATCCAAATAGACCTACTCTGAGACACCTGCTATTCAGAATGACAAACATAAGAGAAAAAAAGAATTCTGAAAGCAGCAAAAGAAAAGAATCACGTGCAATAGAACCTCAGTAAGATTAAGTGCTGACCTCACATCTGAAACCATGAAGAAGAGAAGAAAGTGGTATGAAGTCCTTAATGTACTTAAAAAGAAAAATCCATCAGCCAAGAATTTTGTATCTGGCAAAGCTGAACTTCAAAAATGAGGGTGAGTCCAAAGTTTTCACAGGAAAAAAAAACGAACACTAATAGAATGTTACCAAAAGACTTACAAGAGATAAAAAAGGGACTACTGCATCCTGAAAGGGAAAAAAAAGAGAGAGACTTGGAGAATAGTGTTGAAATGAAGATTATTACAAAGGGTGAAATAAATGGTAAAAAGACAGAAAATAGTATCATATTGTTGTAGAATTTGAGAGAGGTTCAATTATTTGTGTATAGAGAGGCCAGGAATCAGGAATGATTTTGAGAAGGAAAAATGGTTTATTGACGACTGGTTGGAATCAGGAGCTTTTTGTTTCATCCTGAGCCCCCAACAAGATTTTTGAATCCCTTTTATATGGAGGAAACATTAAATGGTCCCTTTGTTTCATTTCTCAATAGGCTTGAATTAGCATATATATCTTCCACATCCTAGGTTAGGTTTTAGCATGGACTTCATACATTCTAGATAAGCTTTTAGCATTTTTGGTTTGCATTTCCCCTAAAGACTTAAAGTTTATAGACCTTGCATTGTTAAACTGTTTCCTGGTACTGAAGATATTGCCATTGTCACCAAGGGCAGGACTGCAGCCTCTTACCATTTCACACCACAAGTCAGACAGTTTAAGTTATCTCTGAAGAGACAAAGAGCCTCCCACCCATTGCCCATGCCCTAGAGACCTTCCTGAGGTAGCACAGGCTTCCCCTTTGCTAGCCCATGGAAATGTCCACAGCCAGTGATTGCTAAATTCTCTTAAATATGGTCCCTCCCATCTACCCCCATGAGATTATCTCAATTTGGCCTTTATGGCAAAAAGAACACAAAAGGAAGATTTTTCTTTCCTGAGGCTTTATCAGCAGTCTTTCTAACCAATAGGCCTTAAAAGCAATCAGCATTATGATCAGAGTCTACCTGATGAAACTCTGTGCATACAAGGGCCTGGCTGAGAGGGGTTCCCCCAACCCACCTGCCAGCAGTCACAGCATCACCTGGGAATTTGTTAGAAATGCAAATTCTCAGACCCAGATCCAGACCTGCTGAATCAGAAACTCCAGGGATGGGGCAGGCTGTTTTAGTTAACAGTTGTCCAGGAGACTCTGATTCAAGGTCAATCTTGAGACCCTGTGGCTGAGAGTCCAGGCACTAGACCAGCCCCTGTATTTTACAAAAACAAAACTGAGTTGCAGAGAGGATAAGGGACTTCTCCAAATTTTCACAGTTGGCCAATGGCTGAGGCAAGAATGGAATGGAAATTTGCCTCTTCCCTGAATTCTAAGACAGAGTAAAACCTACGCAAAGCTTCAGGCAACTGAAAACAACTCTATGAGCTAAAAATGCAAATCAGAAGCCTTGGAGTTCACTTCTGTCAAGCCAATGAACAATGACATCCATAAGTGAGTAAAAATGCCCATACTCAAAGTTCTTCTAAACCCTTAAGCTTTGTAGGAAGTATTCTTTCATTAAAAACACTTTAGGGGAAGCAGATGTGGCTCAAGCAGTTGGGCACCACTTGGGAAGCCTGGCTTCAGTTCCCAGTGTCTTTTAAAGAAAACTAACAATACAGAGAGCTGATGCAAAGTGTTGGTGCAGCAAGCTGACACAACAAAATGACACAATGAGACAACACAATGAGGAAACACTACAAAATATGCTACAAGCAGGGAGCAGATGTATCTCAAGTGGCTGAACACCTCCCACCCATATGAGAGATCCTGGGTTCTGTTCCAGATGCCTCCTAAAAAATCCAAAACCAAAAAAAAAAAAACTAGACATAGAGAGCAGGCAGTGAGTACAAACAATGAGAGGGTGAGAAATATAGAGATAAATTAAATAAATAAATGAATAAATAAATAAATAATAAAATCTTTAGAAAACACAAAAACACTTTAAGTCCACACCCTTTAAAATTCCAGTATTTCAAATCATCTGTTTAGAAATGACTAGGCTTTGTCTTGAATCCTCTATATTATTCTTTTTCCAAACTCAATGTGCAATTCTTAAAGCCAGCAACCACTCCACTTCCCCTTGCTCTAGATATGTCTAACAATAGAAAAATCATTTTTGACTAATGGTGGATATCTGATTAAGTAAAACAAATTATTTTAATCTAAGAATATTTTTCTGCTTGATATGGCTTTAATGGGCAAACTTAACACATTTAAGTTGAAAATGTCTCATCTACAGAAATACATTTAATTTCCCTAGCTGTCTAACAAACATGAGAGCTTTTGAAATCTTGCCCATTTCAAACACTGCTTATTAAAAGTAAGCACTAAAAGGTTAAAGGTCTAATTTAAACTAAATGAAAATAACTTAAGTTTGAAATTAATTTATTGCTGTCACTTTCAGATGAAGGCATCTCCCACAGATGCATTGTTTTTCTTGGTAATCTAGACTGAAGAAAGAGTTATTTATAAAAATGTCTATAACCCAAACTTTATATATTTTCTTTTATGGCATTACCAATATGATATCATGGACCCAAAGGCATTCTGAATAAAATATTGTTAATTGTTTGAAAAAAATAAAAGGCACATATTGTGAAAAAAGCTGGCTTCAAATTAATAAAGACATATTTAGAAGTCACTCAGCCTTGAAATTACCAGTCATTCAATGTCATGGGTCCTTTGAGAATGACCTGGTCTTCAAAACAATAAAACCAATGATTGCGGAATCAGGGTTGAAATCAACTAAATCACCTACCTTTCAACTACTAAACTGGAGAATTTAATCACAAAAGATGAGGGATTATCTCTTCCAAGGGATCACTTCATTAAAAATATAGATAGTATCTTAACACTCGCACAATTTCTCATATTCTATCCAAAGTAAACATTTCCAAATGAGGTTAAAAGCGACTGCCTTAAAAACCACCCAAAGTTGATGATCATCACCACGATTGTTGAGCAGGGTGGTGTACCACAGGGCCACCTGTTTCATGACCAACTCTGGGAACACACCAAGCCCCTCGCAGAATTAGTGATGGGGACTGACTCATATTCCTGAAGACACATTCAAATCCTGGTCCCTTGTGCTGTGGGTGGGAGCTATTTGGAAGAATCTCAAAGATCCTTTTAAGATAAAACCAATTTGAGCCAGGAGGGCCTTCGTCCTACAGGACTGGAGACCTCACAAGAAGAGGATCTAGACAGATGGACCCCTGTGCAGAAGTGGAGACCACAGGATTCAGATGGCCATGTGATGACCAGAGGTTGAGCCACCAGTAGGATGCCCCCCTGCACGACCGTGTGGCTGCTAATCCCTTGATTTGATGTCTAGCCTCCAAAACCTGAGATACTAAATTCCTGCTGCGTATGGTATGTGTCACAGTCAACCAGCGAGACTCAGACAGATGAGGTTAGCATCCCCCAATGTAAAGATGGGGGAATGTAGGCTCAAAGAGATGACACGACTTACACTAAACCTCAGAGCTAGAAAAAGGAAGAGCCAGAATTTTACCCAACCCTGGTGAATGCCAAGCCCCATGCTTTCCTCATGACCTCAGCTGCTTCTCACTTACAGGGTGACAACAGAAAATGCTGGCCACTAGGGCCATCCATCCTCCTAGGGATTTTAGTCCTCGAGTGAACAAAATTCCATTTTTTGCAGTTCAGATCATTGGGAAGAAAGTGCATTGCAGTATATATAGAGTTCAATTGTGCTAAAATGTAACTTTCCTGATATTTCCTCTTGAAGAAACTAAAATGCAAGCATTGTTTTAGGTACACTAGAGATAATATCAGGTAGTAGTAGTGGCTTCTGTGACTATTAGGAAAATAACTGCACACCCCTCCCCAAATACAAACACAGAGAATCCATGAACAAAAATCCCAGTCACTTAAGGTTGGGGGATATTTTTAATGTTGTGAAGGTACCTGGAGTCAATGAGTCACCAGCATCACTTAATCTGAAGTAATCTCATGTAAAAGTCCACCTGCTGGATGTGCCTACATCTTAAAGGTGTCTGCCAGGCTCTTGACCAAGGCCCCTTATGGAAGCTGCTTGTCTTTCATTGTACCCGCCATAAGGCCAGATGGGGGCATCTCTTCAGATTCTAGATGTCAGCAGAACCAGGATATAAGGCCCTAGGTTCCCCACCCCCTGTGAAAGGAGCCCCTGGACCTTTGGGGCCTGGGGTGACCATCAGGCTGGAGAAAAGTACCTAAAGCCAGGAGCCTTGATGCTGGGGATGTCGTTCTTCCTTAGAAGTCAGCCCTCACGTGGTTGGCGCTGCCATGGTGATGATTCAGTGGCTGGATAGGCTGGTGGATGTGCTTCCTATAGGTGGAAGACATCAGCACCTCAATGGGCCATTCATGCTCCTGTGGGGGATTATCGAGATGCTCCCATTAGCAGGGGTCTGCTGCTGTAACTGCCTGAATCCCAACAAGGGGCAGAAGTTAGGAGCTTGGGTTTGTAGATGTCAAAATAAGATGTCACTGGTTAAGCAAGCATGAGGGCATAATTCTAACAACTTCATTTTCTAGTGTCACTTAAAAATCCATCATACTTCTGGAATGAATGTATTAGTGCTGGATGTTCATGATTTTTTTCATTACATGTACCAAAATTCAAGCATAACTGATTGGGATGTTTTCATTTCAGGTGAAGAATCATATCTGGACAGACTGAGTCTAGCACAACAGACACAACTTTACTTATTCTCAGTCATAGAATATCCTTTCTATAAGGTAAAAACAAAAGGTGTATGGCATTATTTCAGTGAGGGCAAACAGTTTTTTTGTGCCACTTCTGAAAACTAAGTCTTTTCTCTTTTGACCTGTCTCCGTAACTTTATTAAAAGGGAAAACTTTCATTTACTTGGAGCTAGGTGCAACAGCTGGCCTTTTCTTTGATAAATTGACCCCATTTCTGTCTTGTCCTATAGGACCAATTCCTGCTGTGTGAGATTTCTAGATGGTTTCAAGTGTTGAAGGCATACAAATCTTAATATTCCTTGATTCACTTCAAGGGTTTTAAAGGGTTTAGCACGCACAATAGCCATTTGATTAAAAAGTCTGAATCTCTGAACTCTACAAATCCTAATTATTTCTGAGTGCGTTTTCTAACCAAGTCAGAAATTTCACTCTTCTCTGGTAGACTTTATTTTAGGTGGTATCTGTGCTATAAAGATTCACTCTCATAAACTTCACAGCACACCTTTTTTGTGTGATTGGAAATAGTCCCAACAGACCTCCTCACCTTCTGCTTTGTCCTTCAAACGTGACTCAGGATCATATTCTGGTAAAAGGTAAAGAAGTGGAAAGCCGTTACTCTTTTCTTTTAAAATTTTTTAACAATGCCAAGGCATATAAACACTAAAATTAGTTAACTCCAAACACCTCCCTTCCCTGAAATAACAAATTTGTAGCTGTGCTTTCTATGCCCAACATACACAAATATATAAACCAATTTTCTTTTCTCTTTATGTCCAGTATATCATATAATTTACCATTATGTCCAGTATACATAGACCTTCCTCAAGGCCAATGTGTGTGGATCAAATACGTTCTTTCTCAAAGTGGTGCAGTATTTTATGGGACTTACCAGTTTCCCATCTTATGATCTTTCAGGTTCTTTCCAACTTTGGTCTCTATCAGCAGTGCTGTAGTAAACACCCTTGTGTGTCATTCTACTGCAACCCATGTTCCTTTAAACTGCAGACTAGAATGTTAAGAGTGGGACCAGTGGTGTAACGTCAGTAGGTAGTGACTCTGAATGGGAGATGTAACACCTCCCCAGCAGTGAGTGAACGTGGCTGTGTTTTTTTAGTCCTGTTAGCTTTTGCCACTCAGTTCAGTGGAAAAGGGTGTCTTGTCATGTATTTAAATTGCTTTTGAGTGAGCCATAATGGAGTTGAGCATTTTGTTAAATGTTATTGGCCATTTGTATTTCCTAGGAATTGCCTTCCTGCTCCCTAATTCATCTTTCTATTGCTTTGTGTTTTTAAGTTTTGTGTGACCAAATCTACCTGTCTTTTAATGGTTCCTGACTTTTCCATCATGCATAAGATTATTTCACCAAATATGTGTTAGTGCAAATATTTACTAATTTTTCCCCATTGGATCTTTAATCCACCTGTGAGATCCAGGCCACCATAATAAAGTGAGTTACATGCATGTTTTGGTTTCCCACTGCACGTGTACTATAGCCTTTTCAGTATGCAAAAGCATTATTTTTATTTTTAAATGTATATACCTCAATTAAAACGTGACACAGATAAAGAAAGCACACATTGTTGGAAAACTGGAACTGATAGACTTGCTTGACACAGGATTGCCACAAAGCCTCAGTTTATTTAAAAAAACAAACACAATATCTGCAAAGTACAATAAAGCAAAACTCAGTAAAAGGAGATATGCTCATAGTCTGATGTTTGGTAGGAGTTTAACTCTTCTTTACTAGACAGATAACTAATTTTCCAGCACTAGTTGTTCCATTGCAATCCTTTATTTATTGAATTGAGATGTCAGTTTTATCATTTCTTCTTGGATTAAAAATTTTAACTGAGTGTCCTTCAGGTCCTTAAAGCAATTCTGAGAGTTTCAGAGATGTTTCTTGAATTTGACAGCATTGTCATGATGTTTATTGTTCTTTTTTCAGTGACTACTTTTAAGACACATTTTAAGAATATTTTGAGCTATTACACTTTAACTATAACAAGAATATTTTTCATTGCTGTGTTAAGAAAGATATCAGTCCTAAGTCCTAGAAAAATATCATTCGTTAAAGGAATTTTGTATCAAACTTTTATACACAGGTAACTCACTACCTTCACTTTATTCTCTGGTTTTGTATCTTATTTTTCTCTCATGATTGAATATATGATTTTTAGGATCCCAAACTCCTTCCTAAATATCAAATGAAATCATTTTTTACTCCATACCATTCCCTGGAGAACCCTGTGGATTTTCACTTTCATAAATCTCTGGTAATTGAATTGATCGACCTTTTAGGAGCAAGATCCTACTTTGCTTCCAAAATGTTAATAAACTATTGGTATACAGTAGGTAAGTACCAGGGGATTTATTTACAGAACCTTAGTGGCTGTTATCTCTTTGGGAGACAGGTGGAGCTTAGTAGCCACAGAATGCAAAATGGAATCTTCCCTGCCCCACATGAGGCTCTAGAGTGTAGATGGTAGAATATAGTATATAGACTGTATTTGAATCCAGCTTGCCACAGATTAGCAGAATGTCTTTGCACAGTGTACTTACCCTTTTTAACCTTTTTCTGTTTGCTTCCTCATCTGTAAAATGTGAGTAAGAAGAATATTGACCGCAGACACTTATGGTAAGAGGGTATAAATGAGGGAATAACACAGTAAGTGCTCATGTCTGTTTAGCCACTCTTATAGTCTAGGCCTGCACTGATAGGCTTCAAATGGTCACATGTTCCACCTCTCCTGCTTTCATGGCCCTTTATACAGAAGGAATGGCATATACCAGAGGGCTGGGAAGGGAACACCAGCCACTCCCCTTGGCCACATATTGCAGTCATGGGGTGCCATGGTCATGGGCTGCATTAGCTGTCAGGAGACATGGAAGAGAGGGATGTGTTGAGCTGCTTAGTTGTCTAATTTTGCTGAAATAAGAACATTTTCTTCACTGTCTGAATTGAAAGTGTGCCACCATTTGTAAGGAGAAGGAGAAAGTGTGTGGTTCCTACTCTTCCGCTGTTAATTTGAGGACCTACTCCTTGCTTTAGCCCAGGAAGCCTCCTTAATTTCAGGCTTACAGGCTTGTTCTTGAAGCTGAGTGAGTGAACATCCTCACCCTCATTTGGTTGTGGTCATTACTTTGCAGCCTTCTGTCCTATTGGTAAATACAGTTTGGAAGAAATCAAAACAGAACAAAGAAGTAAAGGAAGATAGTGTTTGTGAGGGTATCACATGAAGAATTTTTTCCTTCTCTCACTAGATATTGAAATTAAATTAGATAAAGAAGGATTTGTATTACCTTTTACAGTGGATGAAGATTTACACAAAAGATAAAGAAATTGATCTAGTTTTTATATTAAAAGGCCTGTTGAGGTGAATAGGAAAGGATCATTTTCTTAAAAAGGTGAGAAAAATAGATGATTTCAGAAATTAAAACTACATTTCAGGATATGTTTTCTGGAAATTCCCTGTAATATTTTATTAATACCATCATTAATTAAGCCAAGTACTTTTTCAGTAGACTAAAGAGTAACACATTCATGATTGATGTGAGAGTATTGGCCATTAGGAAAAGCCACATTTTGAGTAAATTTTGGCCATAAAAATAATGTTTTGGATTGTTATACAAACTAAGTTTATTTCTCTTTGATTTTTTTTCCAGAGTAGCACTATGCATTAATGGCCCCAAAAGAGTTTGTTTTAACAGCAAAAATTTACTAAGAAAAGAGGCTATTAAACAACGGCAACTCCATTTACTTGGTTATCAAGTTGTCCAGGTATGGGTCCATTCCCTCCACCCCCCAAAGTAATCCCTCATTCATACTTGCTTTTTCCAGGGTCCTAAGTAGTCTGCTAGGACAGTGGGTGAGAATCTTATATCTCTAATTGAAGTACCCACTTTGTTAATTAGGCTTTTCAGTGTACTTGATATTTTTTATAAATCTTTGGCTTATGTTTTGAAATACAGATTTTTCTTTTTTTTTTTAAGATTTATCTATTTTATTTATTTCTCTCCCCTCCCAACCCCCACCCCGGTTGTCTGTTCTCTGTGTCTATTTGCTGCATCTTCTTTGTCTGCTTCTGTTGTTGTCAGTGGCATGGGAATCTGTATCTCTTTTGGTTGCGTCATCCTGTTGTGTCAGCTCTCCGTGTGTGCAGCACCATTCCTGGGCAGGCTGCACTTTCTTTTATGGTGGGCGGCTCTCCGTATGGGGTGCACTCCTTGCGTGTGGGGCTCCCCTATGCGGGGAACACCCCTGCATGGCACAGCACTCCTTGCGTGCATCAGCACCGTGCATGGGCCAGCTCCACACGGGTCAAGGAGGCCCGGGGTTTGAACCGTGGACTTCCCATGTGGTAGACAGATGCATTAACCACTGGGCCAAGTCTGATTCCCTTGAAATACAGAATTTTCTGATCTTCAGTTTTCCAAAAGCAGAATATGCCTATATTCTTCATAAGATATGCTCAACTCTGCTTTTAGAGTTATTAAATTATTGGAATATCTGTTTTAATTTCCCCCTGATGTAAGTGTAAGAATGGACAGGATGACTCACTAAAACCAGTATCTTCATCACTACCTAATGTCTAAGACCTTATTGTTTCCTTTGTAAGTTACTTAATAAGGCATTATGATGATGAGTGACTAGAATGTAGATGAATTTCCCAACTTCTCTAAGGTATTGGTGCTAGTCTGCTCCCTGGTTTCCTCTCTGGCTTACTCTTGTCCAGTTCATCTTGCACACCCCAGACTAATCTTCTGAAAACCCTCAGCATGCCAGCCTGTGATCAGAAACCTTGTTTCTTTCCTACTCACGGGATACAGTAGAACCTCCTCTGCTCTGACTTTTGGGATCCCCTGAGGCTGCACCTTGTTATCTGTCTTCAAGCTGGTGGTCTCTTCCCTCCCACCTAACCCACTCCATTCTCTCTCCCCTTGCTCCTTTGACCAGGTGTCCCCTCTCCCTCCAGACAGCATCTCCTCATGACTAAATTCTGTCCATTCAGCAATACCCCACTCAGGTCTCTTCTTTCCCCACAACCTAAAACCCTGACCTCCTCTGAGGGCTGGAATGTTGATTTTCTTCACACACTCTGCATTGGCTTGTTGCATACTTCTAGTATTGATTGTGTCTTCAAGGACAGGAATCATCTTTGATCCTTTAAATATCCCTCTTATTTAAGCAACTAATATTTATTGAGCTCTCATTATGTACTAAGCATTGTTCTGGGCTCTGGGAGTACACAAGTAAGATAGCTGTGACTTTGCCCTTGAGGAGCTGCCATTCTTATGTGTGTGCAAGCATTTGTGGGCAGGTTGTTAGAGACAAACAAGTTCAACACGGTAATTTCAATTGTGAAGGATTATACTAGCCAGTTCCTTTTTTTTTTTATTCTTCCCTTAACAGATCCATTTTCATGAGGCTGAGATGCTAAAATCAAGGCTTGAATTTGTCAAATCTTTATCAAGAAAATTGTTTTCTCAGAACCCCGGGGTTCAGTGCTGAGAAGAAGGAATAGTGACTTCAGAACTCAGATCATGAAAGAAGTTGTGTTTTTATGGGTCTCAGCATAAAAAGAGCCTTATTTGTGAATTAGCCATTTTGCAGAATTATGGACTATTTGGTGATCTGAAAAGGATCTGTCTAGATCTTACAGAGACATGGAAGGAGCCTTTATTTTCCCTATACCGTGAATATCAAGTGTCAGTGATTGATTTAAAATTAAAGTTCAATTTAATATTAGTATCATAGATACTTGATTTTATATGTCAAACAGAATCGATCAATTACAGTAAATGAATACAATGAATGACTATTTTTAAATCTGCCATCTTGTAACAGCTATCTGCTAAGTGAAAAGAGTATGCTTTTTAGAAACCTTCATTTCCTCCTCCTACAAATATAAGAAATGTTTTTTTTCCCATTTCCTGATGTACTTTGTTAGCAGATGTAATGTATGGTGAGGAGGAGCAATGGGAAAACAGATGACAGCACTTTGGATTACTATAACATTTATAATTGTAGAATTATACAGAAATAATCCTTTAATAAAATATAGGGAAGTGGATGTGTCTTAAGCAGCTGGACTCGTACCCACACTGTGGTAGATCCCAGGTTCAGTTCCCAGTGCCTCGTAAAGATGATGAGCCAAATAGCAAGCTGACAGGACTAGCTGACTTGGTGAGCTGATGCAACAAGGTGACACAGTGAGCTGATGCAACCAGATGATGCAGTGAGTGATGTAACTAAGAGACACAGTGAAGAAACAGAATGAGACATATCAAATGGAGCAGAGATGGTTTGAGTAATTAGGTGCCTCCCTCCCACATGTGAGGCCCCAGGTTCAGTTCCCAGTGCCTCCTAAAAAGAAGATGAGCAGATAGCAAGTGCAAACAACCGGGGAGAGGGGTAAATTAAAATAAAATCTTTAAGTATATATATATTCCGGAGTATTCTCTTTTAAAATATACAATGAAGTAAAGTAAATTTAGGTAGGGTTGTAAGGGGGCAGGTTTGATTGGGGGAAAATCTAAAATGTAAATCATGCATGAATTACATTGTATTTAGTGAAGTACAGATGCTTCACTCTCCAATTACGGTCAGGTTAAAGCTTGAGGGGAAAGTGAGACAAGGCAGGCAGATGTGGAAAGGGCTGCAGAGTTTGGAGACTGGGTTTCTACCTCTGGCTAGTTCCGGGGCGTTGGACAGGGAAAGGAGCTTCCAATTACTTTTCACCCACTCTGTGCTGAGCTCTATGCTAAGCACTTGAACACAGGCTTGTATGATTTCATGGGGCCTTGGACTTGGGCAGTGTTTCCTCTCCAAAGCTCACAGATGGTCAATGCCTGCCTTGGATACAGAACCACGGGTGAAGATGAGACTTGAACCTGGTCTGAGCAGCAATGTAACAGAGGACTGAGAATCTGTGTTCAGGAGTCAGGCACGTGGGGTTGATTTCAAACTCTCTTGCAAATTGTATGAACTTGGGCCTCATTTCCAAATGGCTAATCAGAAAATAAGGATGAAATGAGTTAATACACATAAAAACATTTAGAAAAAGGCCCACCACAAAGTAATCACAGGACATATTAGCTAGTAATGTCTGCATTTCTACCAGTATTAGGATTCTCTGAAGAAACAGCCAACAGGATATGGGTCCATAGGTAAATAGGGAGGGATTTGTTAGTAGAATTGGCTCAGTGACCCTGGGGATAGGCAAGTTCAGATTTCCTAGGGCAGGCCATGCATTGGAGACAGCACAGGGGATGACTTCCTTGGGAGAAGCTGGAGAAGGAGAGAAAGGATTTGCCACTGCTGAGGGCCTTGGTGCTGCTTTAAGACCTCCAGCTGCTGGGGTGATGGGACTCCCGTCCTTGCTGAAGGCAGTCACCCTTGTTTGTGGATGTCATCAGCCATAGCTGCACCTGCCTAATGGTCTAAAGCCACCTACAGAATGCCCTCACACTGGCATGCCAGGGCTTGCATCATCCAATGACTCGGTACCAACTGGATGGTGATTAACCATCGCATGACCCCGTCATGCTGTAACATTTTAGATCTCTTTATCTTTACTTTTTAAGGCTTTTTAAGCTTTAACATAGGTTATTGAAACTCTATGAGTTCTAGAGCTCTAAGTTCGCTTTTAAATTTTATGCTTCTTTGCAGAGAAGGAATGAGACAAATAGAAGCAAATGAAAGATTGACCAGGAGAGAGCTGCAATCGATTCGGATGTGTTCATATACCCAAGTGAATTGCCGCTCACCTGGGGGCCAGGCCAAAAGGATTCTCACATCTCTGGGAAACCTGTGAAGTGGTCTCACTTACAGTTCTTAGAGCATTTCATGGCTTTGGGCCTGAGCACTATTCTGGATCATACTATGCCTCGGAAACCTTTCCACAGTCCCACTTTGTACCCAGACCAAGCCCAGTGTCACTTCTGCCTTCTGTGAGCTCTCTTGACCCTCGCTGTTACACCCTATACCCCCCACCCCCTCACCCCACTCCAACCCCCATAACAACAATCTCTTCCATCATCATGAGACATTCATTGCATTTGGTGAATACATCTCTGAGCACCGCTGCACCTCATGGTCAATGGTCCACACCATAGACCACACTCTCCCACAGTCCACCCAGTGCGCCATGGGAGGACATACAATATCCAGTAACTGTCCCTGCAGCAACACCCAGGACAACTCCAAATCCCGAAAATGCCCCCACATTTACATTTCTTCCTCCCACTCCCAACCCCAGCAGCCAACATGGACACTTTCTCCACACCAATGCCACATTTTCTTCAATTATTAATCACAATAGTTCATGAATAGAAATATCAGTAAGTCCACTCCAATCCATACTCTATTCCTCCATCCTGTGGACCTTAGAATGGTTGTGTCCATGTGTAAGTTGGTGTAGGAGGAGCACAGACTGGCTTGCTGGGTCATACTTCTAGGGGTGCCATAATTTTAGGGTTCCCTACTGCTAGGTGTGCTGTACTTCTAGGGGTGCCATATTTCTAGGGTGCTCTACTTCTAGGGGTGCCACTGTAAGTGTGTGGTTATTGCTTTTGTTAATTAGCATCAAGGACATGGTACTGAAAAATCTCTGAAACCTCTGCCTGAATCAAGGACATACAGGCAAGAAGCCTCCTGAGAGGGGTGCTCCTTGGTCCGGGCCTGAGACTGCCCCCTCCCCTGCCTGCCTGTCCACCTGCACTCCCTACTGCCTTCCCCTTCTGAAAGCTGCACCGCCCTTGTCCTCCCTTTCTGCCACCTGCACATCAATGGGCTTGGCCTCAAGGCCACCACAGATGCTCTTCCCTCTGCCTGGAATGACCGACTGTTCCCCAGATTTCACAAGTCTTGCCCCTCATTATCATTTATGTTTCAAGCCAGTCTTCCTAGAGCTGCCCTGGTTAAAGTATTCCCAAGGCCTGTTTAGTTCTCCTTTTCCTTTTCACTGATACACACACATCCCAGGCTTTAGAGTTAAGCGAATTTTCGACAGAAGGAACACACCTCTTGAACCAGCATTTGACTCAAGACACAGCAGAGCGCTGCGGAACAGCTCAGTTTTGCCAGATACCACTTGAATGGATTCGATTTGTGCCGCTGCACAACAGCACCTGCCAGTACCGTGAGCGGTGCCCGCTCGTGGTGACCGAGGCGCTGAAAACCGAGTCGTTGCACATTGACAAGATGCTGCTGCGGACACACTGAGTTAATATACCATGGCAGTGAATTCCACCTGAGTCTTCCACTAGTGTTCCGCGGCTCCTGGAGGGTTTCAGAAGCCGCGCTGCCATGGCCTGCTCTTCTTCCGGACAGCCCGCTTGGAACCCTCCGGGAGTGCAAGGGCAAGGGCAAGGGCAAGCAGGCGCAGGCCCCCAGTCCAGCAGACGCGACTCCTTGTGTCCCAAGTGGGCCCTCCAGGGACCCGCAAGGAGATGGGAGGGCACGGTCCCATCCCCAGCCCAGCTGCGCCCTGCACCCTGCACCCCAGCCCTGCGCCCACGGCCCAGCTTTGTGACGCTAGGCCGCTGTTCCCCGGCAACTGCTGAACGCGGGCGCCAGGCAGCCAGGGAGGTGGACTCGGGCGGGGCCCCCGGCCTGGTGGGACCGACATGGCCTGGGCGGAGAAGCTGGACGCAGGCGGCCTGGCGGATGAGGAGGAGATCACCGCCGCCACGCTGCGGGCCACGCCAGGGTCGCCGCCCATCTCTGCGCAGTCCGCCTTCAGCTACCGCAGTGGCGCCTGGACCCCAAGGAGCGCAGCTACTTCTCCTGCCAGGCCCGGGTGAGGCGGGAGGGGCTGCACCGCGCGGCGGGGGTGAGACGGTGCTGGGGGCAGGGTTCCCCTGCCAGGGAGGGCCTGGGGCAGGGCTGTGCCACCCACCCGGAGCGGGGACTGGACACCCAGCGGCACCGCGTGGAAGGGATCTGGGGGCCAAGCAAGGGCGTGGGGGCGGAACCCGGGCAGGGTGGGGGATGCTGCTGTGGGGGTGGGAGCAGGACATCATAGTGGGAAAGGGCTACCGGGAAGGTCAAGTGGGGAGCGGGCAAGGAGGGAGTGCTCACCAGGGAGGAAGACTCGATGGGGCGCCCGGGAGTGGAGGGGGCAAGGGCTGCTGGGCAGGGTCGGTGAAATGGGCGCCTGGACCCAAAAGAGCAGAGCTTTTAGTACTGCGAGACACAGAGGCACCCCTCCCCCGGGCTGGAGGGGCCTTGCAGCAATCCGGTGGTGCCGGGACAGTCTAGAAAGGGAGCCCTGAGGCTATCCAGTGTGCAGGATGCGGCCCCCTGAGCAGTTTGTGCGGTGGTTCCCGCGGGCCGTGAATAAGCAACCAGGCTGATGGAAGGTCCTGGGCCACTGGAACCCTGGGGCCGCCTTCCCACCGACAAGGAGAACCAGGAATAGGTCTGCACCCTCTGGCCCGGCCCCTCTGGGAAGGTGTGCGTGGTGGGAAGACCTCGGGGGTCTAAGCAGCCGAAGCCCCCAAGAAAGGGCGGAAGGAAGGAAGAGAACGGTGTTCAGAGTTGTCCAGGTCACCCATTCCTTTCTTTTCAACATTGTTTCTGTCTGTCCCCAGGGTGTTCCTCAGGGCATCTGATTAGGTAAAAGCCTTGATTGGGGACCCTCAGCCTGGCGGACAGCTGGGCACCTGGGCTATCCCTCAGGCCTCCTGGAGGGATGGGACTGCCAGAAGAGGGACACCTCACTTTTCTCAGGCTGCTGTCACAAGTGCCATGAACTGGGTGGCTAAAAACACCAGAAAAGGCTCTCTCAGCCCGGCAAGCTGAAGCCGCAAATGCGTGGGCCGTGCTGGTGGGTCAGTCCTGGCCACTGGGGCACCTGTCCCTTGGCCAGCAAGCCTTGGGTTTTCAGTGCCTCCTCAATCACCCTATGGCCTGCTCTGTCTCTTTTCCCATGGTGCTCCCGCCCCCCACTTTTGTGTGTGTCCACACCCCCCCTCTAAAGACACCAGCCATCCTGGACTAAGGGTCCACCCACTGCAGTCGGCCTCATTCAATTTAAATGATTCTGCTTGCAATAATGCTTTTGCAAAAAGTTCGTGTTCCCAGGTACCCAGGATTAGGACTTCAAGGTATCTTTTTGGGGTACACAGCTCAAACCATAACGTGGAACACAGATTCCATTGGAAAGGAAGTTAATGGTGTATAAAATAATCCCACAAAATGCCTCCTTCCTCTTCTCCTAGCCACGCACAATCAGTGGTGCCCAGTGAGTCCCCAGTTCAGGTCAACTCTCGCTCGAGTACTGATGGGCGGCCCCTTGAGTCTCATGAGCTTCACTTCACACACAGAAGCGTAGTTTCCGGTTGAAGCAACCATGGCCCTCAGCCTGCCCCCCGGGATGTCTCTTGCATCTGAGGTACCCCTCTGCCTGGCTTCTAGCATGTGGAAGAACTGGATGGAGGAAGGGAACTTCTGGGGCCGTCTGACAAGGTACCTGTCTCTGCTGGCCATTAAAACAGGAGGGGGGTGGAACGGAAGGGTTCCTGACCTTCTGTAAACACACACCTCATCTGTTTTCTTCCTGTGAGCAATAGCTTTTGAACAACTGTAAATAGTTTCACTACTAAGTGGGGTTTACATTTTGAGTCTACGGTACCTATGATACTGCCAGTGAGTTGGTGGCCATCATGAGATAATAGTCAAAAAGCCAAGACTCTTGGTGTATGAAGTTGTTCAAATCTTCTTTATCTAGAGAATATAAATTTCATCTGGATTTTCCGAATAACAGACAGTTCACACTACACCGTTTTGTTTGTACCTTTGTGGAGTCCCTTTCCATAAGGTGGACTATAGACTGCTCCTCGATGGGATGTCAATGATGGAAGGTACCGCTGAATACTGCACAGTGGGGCTTGTGGATTCTGAAGCTTAAATGTGGTGGAAAAGCAGAGCAGAGCCCCTGCCCCCTGCGGGTCATGCCCAAGAGGGAGAAGGGCAGAGTGAGCCTGAAGACTCAGTGTCTCCTTCCAGAATTTGGCAGTCTGATAAATAGCCCCACCTTCCAGGGCTAACTGAGCAAGGGCCAGAGAGGGGCCCCGAGGTAAGAAGTGACCAGGGCTCTATCTCTTGGTGTAACATCAGGAATGAGCCATAAGCACACTTTTCTATATGACAGGGTCGGCAAACTAAGGCCTGCAGGCCAAATCTGGCCGCCTGCCTGTTTTGATAAAGTTTTATTAGAACACACCCACACCCATTTATTTCTCTAACGTTCCTGTGCAGGATGTTGGGGTTGAGTGATAACGGCAGAGCCCACAGGGCCAGAAGAGTTTCCCCCTGGCCCTCCAGAAAGAAAGTCCCTGACTGCTGCTCGAATGCCTTATTCCCTCCTGGAAAATGGGAAATGTCTTTATTTATTTATTTATTTTTGTCTTTATTTTTTTAATATTACATTCAAAAAATATGAGGTCCCCATATACCCCCTATTCCCCTCACCCCTCTCCTCCCCCCATAGCAACAATCTCCTCCATCATCATGAGACATTCATTGCATTTGGTGAATACATCTCTGAGCACCGCTTCACCTCATGGTCAATGGTCCCCATTATAGCCCACACTCTCCCACAGTCCACCCAGTGGGCCATGGGAGGACATACAATGTCTGGTAACTGTCTTTAGAATGCATGCATTCAAATGGGATTTTATGTGTTTAAAGCATTTCAGGGCAGTTTTGGTTAGCTGAGGTTACAGGCAAATTCAAGTCCTGGGGCTTTGTGCATGCCAAAAGGAAATTATGCAACTGAAATAAATATTAATTAAAATCTAAAGAAAAGAGCCTTAAAAGCAACAAGAACAGCAAAAGGCATTTCAAATTCTATTTGAACCAATGTTCACACCATGGTATTGGGATTATGGGCACTGGTATCTGATCAGCTCCAGGACTCCAGGAGCAGTTTCTCTGACCTTGGGATCATTGGTCATAAAGAGGGCAAATTCTGTACTATAGCTGATCAAACTCTGTACTAAAGCTGATCAAATTCTTCCTAAATCAATTTCCTTGGAGCACAGTTAACAGTAGTCAGTGTGTTGGTTAGCAGCCCAGGCTGAGGAGCCCCAAGTGGAAGTATCAGCTCTGTGGTGACTAGCTGTGGAGACTTCACAAGTCACAGCCTCTCTGTCTCACTTTGCCATTCTAGGACAGATCAAACAGAACTGACCTCATGGACCACTTAAGAGAATGAATGTGCTTAGTGCGCATACAGTGGCTCACAGTAAGCCCTGGGTCGGTGGAGCTCTAATTACTGTTTTGTTTTGATTTTTTTATTTTTTAATTATCTTTTTTCAAAGTTAATAGATCACACAAAATGTTACATTAGAAAACATAAGAGGTTCCCATATACCCCACTCCCCACCCCCACCCCTATCAATTTATTAGTTGTATTTTTTGAAGATACATAGATCACAAAAAATGTTACATTCAAAAAATATAAGAGGTTCCCATATACCCCCAACCGCCTCACTCCACTCCTCCCACATCAACAACCTCTTTCATTAGTGTGACACATTCATTGTATTTGGTGAATACATTGTATTTGGTGAATTTTGGAGCACTGCTGCACCCCATAGACTAATTGGTTTGGCTAGTGATGGTCAGTGCCCTTTTGCTAAGGACTGGGTCCACTGGGCCAAGCCTTTCCTTCCTGATCTGACCACTGTCAGAGAGGCACATGATAGAACCATCAACCTGGGGGCTTAAATAAGCAGTTCTGGGGCATTGTCAGACTAGCCCTGGCAAACTGAGACAGCGGCTAAAAGTAAAGATAGACTTCCCATGCCAAGGTGTGTGTGTGTGTGTGTGTGTGTGGGTGTATGTGGCAGGGAGGCTCTGCCCAGTCCAGTCTCAGGAACCCAGGTGGAGGGAGGGCCACCACTCAGGCTGTTGTCCTTTCAGTGTGAAGTCTCTGGAGCTCCTGGCCATGGGTGCTTACATGCTTCTGCCTGAAGAGTCACACATGGCTCCTTGGTCACATGCAAGCACTTAGCAGAGGAGCAGGGACGGTTACTCCTGTGGGTGACCAGGAGTGGAGGAGAATTGGCTATTGGTGCCATCTACCACTCAGCTGATCCTGAACAACGCTCTGGGGTTGTGTCTCTGGCTCCATTTCCCACTGATGGAAAGCCCTTGCTTCTCCTACCAAGTACCCTTTCTCAGCCAGCAGCTCTACCTGCAGTAGTAAGGTCTCCTCCGCTGTCACGTCTGTTTCCTAACCCCAGCACCAACAACCTCAGCAACCCTCCTTCTGTGTCACCCTGCACTTTGTTCACACCTCAGCTATTTTCTGAGGGAAAAGTGATGGTAGACAGCAAGGTCCAAACCAGTATCAGAAAACACTGAATTTCAATAATACTCAAAACACAAAGGGCCAAATGGACATCAAGAGAGAAAAGTAAGTGGTGTTCTTTTTGCTTTGTGTTTTAAAAACAACATCCTGTGTGAAACAAGAAATCCCTTGAGAAATGGTAATAATGAAATACCAATAAACCCAGAAGCTCCGTTTTGTGGTAGCATGTAAATCTGAGTCAGTTTTATTAATGACATTCTGCTTCAATCCATAAAGTAGTGAAAGAAAAAAAGAGGAAAGAAGAAAACTTGGTGAAACAAATCAAGGAAAAGCAGATTTTTCAGTTTGATTAGTTTTTGGAAATGGATAGTCATGTTACTAACTGAGGCTGGCTGGTGATGAATATTTTTTTCTTTATTTTTCTGTGATAGAAAATTTCATTTTGTTCTGCAAAAGTTCTGAATATGCAAAATCCCCACGAGGAAGAGCTGTCTAAGATTGTGATAACATCCACCAGCATTGCTAAGGAAAGTTATTCTGAGCTGTGATAGGCTCCTGGTAACTAATCCAGGGCTTGGGGGACAGGCATTGCTGCTTACTCATCATTCTTACTTGAAAGAGAGTTTTAGAACTCATTAGGAAAAGAAATGGGCATATTTCAATAATGTTGCATATCATACTCTATTATGCTGGTTTTCTCCAGCTTAGGGAACAAAATAAAGTGCCATTAGCTCTTACATTCAGTGTAGGGTGATTGCATGTTCTGTTCTTGAGTCCATCCTTCCCCTTTAGGATCTTTCTCTCAGAATAAGAACCCTAGGGGTTAACTCAGCTCAGAAGGGTCAGAGGAAGCACAAGCCCAGTCTTTTCCATGAGGATCTTCTGTTTCCTTGTTCCCCTGCTGTTAGCACTGCCCCCTGCTGGCTGCCCTGCTGCCCTGTCCCCTTTGGCACCAGGCTTTCAGGTGTGAGAGAGGAAGGTGCATCCCACCTTTCCACCAGGTGTCTGGAGGCCTGGTCTATGTGTTGGACCCTGTGGCTCTTCTCCAGCCACACATGTGTTCCTCTGGTGGGCTGGCCAGGAAGGACTTAAGGCACAGAATGATCAGGAGCCCAGCTTCATTCTAAGTCCTTAATTTACTAGGCATATGGAGGTGATGTGAGTGATGGGGACCATGTTATCTTTTTTTCTTTCCAGCTGGCCTCAAGTGGGCTGGGCAGTAACTCTGAACCTCAGAGGGGAGGGTCTGGATTCCAGAACTTTCCCTGACAGGAGACCAAGTTCCTCCTTTGGAGAATTGACCTTGTATCATCCCAGAAGAGTGGGTGGAATGCTTGGGTTTCCTTGGGTTCCTGAAGGGCCTTCTGATCTGGGGGTTTACCTACAAAGTTTCCTTCAAGAGGACATAACACTGCCAGCAAGAGGTGACTCTCAGCCAATCAACATCCTATGTTATGTATGTTAAAGATAATGTGATCTCTCCCTGGTGCATTACGTTTCTTAAAATGTTGGATTTTATTTGATTTAATTCAAATATCTTTAGTTTTTATATAGTATAGCCATTTGATACTGTTTATGAATTCCAAACATAGATATTGGATTATGTTTGTAAACTGGTCTCTTCCTATGGGCATAATAGATTGTATTAACTTCAGAGGTTTCACTTTTACTTTGTTAAATTATGGTCAGGGGTTGAAATGGCCCATGTCAGTAGGACATTGAGTCTTCACCCCCTTGGTGGGCAGGGACTCACTAAGAAAATGACATGGCAAAGGAAGTAGTTGGAGTTTTGATGCTGGATCCCAGGGAAGTAAACACAGAGGAGAAGAACACAGAGGAACAGAGATGGCTCTATAGACATGGCAGAGGCCTGGAAAGAGAGAGAACCTGATGGACTACTGTTGACCTTGTGGCAACACCAGAGCCGCCAAGCCCATAAAGAAACAAGCCCCAGACAGAGAGACAAGCCTTATGCCAGCCTACAGCTGAGACCAGAAGAAGCTGGGACCATGGAGTCTGAAGAAGAAGGCTGAATCCTCACAGAGACCAGCAGCCTTTGGCAACAGACTTTGGTGAGGGAAATAACTTACACTTTATGGCCTTGTGACTGTAAGCTTCTACCCAAAATAAACCCCCTTTGTCAATGCCAACAGATTTCTGGTACTTTGCATCAGTACCCCTTTTGTTGACTAAGGCATATAGTCAAAGTGTTTGATATTTTCTTTTTGATTTCTCCCCATTGCTTTGATGATTAAAAGGCCCTTAGAGCTGTTTTTTCACTTACCTTTTAAAATCCATCCAGAATTTTCTTTTGTCTGCAATGAAGTGGGAAAATACAAGTTTATTTTTAACCCAAAGAGCTATCCAGTTTTCACAGTACCAAACACTGAAAACTTTATCACTGGCCATGGTTTGGGCTTCTTGTTAACCTAGGTGTGTAGGAGCCATACTGGAGGAGATGCTTTCCACAGAATGAAGGCTACAGTGGACCAGGGCACCCTGTGACCATGCCAGAAGTGGACAGGCACAGTGGACCAGGGCACCCTGTGACCATGCCAGAAGTGGACAAGCTTGAAGGCCACAGTGGGAGGAAGCTCAGGTGTGGTGGGCTTGTTCTGGCCAGTGGTGGTGTGTGAGCAGGAGCGCTGAGCCCATACTGGGAGATTTTCTGTCCTCCCCATCCTGTAAAGTGACTTGGAGCACAAGCACACCAGATTTTCCAGTAGCTGTGAGACAAGTTCTTTTAGCATGGCACCCCTGAAGTTCTTAAGAACTTTAAGACAATACTAAGGATTGCCTTGCTGGCCTTAGCAGGGTGGCTGTGGACAACAACCAGGCTGACTTATCTTCACACCTTTCTCAGAATGACCAGGTGTCTTGCACAGGATGGAAGGTGTGTGAAGGGTCTGTAGAGACTAAGTTGAAGCTGCTTTCACCCAGTCTGATGTCCTGGAGTCAGTGAGCTTGGGGGTTACTGGGTTTTCCAACATACTCTGCATATGTGCTGCATTCTCTTAACTGTACTTTCTACCTTGTGCCTTGTAGTTGGTAGAAATGCTTCCTTTTGTTACCCACCCAGAGGAAAAAAACAAGGCAAAAACAAACTTAGGCAACCTGGCATTAGGTTCGAGACCTGATCCTGCCCAAATCCAGCAAGGCCACGTGTCTGAGTTCACTGTCGGGAGGATATAAGCAGCCAAAGTGATATACATGGCTAACCAGGGGAGGATTAAAGAACAGCTAGCAAGTGCATTTCTTCATCTTTTTTAGATAATGAGGCAGACGTACTTTCCCTTTAAGGACAAGCTGGGATGAACAAATGGAGATATTAAAAGATGATAGCTGATGGGTGGGGCAAGATGGCACCTGAGTGAATGCACTTCATAATTGTTCCTGCAAAAGGCCGGCTGAGTACAGTTGGAATCTTGCTGCAGTGGGCTGTTTTGGGGACTTGCAAGGCAGGAAGTGTTTGGACATTGATTTGGAGAGACTGGAACAGAAGTCGTGCTTGCTAAGGGTAGAGTTGTGGGTTTCTAACACTGAGGTCAGAAGTTGTGGAGAGGTGGGACTCTTCCCCCTAGGGCATTCCCTGAACTGTTAGTAGTGTGGCAACATTCCCAAGCCCTGTGTTCCCCAGAAGAATGGTCCCCAGGTCCATGACCGCTAAGCCACCGCAGCCCACTTTCCACAGACCCACAGGCCCCAAGCGGACAATATCCCAGACTTCCCACTCCCAAATCCAGCGCTCTGCCAAATCCAGTGCTCCCTGCCGTAAGGGAATACACTAGCCGTTCAGTTTTGGAGTGACTCTGTGAGTTGGAGGGTTTTGGTGGGAGGTGCAGAGGAGCCAAATGAGATGGGGGTTCAATTTTCAGGTCCTGACACCCCCCCTCTTTTTTTTTGAGCTGAGGAGCATTCCAGCTGGCTTGGGGAAAACTGGGGAAGAAAGGAAAGGCAAATCTGCCGAGGAAGCCCAATTTACCTAAAAGTGCTGGGATCGGAAATTTGGTCTGGGAGAAGGTGGAGTCAGAAAATCAACTAGGCAGCAGACTTGGCCCAGTTGTTATAGTGTCTGCCTACCACATAGGAGGTCTGTGGTTCAAACCCCCGGGCCTCATTGACCTGTGTGGAGCTGGCCCATGCGCAGTGCTGATGCACGCAAAGAGTACCCTGCTAAGCAGGAGGTTCCCCCACATAGGGGAGCCCCATGTGCAAGGAGTGTGCCCTGTAAGGAGAGCCACCCAGCATGAAAGAAAGTGCAGTCTGCCCAGGATTGATGCCGCACACACGGAGAGCTGACACAACAAGATGATGCAACAAAAAGAAACACAGATTCCCGTGCCCCTGACAACAACAGAAGCGAACAAAGAAGACACAGCAAATAGACACAGAAAACTGGGGGGGGGGGGGGAAGGGGAGAGAAATAAATAAATAAATCTTAAAAAAAAAATTCAACTAGCGCTCCTGTAGTACAACTAAGGGAGATGGACTGTAAGATGTGTTTTGAGGGGACCGGGAGAGAGTGAGGGTTCAACAGTGAGCCCCTGATACTAATGACTATGCTTGTGAGCTGATAAGCCTAAAATAAGAACAAGGCCTAGAGCAACATTGTGTCCTGTGTCTATTTGAAATTATCCCCAACATTACCAGTTTTATTTTAACACATTCTAACTTTTTGGTACTAAGAGATACTCCAGACTCTTTTTGTATATTTCTTGACCTAGTCCTGCAGGCAGCTATTTCTCCAAGAAAATTCTTCTTGCAAAAATGCTTTTAATATCTAAAGTCTGGACACTATATGTGCCTTGCTACTGGGCCATCTCCATGGATATTACAAGAACACACATGTGTGTACACAATTCTATGTATATATACATATCTGCAAATATTTCTACATGCAACCCTGTGTAACTATATTTACCTCCACACAAATTCACACTGATGTGTCTGTCCCTAACTCATTAACAGAACAATCTAACATCCTCCCCTTGCTTATCTGAATCCTTCCACACCATGTTGGGAAGCATATTTTCCATATTCCATTCATTTACTTCATTGCTTAATTCCAGTGTACATGTATAAAAGTAAAATTTGTTAACCCATACCCTGATGGGACACAATATCAAATAGAGTAGCATACCTGTGTACAGTGCCCATTGATTTCATATTACAGATACTGTTCATATCCAATATTACTAATCCAGCATCTTTTACTCCCATACCCCTCAGATAGGGCATTTGATGCATTTACAATACAGTTAGATTATTTTTGAACTTGGATGTTGTCAAGTTCAATGGGTTTTGAAAAATACATAATGTCATATGCCTGCAATCCCAGTATAACAGAGAATAATTTCACTGTTCTGAAAATTTATCAATAAATCAACCACAAGTAAAGATATAGAATCAGTTATTAAAAGCCTCCCAACTAATAAGTGTTCTGGGCCAGATGGCTTCAGAGGTGAATTCTACCAAACTTTCCATAAAGAACTAATGCCAATCTTGCTGAAACTCTTCCAAAAAATTGAAACAGAAGAACATTGCTTAACTTATACTATGATGCCAATATTGCCCTAATATCAAAGCTGAACAAAGATGCCACAGGAAAGGAAAATTACAGACCAATCTCTCTAATGAACATAGATGTGGAAATCCTCAACAAAATACTTACTAATCATATTCAGCAGCACATTAAACGAATTATACACCATGACCAGGAGGAATTCATTCCTCGTATGCAAGGATGGTTCAACATAAGAAAATACACTAATGTAAACACCACATAAACAGATTGAAGGAAAAAAATCACATGATCATATCTGCAGATGCAGAAAAAGCATTTGACAAAATACAGCACTAATTCTTAATAAACAGAAACCCTGACAATTGCATACATAAGATCACAGATGGTTCCCATTTGCCCTTCACCAAGATCTAGGAATCAGTGGTCTCTGTGTTCTCAGGTCAAGAGTGGCATCAGCCCCATATAGTGGCCACTGGCTGGCCATCTTATGGTCTTCCCCTACCAACCTACTTCCACAGGCCTCCCCAGGATTTTCTCAGCCAAAGCCAGATCCCAAAGCAGAGATATATGAAGGGCAATCCCAGGATAAGGTCTCATCCCCAAATGGGTCACCACCTTGGGGACTTTGCCTAAAACACCCATTGTATTTCCGCTTAAGAATTAACTTACCTTTAGAGACCAGTCATCATACTGTTAGTCCACAGGAAGCTTCTGAGCTTAGATGGAAGGATGTCAACTGTCACAGGAATTTAGTGCAGGTTCCCAAAAGTGGCATTAATGAAGTTCTTTTAGTTATCTGAGAATAATTTCCTATAGATGGCTTCAGGCTTGGTTGATCGTTTAAGATGCAACTCTAAGGAAGCAGCTGTGGCTCAAGCATTTGAGCTCCCATTTACCATATGTAGGACTCAGGTTCAATTCCTGGAACCTCCTGTTAAAAAATAAAGGCATCCCAGACCTGTGCAGTGAGGTGCAGCCCCTGCCCCCACATGCAAAATGAAGCACCAAAAAGAGGATGGTGCAACCAGATAGAAAAAAAAGATACAATCCCTTACCTTTGCTCCCAAACCCATAGCAGATTTCAATCACTTCTTTCAAATGCAGACATTCTGAAAGCTAGAAGCATCAGTGTAAATGCAGTATGGGATATAGCCACAGGCTTCTTTCAACTACTCCTGCCCAGGTGGCAGGGTAAAAATTGGAGGGCCTCTGGGACACTCCCCAGTCTGGGGCAAATCCCATTCCTCACTTTTCCTAGCCCTATTAGAGAATCACTGGCATGGAGGCAGACATTTAGCTTCTACCCAGATGAACTTTCTAGATCTCTGTGGACATTTCCTAAAAGGACACAGCGGAGAGTTGATGGGCATAAGAGAGGGAGGACTCTGAGAGTGTGAGGACTCCATGGAGGGAGCCAAGCACCTGGGGGGAGGAGGGTGATGTGAAATGGTGGCCCAGTGTAACATCACATATATCTGATCAAGATGTCCCCGGTCTACAATCGGAGCCTGGGCGTGACAGCTGGAGCTGGGATAAAATATGGAGAGAAGAGTCTGGGTGAAGGGAGGATGCTCTCTGGCACCTGTTCCTCCTTCTTGACTCCCCATGACATGTTTCCCAGTTGGGACATACTCCTGTCCAAATCTGGGGCCAGGATCCAGGTATCTGCTCCCCTTCCACAGCTTCCCTCTCTGCCCTTGGGGCAGCTAAAGAAAAAGCAGTGGAACACCAGGTGAAGCCCCTTTTTGGGTCAGAAAGGAAATTCCACAATTCACATGCTCAGGGAACACAGGAAGCCCATTAGCAGGATGTGCAACTGTGGGGAATTTAAATGGAGGATTTTGTCATTGACCCAGAAGACATAACCACCAGATGGCAGTGACAATCTGTTCATAGGACATGGTGTTGACTGTTTTGTAGGATGGACCCCTACAGAAAAGCTTCCAAAAGCCACAGGTGGGAAGGAGCCCCCGAAGAGGAAGCAGGGCAAGGAGTGCCAAGGTAGCTTGGGACCATATAAACATCCCTGCTTACCTACAAATTGAGAGCCTATGTTGGGCTAATTTCCTGGGGTATGCAAAGCCAGTTAATGCTAAATGGCTAAAAAATGTTTATTGGGCTAATTTTAAGACAATTGCACGTGTAATTATTTGAGTTTAGCTGCACCCCAAAGATCTCAATATAAATTTATTTCTTCACAGGTATTTTCTCAAGAGGATTTTCTGCAAAAGTGACAGCTAGGCAAGCCAGTCATGACAGTTTTAAAGCTATTATATCTGAAATGACTCATCAGCATTCCCAACACTGCTAAGCTCCTCCCACAAATGATTTGTCCCTGACCCTGTGCTGAGAGCTTTCAATGTGGAGGGATTCCTAGGGAAGCCTCCTCCTAGGGATGCATCCCCAAGGGCTGCTGCACAGGATGACAATCATCATAAAGTTAAACACACCATTTGGAAGGTCTTTCATTTCTTGGTAGTGTAAGGGTAAGGCCACATTGAGACAATAGGAATAGAACTACATTAGGAAATGGGAATTGCAAGTGCCTTCAGATAAATAAATAACTTAGGCTGTCTCCAAGGAGAGTGTTAATAAATAACTTAGGGCTGTCCCCAAGAAAAGGGCCAAAAAATAACATGGGACTGCTCACAAGAAAGGGCTTTTAAAAAAGAAAAAAATAGATACACTATCTTCAGCTAACCACAGTGTTCTGCTTCCGTGCCTGCTTGCTTGCTAGTAACTCCTCCCCCCCATCCTCAAAGGCTATAAAAACACCTCTTCCCTTAACTCAGGGCTGCTGTCTCCTCCGCATAGAATGAGACAGTCACTGCGCAGCTAATGAAGCTCTCAATTAGAGCTTTATTCAAAGTCTGAGTCTGGTCAATATCACTAATCTATAACAGTAGATAGATGTTTGTTTATTAAGAGACAATTCTAGGCCAAGTAATGCCATATATAATGGCTTCCTGATTCTTTTTTTAATGTCAACTGACTTTCTTAAAGTAAACTCCCATGGGGATGCCTAAATCAAGGCAAAGTCCCACCTGGGTCTCTTATGACCACTTTCTGTCCTGGTCTACAGACCACAACCCTGTTTCCTACTCAGGCAGTTGCCTAAATAAGACTGACTATAGGCCCTGGGGCCAGTGAGGCCAAACTAACTGTGGCTATATTTACCTACAGACACATTCACACCAATATTAATGTCTACCTATTTAGATATGTCTATGCATATTAACTTAAAAGTACACAATAAACCCTCTCTATCACTCTGTTTACAGGTGCTTTGACACAATTGTACATGATTTTTTTTTTTGCATGGAAACATGACAATTTAAGACAACTCCTTTCCCCCTCCCTGTCCTTTTTATGTAGTCCCTAACCCTCCCATTCCTCCATAAGCTCAGGAACAATGCGGTTTTTGGTCAGCAGAATCCTGCTCATTCCCTGTCTTTCCCCACCAGCCATCCCCTGAGTGGTCACCTTCTCTGAGTCCCGTTCTTCCTGGGCCACAGACCCACAGATACACAGCCCTGCTTTCACAGCTCTGATCCTGTGGGCAGAAGATGCAGATTAATGCCACGTGGTGGTCCAGGGTCATGGCAAACCTAGGCATCCCTGTTAGCTCTGATGATGATTTCAAAGTAGAAATCTTAACTACTTACAGATGCTTTTAGCTCTTGGTATGTATTTTATTTAAAGGATTTCTATGAACAGGAGAGCCAGTTAGGAGAGTTTGGTACATAAATGAAATAACAAACTGGTGTTATATTATTTATGGAAAAATAAAACAATAGAGGAATTTCTGTGACTGGATCTGCCAGGTAAGGGGCTTTGAATTTTTGTGATGTGGTGGGGTTTTTTTGAGGTCCCAGGGCCAGGGATTGAACCTGGGACGTTTTAAGTGAGAAATCATCACTTATCCCCTGAGGCTTTTTTTTCATTTGTTTCCTTGGTGTTTCTTTTTTGTTGTGTTTTTCAGAAGGCACCAGGAACCAAACCCAGAATCTCCCATGTTGGAGACAGGCACTCAATACTTAAGCCACAGTCAATCTCCTGAACTGTTTTTACTTAACAATAACTCCCTGATTCTTTTAATAGTTCATAGTAATTGGGAGAATAATAAAAGAACAATAAATCTCTTACTCCGTTAATGTCTTATTTATGCCCAGTCATTTTAGGATTTCAGTTAGGGGTCAAGAGTCAAAACAGCTTTGAAATAATTTTTAAACAAAAAAAATCTGTGATTAAAATATTAGTTTCTTTTTCATAATAACCATTTCCAAAGATGATCATGAATTTAATTCTAGACATAATTTGCTTATGTTGGCTTATTCAAGGATAAATAAGGTAAAAGATAGTGAATCAACAAAAGCTCCCTCAGGCTCTATTCCAATTCTACAATTGACATATGTGTCCTAGGCCCTCAGTTAGGGATGGGGATACTGAGGCCATGTGAAGGAAAGGGACAGACCAAGACCCATAAACCTGAAGAGGCAAGGGAGAACCAGGGTCAGCACTGGGCTCTCTTTCACATTCAGGACAGACCTTTGGTGTTTTGTCTGTGGGGAATGGGGCGGGTTCCCTCTCTCTGAAGCTATGTGTAATAGTCTGAAGATGTTGCCTGCAGACCAAGGTGGGGTTCAGAGAGGAATGGGGTGACCCTGAATTTCTGAGGTCCAGACCTCAACATGTCTTCTTTACCCTTAAACATGGCTACTGCTTACTGTGGTCTCATCAGTCCTGGCCCCACTGCTCAATGTCTGGTGGCCTTGGTCAGACCCAAGGGAGAAGAAGCAGATTTTCTGTTTGCTATGCAACCAGAAAATGACTCAAATTCAGAGGGCAAGTGCTGGGCGTCTTGAATGAGAAGAGCCACTTCTCTTCTGGGCTGAGGGTTCTGGCTCCAGACAAAAATGAGGGAATCCCAGTAGAAAGCTGTGCCCTACAGAGTTAGATGGTATGTGGGGGGAAAGGGTAGATATCATTCCCAGGTTTCTGCTTTTAAAATAGTTGAATAAACTGAGAAAATTGATTCACTTGTGAAAAGTACTTGAAATCATTATGTAAACTGTGATATGATAAAATTCTTTAAGCAATTGCAATTCATTCAACAACAAGGTGACAAATCCTATCAAATAGCAGTGACATGTCCTTCACCCTGTCTAGTTGCTGGGTTTGGCATTCCTGCACAAAGGTCCTTTCACACTGACCCATTCCCTTCCTTCACCAGCACTCTTCCCACCTTCTCTTCCTTCCTATATTAACTTATTTTCTTCTGAAATTAACAAAGACTTTGCATAAAGAATTCAATCAAGAAAAAAAAAATGGAGAGAGGCAAGATGGTTACAGATTAAGTATACCTACATCATCTCGCCTAAATAAAACAACTGAGTGCAGCAAAACCCTTCCCGACTGAGCTCTTTTGGTAACCCAAAAAGCAGGAGGCTTAAGGGCATCCATATGCAGAGAGCATAAAAAAAAAGAATGATTGTGCAAGGTGAAACCATGAGTTTCTGATGCTTCATGCAGGAGCTTTTGGACAGCTGAGCCCCTCCCTCAGGGCAGGAAGCCACAGCATTCCCTGACTCTTGCCAGTCAGTCAGCTAGAAGAGACAAATTCTGAGAGTGGGAGGGTTCTGGTGAAAGGTGGAGAGGGGTCCCCTGAGTGTGGGTTCTATGATCTGGACCCCCCTTTTTTTAGCTTTCAGAAGCATACCAGCTGGACTCTAGAGAAATCAGGAAGAAGGGAGAGGTAAATCTGCTGAGGCAGTCTGATTTACCTAACCTCCCTGGGATAGGGAAAATTAGTCTGGGAGAAGGTGGAGCCAGGCAATTAACTAGTCCTGTACAACTCCTCTAAGGGAGGGGGACAACAGGAAGTGCTTAATAAGCTTCCAAGAGCATATTTAGGGTTCCCAGGAAGGCGTGGGTGCTCTCTTTCAAAGAGACTGGTCATTTCGATGCTACCAGCTTGTTTCTTGATTGGTGTGATTCCACTTTCTTGATTTTCTCATTTCTGTGTGTACTTATTTTGGCAATCAATGCTGTCTCATTTCCCTCCTGCATCTTTCTAACTTCCACCTTCTGTTGTTGTCCTTACATTCCAATTACCTTTGTTTAGTCCCCATTTTTTCTGACTTTTTAATTCTAACCGTTTTGTTTTCTATCCTTTATTAACTTTCTATTTTTATCCTTTCTTTTCTCTTTCCCTCTCTCTTCATCATACTGACCTGTTAATTCACACTATATTCTTTTTGATATTCAGTTCCCCATTTCCTTGGAGGTGCACAACTTTTTTATTCCTGTATTTCTACACAGTTACATGAGTTTAATATCCAATCCCTTAGGTCTTATATGATTCTTCTGCTAACATTTACTATCAATATTACTATTAAATCTTTTTTTTTTTTCACTTCTTTTGCTTCTACTGGATGTAAACTTTTTCATTCAAGGGAACTTAGACAACAACAAGGAAATAAAATAAGAAGAAAAAAGTATAAAATAGAAAACTTAATACACGCACAAAAACAGCAACTAAATAAAACCTGAGACTACATGGAGGACATAACCAACTGAAAAAACCCATCAAGATAAAATGATGAGCAGAGAGCAGCAAAAAATTACAAAACATACCAATAATCAGGAAGACATGGCCCACACCAATGAAAAAACTTAAAACCAGGAAGAGAAGCAGAACATTGAACAACTAAACAAAGATGTCCAAACTAATATCATGGATCATTATAATGAAGTGAAAGAAGAGATTAAGGATATTAAGAAAACACTTGCAGAGTGTACTGAAGAAATTGTAAACATATGGAAAAAGATAACAGAATTGTTGGTAATGAATGGCCCAATCCAAGAAATAAAAAAAAATAAAAAAAAAACACTCTAAGAAAATAACAGCAGAATTGAATAGGCAGAGGAAAGAATTATTGAGGTGGAAAGCATTAAATCTGAAATCAAAGAAAGAGTAGAATTATTAGATAAGAAGTTAGAAGAAATCCAATAGAGACTTAGGGATCTGAATGACAACACAAAATGCACAAATATCTCAGAAGGAGAAGATAAGGGAAAGGGGACAGAAGGTTTTTTGGAGGAAATAATGGCTGAAAAATTCCCAAACTTACTGAGGGAGATGGATGGTACATGCCCAGGAATCACAGCACAACCCAAACAGTATAAATCCCAAAAGGCCTAGTCCAAAACATATCTGTGAAATTATCTGATGCTCAAGACAAAGAGAAAATATTGAAAGCAGCAAGAGAAAAGAGAACCATCGAACACAAGGGAGGCTCAATAAGATTAAATGCTGATTTCTCATCTGAAACCATGGATGCAAGAAGACAGTGGTATGACATAGTCAAGATACTAAAAGAAAAAAGTTTCCAGCCAAGAATACTCTATTGAGTAGAACTGGCATTCAAAGTTGATGGAGAGCTCAAAATATTCACAGATAAACAGAAACTAACAGAGTATGCCAATAATGAATGTGCTCTTCAAGAAATACTAAGGGGAATTCTGTAGCTTGAAAGAAAAAAACTGAAGTCAGAGTTGGAGGACAGTTTAAGATGAACAAAAAAGACAAAAAAAAATAAAAACAACATATGACACACACAAATTCAAAGAAAATATGGCTAATGTAAGTAATTTCTTGTGAGTAATAGCACTGAATGTTAATGGATTAAACTCACCTGTCAAGAGACACAGATTGGCAGAATGGATAAGAAAATGTGACCCATCTATATGCTGTCTATATGAAATTCACCATAGACCCAGTGATTCAAGAAGGTTGAAAGTGAATAGCTGAAAAATAATATTACAAGCAACTAATAACCAAAAAAGGCAAAAGTAACTATACTAATATCAGACAAAACAGACTTTAAAAACAAAACTATTGTGAGAGACAAAAATGGGCACTACATATTAGTAAATGTGGTAATCTATCAAGAAAGAACAATCATAAATATTTATACACCTAATCAGAGTGCCTCAAAATACATGAGGCAAACACTGGATAAACTAAATGGAGGAATAGATGACTCCACAATCATTGTGGGAGACTTTAATATACCATTATCATCACTAGACAGAACATCTAGACAGAGAATCAATAAAGAAACAAAGATTTGAATAATTTATTAGAGAATCTGAACCTAATAGACATATGCAGAATACTACAACAAAATACAGCATAAATATATTCTTCTGAAGTGCATATGGATCATTCTCCCAGATAGACCACAGGCTAGGCCACAGAGAAAGTCTCAATGAATTCAGAAAGATTGGAATCATACAAAATAATTTCTCTGACCACAGTGGGATGAAACTGAAATTCTGCAAGGGCTGGAGAACCAGATTAGGCACAAGGATATAGAAGTTAAGCAACACACTCTTAGACTAACAGTGGGCCCAGGAGGAAATCTCAAAAGAAATCAGCAACTACTTTGAAATAAGTGAAAATGATAACACAACATATTAAAACTTATGGGATGCAGCAAAAGCTGTACTGAGAGGGAAATTCTTAGCCATAAATTCATATATCAAAAGAGAAAAATAGCTAAAATCAAACAAATAACTGCACATTTAGAGGAATTATTGAAAGAATAAATAACACCAAAGGATGAAGAAAGAAAGAAAGAAAGAACAAATTTCAGAGCAGAACTAAATGAAAAAGAAAATAAGAAAGCACTAGAAAAAATAAACAGAACAAAGAGTTAGTTCTTTGAAAAAACCAATAAAATTGACAAACCCTTAGCTTTTTCCTGTGTTTGTTTAACACAGAAAAAAGAGCAAAGATGTGAATAGACAAAATAAGAAATGAGAAAGGGGATATCACCACTGAACCCACAGAAATAAAAAGAATCATAGGAGGATATTTTGAAAAACTATATACCAACAATAACACATAAGCAGTTGACATTCACAAAGGAAGAAACTGATGATCTCAACAAACCAATCACAAGTAAAGAGAAAAAACCTCTCATTAAATCCTCCCAACAATGGAGAGCCCTGGGTCAGACAGCCTCGCAGGTGACTTCCACCAAACATCTGGAAGGAACTACCTCCAATTCTGCTTAAACACTTACAAAAAATTGAAATAAAAGAAACATTGTGTAACTCATTCTATGATGTCAACATTACCATAACACCAAAGGCAAACAAAGACACCATGAGAAAGAAAATTAACAGACCAAACTCTCAAATGAACCTATATACTTAAATCCTTAACAAAATACTTGCTAATTGTATTCAGCAACACATCAAATGAATTATCCATGACAAAGTGGATTTCATCCCTGGTATGCAATGAAATCTAAACATAAGAAACTTAATCAGAGTAATACACCATATAATCAGGTCAAATAAAAATCACATGATCATATCTATAGATGTAGAAAAAAGCATTTGACAAAATACCCACCCTTTCCTAATAAAAATACTGCAAAAGTAAGAATAGAAGGAAACTTTCTGAACAGGATAAAGGATATATATGAAAAACACACATCTAACATCATATACATGCTGAAATTGTAAAATCTTTCCCTCTAAGATTAAGAACAAGACAAGAATACCCATTATCACCTCTCCCATTTAAAATTGTGTTAGAAGTACCTTGTCAGGCATGAGGCAAGAAACAGATATAAAAGGCATCCAAATTGGAAAGGAAGAGGTAAAATTTCATTCTTTGCAGATGACATGATTCTCTACATAGAAAGCCATGAGAAATCTAAAACAAAGCTTCTAGCATTTATAAATGTGTTCAGTAAAGTCACAGTGTATAATACCAAAGTGTAAAAATCAGTAGGATTTCTCTACACCAATATTAAACAATCTGAGGAGGAAATCAAGAAAAAATACCATTTGCAATACCAATTATAAAATCAAATACCTCGGAATAAATATATTTATTTATTTATTTTTTCATTGACTTTGTAATAATATTACATTAAAAATATATATATATATATGAGGTCCCATTCAACCCCACCACCCCCACCCCACCTCCCCCCCCCCAACAACACTCATTCCCATCATCATGACACATCCATTGCATTTGATAAGTACATCTTTGGGCACCTCTGCACCTCATGGTCAATGGTCCACATCATGGCCCATACTCTCCCACATTCCATCCAGTGGGCCCTGTGAGGATTTACAATGTCCGATGATTGCCTCTGAAGCACCATCCAGGGCAGCTCCTTGTCCCAAAGCCGCCTCCACCTCTCATCTCTTCCTGCCATTCCCCATACCCATATCAGCCACCCTGTCCACTTTTCCCACTCCACTCCAATGCCAACTTTTCTTTGTGGACCTTGGATTGGTTATGTCCATGGCATCTCTATGTCAAGAGGAGGCTCAGGTTCCACATAGATACTGGATGCAATCCTCCTGCTTTCAGTGGTAGGCACTCTAGGCTCCATGGTGTGGTGGTTGTCCTTCCTCAACTCCATCTTAGCTGAGTGTGCTGAGTCCAATAAATCAGATTGTAGGTGCTGGAGTCTGTTGAGGCTCAGGACCTGGCTATCACATTGTCAGTCCAGAGATTCAAATCCCCTAAATATATCTTAAACCCCAACACTAACTGCAACTCCAGCACATTAGCATGAAAGTCTTATGAAGAGAGCTCCCATCTGAGTCCAGATTCATCACACATAAACACCAGTTCCAAAGAGGGGCCATCTGACCTGGTAGTTAACCCCATCTGCCATGACCATAACTCCAATGGGTCTCTTTAGTCCTCACAGGAACCAATACCTGGGGGTTGTATCTGCTTTATCTGTCTCTTAGACTCTGCTCAGTTGTGCATAAGGGCAATCCTTCTGACAGCCTCCAGACTCTTTTTTAGAGACTCATAGCCATATAAACTCATTTCTCCTTTCCATTTACCCCTTACATTAGGTGAAACAGCATTTTAAAGTCATGTTATTTTATGTAGACAGGGATATTCTGCTGATCCGCATTGAACCTTCTGTACAAGGTCATTTTCCAGTTGCATCATCAGTTGGTAGTTGATAGTGATCCCTTGGTGCCTTGGAGGCTCATCCCCGGGTGTCATGTCCCATGCTGGAGGGAAGGCATTGCATTTACATGCTGAGTTTGGCTTCGAGACTGGCCACATTTGAGTAACATGAAGGCTGACAGGAGGAAATTCCCAGGCACAATGCTGCTCTAGGCCTTGTTCTTATTTTAGGCTTATCAGCACACAAGCATAGACATTAGCGTCAGGGGCTCACTGTTGAAACCTCACTCCCTCCCGGTCCCCGCCACTGCACCTCGGAGACTGTCACTGTTCCCCTACAGACCACGACAGAGCACCACTGGCCAGGAACCCAGTAACCCCCTGCTGTGGTTTTTAATTGTTGCCACTATGAGTATATCCAAACATTACCATGCACCCTGGACATATGTTCTGTACAGCTCCCTGTCAGCCATATATCAGTAGGAATAAATTTAAACATGTAAAGGACTTATATTAGAGAAAAATCCCTAACATTGTTAAAGGAAATCAAAGAACACTTAAATAAATGGAAGAATACTCCCTGTTCTTGAATAGGAAGAATAAACATCATTAAGATGACTTTCCTATCCAAACCCATCTACACAGTTAATGTGCAAACCCAATAAAAATCAACACAGAATTTTTTAATGAACTGGAAAGACTAACTATGAAATTTATTTGGAGAGGAAAGTGGCCCCAAACAGCCAAAGACATTTGAAAATGAAAAATGAAATGTGAGGAAAAATATTACCTGATGTTAAATCATACAATAAAGCTACAGTGGTCAAAACAACATCGTATTGGCAGAAGGATAGACACACTGACCAATGAAACTGAATTGAGAGTTCAGACACATATCCTCATATATACAGTCATCTGATATTCAAGAAAATACAAATCCCACTAAACTGGGAAGAATGGCCTCTTAAACAAATGGTCCTTGGAGAACTGGATATCCATATGCAAAAGAAGGAGAGGATTACCAACTCATGCCTTATACAAAAATCAACTCAAATAAATGAGAGATCTAAATATAAGAGCCAAGACCATAAAGACCTTGGAAGACAATGTAGGAAGCATCTACAGGAACTTGTAATAGGAAATTGCTACATGAACTTCACATCCAAAACACAAAAGCCAAAGAAAAAATAGATAAATGGGACCTCCTCAAAATTAAAGTATTTTGCACCTCAAAGGCGATTATCAAGAAATTAAAAAGACAGCTTGCCCAATGGAAGAAAATATTTAATAATCATATATCTGATAGGATCCTAATATCCAACATATATAAAAAATCCTATTTCTCAAAAATAAAAAGACAAACAACCCATTCAAAATGTGTGCAAGAGATTTGAGCAGATCCTTCTCCAAAGAAGAAATACATATAAGGCTGTGAGTCTCTAAAAAGAGTCTGGAGGTTTTCAGAAGGAATACCCCTATGAACAAGTGAACAGAGTCTAAGAGACAGATAAGGTAGATACAACCCCAGGTATTGGTTCTTTTGAGGGATAAAGAGACCCACGGGTTCTATGGTCATGGCAGAAGGCGTTCACTGCCATGACAGATGGCCATTCTTTGGAGCTGGTGTTTCTGCGTGATGGAAATGGACTCAGAGGGGATCTCTTTTCACAAGACTTGCATGCTACTTTATTGGAATTGTAGTTGGTGCTGAGTTTAAGATATATGTAGGGGTTTTGAATCTCTGGACTGATAATATGACACCCAGGCCCAGAGCCTCAACAGACTTCAGCTCCTACACTTTGACTTATTGGACTTACTCCACTCAGCTAACATGGAGTTGAAGAAGGTCAACCACCACAACATGGAGCCTAGAGTGTCTACAACTAGAAGTGGGAAGAGTGCATCCAGTACCCATGTGGAATCTAAGCCCTCACTTGACATAGGTGTGCAATGGACACAACCAATCCAATGTCCACAAAGAAAATGTGGAATGGGTGTGGGAACGGTAGCCATGGGGGCTGCTGGGTGTGGGCAACGGGAGGAAGAGATGAGATGTGGAGGCGTTTTCGGGACGGGGAGTTGTCCTGGATAGTGCTTCACGGACAATTACGGGACACTGTAGATCCCCCCAGGGCCCACTGGATGGAACGTGAGAGAGTCTGGGCTATGATGTGGACCATTGACTATGGGGTGCAGTGATGCTCAGAGATGAACTTACCAGGTGCAATGGATGTATCACGATGATGGGAGAGAGTGTTGCTGTGGGGGGAGTGGGGGGCGGGGGCAGTGGGGTTGAATGGGACCTCATATATATTTTTTAATGTAATTAAAAAAATAATAATAATAAATTTTTTTTTAAAAAAAGAAGAAATACAAATGGATAAAAGACACATGAAAAATGCTCAACATCACTACCTATTAGAGAAATACATAGCAAAGCTACAATGAGATACCATCTTACCAATTAGACTTGAGGCTATTAAAGAAATAGAGAACTACAAGTGTTGGAGAGGATGCAGATGAATGGGAACCCTTATCCACATTTGGTGGAAATGTGGAAGAATCCAGCCATTCTGGAGCTCAGTTTGGCAGTTCCTCAAAAACTAGCTACAGATTTGCCATATGACCAGCAATTTTACTGCTGGGTATATCCCCAGAAAAACTAAAAACCAGGACATAAACTGATACATGCACACCAACGTTCATAGTGGCATTATTCACTTTTGCCAAAAGTTGGAATCAACCCAAATGCCCATCAAAAGATGAATGGATAAACAAAATGTAGTATATACATACAACAGAATACTACTCATCTGTAAGAAAGAATACAGTACTAACACATGGGATAACATGGATGAACCTTGAGGACCTTATGTTGAGTGAAGTAACCCAGACATTGAAGGACAAATACTATATATCCTCTCTGACATAAATTAAGCAAATCAGACTGTTTCAGAGAGCTAGAGACTGGACGATATGCTTATAGGAAGTGGGGGGGGGTGTTGTGTGTGTGAGCTGATGTCTACATGAGAGAAATCTATGATAAAATGTGGGTAAGTTTTTGTGGAGTGAAGGGATAAGATGATGACATAGGTATACTATTGGGTGGGACTTTGAAGGCTTGGGGGGTTAGGGTTGGGAGGGTGGGTCAGCTGGCCCATGTAGTTGAGGAGAAGGGTTGGGTGAGGGGGAAAACATGGGAGATTGTCAGGTATGTGATTAAAACTATATGTTGAGAAAACTCTTTAGAAAATATATTAAGGAAAGGATACTTGTTTAAGGTGTTTGATGGGGAACATTTGGCACAGGATGTACCTGGGACAGACTTCTAGGGAGTGTGTGAGGGTTCATGTTCTCATATTGTGTTTTATTAGTGGGTGGAGATATGTACAATGAGTGGGAAGTTATTGTACCCCCATCCTGGGGAGGCCTGATATTCTCAAACAGAGGAGAGGGTGTCTCTCAAGAGCATGGGTGGTTCCCAAAGGGGGAGGATAGACTAGAGTGTCAAGCCCTCAGCATTGTTGTAAGTATCTATGAATCTTGTTCTCCAAGCAGTGAAGCTTGGTTGTCGCTGTGGGCCTTGAGGGGAGTGGGAGAGAGGAATAGAATAGATGGAAGTGGGGGTTACTGGAGGGCAATGGAAGTGTTCCACAAGATCTTACAAAAATGGATGGAAGCCCTGTTAAATTTCACCAAAAATATATAAAAGTGAATAGTCAAAAATGTAAAACATAATGTAACCAAAAAGTATACAGTCTAAAATATAAGCCATAATGTAAGCCATAACGGAATCACAGTTAGTAGTTATATTTTAATATCGGTACATCAGCTGTAGAAAGTGCAACATGCACATGTAAAAAGATCATTGCTGAGGAAGGGGGAAAAGGGTTTGATATTGGGTATATGGGAGTCACCTAATTGTATATGTGATTTTACTGTGACCTAAAACTTTAGAAGTTAAAATTAAAAATTTTTTAAATGATGTAGATACTGCAGAAGGAATGGAAGAGATTGCCTTGCCACCGTACTTGCAGGGCAACACCTATTACAATGATGAAACACAGAATATCAGGAACAAAGTTTTATGATATTTTTCATTTTTTAATACCCCAATTTATTTCTTTATTTTAGTTTTTCTAAATTATTATAAATTCTATGTCTAATCTATAAGCATGCCAATACTGTTTCATTATCCTTCTAATTGGATTTGGCAATATATTAGACTTAATTTTTGAAGAAATTTTGGATCACAGAGGGGATCCACTATGACAGGGCAAGAGTACTGGTGAGCGGTGTCATTGAAAGGGAATGCATGCGTGGAAGGGAGTTCTCCAGGGTATGCATATAGGATATATAGATATGTTCAGATGTTCATTGGATATTGTCATAGTGAATAGAGTTACACATGACAACTGAGGGAGTGCTGAGTTCCCATCCTGGGCAGCTCTGTTGCATCCCCCAGTGGAAGAGCATAATCCCCCAGGTGCAAGGGAAAAGACCCATGAAGAAGAATGGTCCAATGATGGGCCCTTTGTACTGATGATTATGCTTATGAGCTTCTGTGCTTGATATTTAAACTAGGCCTTGAGCTGCAGGGTGCCTAAGAGTTACCTCCTGAGAGCCTCCATGTTGCTCAAATGTGGCCACTCTCTAAGCCAAACTCAGCATGTAAATGCACTGCCTTCTCCCCAGCGTGGGACATGACACCCAGGGATGAGCCTACCTAGTGCTGATTTATTGCTACCAATCACCTGCTGGTGATGCAACTAGAAAAATTCCTTAAATCAAAGGGGGAGTGGTAAAGACAAATTAATTTATATGGCTAAGAGATTTCAAAATGTGTTGGAAGGTCATCAGAGGGGTCGCACTTATGCACATCTCAGTAGGATCTGAAAGACAGCCAAAGTAGATACAACCCCAGATACTGGTGCTCCTGAGGGCTACAGAGACACACAGGTCCTATAGTCATGACAGATGACTGTGGAATTCATTGCTTTGCAGTGGGCCTTACTTTGGAATTTGTGCTCCTTACTGTGATGGAGTTGGACTCAGATGTGACCTCTCTACACATGCCTCTTCTGTCATTTTTACTGAACCTGTGACTGATGCTGCAGTTTGTGTATACTCAGAAGACTTGAATCTCTGGATGGTCCATGTGTCATCTGGGCCCCGAACCTCAACAGAGTTGGAACACCTACTATTTGGTTCATTGGACTTACCCAGATCAACTGATGGGGAATTATAATGGTCAACCACCACACCAGGCAACCAAGAATGTGTACAACTGCGAGCAGGAGAATTGCATCCATCAGTCATGTGGGATCTAAGCCCCCTCTTGATTTAGAGATGGAGTGGACATCTCCGTCCCAAGTTACACAGGATGGAGGAATATATTACAGATTTTAGTGGGCTTGCTGGTATTCTACTATAGAACTCCTGTGACTCTAGCAATGGAAGAAAATTATGTCACTGATGTGGAGATTGTGGTCATGGAAGCTACTGAGGGCAGGGAGAGGGAGTAAGAGGTGTGATATGGGGCATTTTGGGGACATGGAGTTGTCCTGAATGATATTGCAGGGACAGATGAAGGACATTTTATATCCTGCCATAACCCACTAGGTGGACTGGGGTAGTGTAATCCACACCATAAACTATAATTCATGCTGTGCAGCAGTGTTCTAAAATGTATTCAGCAAATTCAATGAATGCACCACACTAATGAAAGAAGTTGTTGATGAAGGAAAAATGGGGGATGTGGGGGTGGCCATATGGGAACCTCCCATATTTTTTAATGTAACATTTTGTGTAATCTATGTATCTTTAAAATATTTATATACATATAAAATATATATTAGAGGAACCAGCAAGATGGTGGCAGAGTAAGGAGCTCCTAGAATCAGCTCCTGCTACAGGGCAGTTAGTAAACACACAGAGCTCTCTGGAGCTAGCTGAAGCACCAGTTTGGGTGCTCCAGGAAGCCAGAAGAGCATCCTGCAATGTCCTTGAAGGAGTAGAAGATTCATCTGAAGATGAATCTTCAGAGAAGACTCATAAGTAGAGTATTCCATGCCACGGAGGTCGGTGCTTATCATCCACTGGAGGCACAAGCCACCTTGGGAGCTGTTCCATGGCTGGAACTGAAAGCTCCACTTCCCCAAAATGGGGGAGGAAGAGTCAGTTGGGCACGAATTTCAGCTACTGATGAGTAAATTCAGTGTGCTATGGTATAATCCTGAGAACAGCTAAAGTTTGAGCCTGTTCAAGTCAGAAAGAGGTGGGTAGCCACCAACTTAACTCTGCACCTGGCACGGCAGGAAGCGGTGTAGACCGAGGATCCCAGTGCTGGTGGGGACCGGCTTCTTCCCACCCAGATTATATTACAGCTCAAGCCTAGGCCCCAGTGCCATATCCAACAGGGAGGAAGCTGCAGAGACCTGCATCAGCCTCTCTGGGAAATTACCATCCAAGCCATGGAGGCTGGTGACTATCCTACTCTGGCTGCAGGAGCCACCCCAGAGGCTATTCTGTGGCTGGAATTGGAAGCTCCATTTCCCAGAAATGGGGAAGGTGGAGACAGTTGGCTGCCAATTTGGGCTGCTGATTGGTAGACTCAGCTGGCTAAGATATAACCCTGGGAACAGCTGGGGTGTGAACCAGCCCAAGTCAAAAAGAGGCCAGTAGCCACTGTTCTGACTTCACCTACAGCCTGAGGGGAAGCCAGGCTGACTGAAATTCTCAGTGTTGGCAGGAACCAGTTTCTTTCATGCAGATCAGCCTGCAGCCCATCTAGGCTTTCAGCCCTGCCTCTGGCAGGGAGAAGCCTGAGGAGCCCTGCACCATCCTATACAGGTAACTGCAGGTAACTTTGGCTGTAAAAGACTGAAAAATCAGAAGCCTACCAGGGCAACTGCAGTCATCTTGGACCTGCACTAAATAGATTGCTGCCCACACCTGCAGCTCTATCCCTGTCCCAGGCAGGGGAGAAAAAGTTATGAAGCTTCATCAGTCTCTCTGGGCAACTACAGTCTAGGCCTGCACTTGGGTTATTCTACATAGCTGTGACTCTGTCCCTACCCCTGGCAAAGGAGAAAATTGGAAGAAGCTTCATTGGCCCCTGGCACAATGAGGGCAGCTTGAGCCTCCATAGCTTACAGCACCAACTACATGCTTGGCTCCTTCTGCTGAACCAGCAAGGGAGAAATGATAGGAAGCCCTAAACTAAAGAGAAAAACTGCACCCAGAATAAATACTCCAGTAAGCCTGATGCCAAGACACCAACAAAAATAGTACAATCCACACCAAGAAATAGGAAGCTAAGACCCAGTTAAAGGAACAAGATAAGCCTCCAGATGACATAAAGGAGTTGAGACAACAAATTATAGGTGTTCAAAGAGATCTTCTTAATAAATTCAATGAGATGGCCAAAGAGATTAAAGATATTAAGAAGACACTGGAGGAGTTTTTGGGACTTGGAGTTGTCCTGGGTGATGCTGCAAGGAAAGTTACTGGACATTGTATGTCCTCCCATGGCCCACTGGATTGAAGCTGTGAGAGTGTGGGCTATAATGTGGACCATTGACCATGAGGTGCAGTGGTGCTCAGAGATGTGTTCAACAAATGCAATGAATGTCTCATGATGATGGAGGAGGTTGTTACTATGGGGGGAGGGGGAGTGAGGGAGTGGGGGGTATATGGGGACCTCATAGTTTTTGAATATAATATTAAAATATAAAAATAAAGACAAAAATAAAAAATAAAAAAAAGAAGACACTGGATGAGCATGAAGAAGAATTTGAAAGCATACATAGAAAAATAGCAGATCTTATGGGAATGAAAGGTGCAATCAATGAAATTTAAAAAACATTGGAATCATATAAGAGCAGATTTGAGAAGGCAGAAGAAAGGATTGGTGAAATTGAAGAAATGGCCTCTGAAAGTGAACATACAAAAGAACAGAAGAAGAAAAGAATGAAAAAAAATTGAACAAGGTCTTGGGGAAAGAAATGACAGCAAAAGGGGCAGAAGAAATATTTGATGAAAAAATGGTAGATAATTTCCCAACCTTATTGAAAGACAGATCCCTGTCCAAGAAGTACAATGTAATTCCATCCAAAAAATATCCAAATAGACCAACTCCAAGACACATACTCATCAAAATGTCAAGGGCCAAAGAGAGAGAATTCTGAGAGCAACAAGAGAAAAGAAATACATAACATATAAGGGATATCCAATAAGAGTATGTGCTGATTTCTCACCAGAAATCATTGAGGCAAGAAGACAGTAGTCTGATATATTTAAGATACTACAAGAGAAAAACTTCCTGCCAAGAATCTTATATCCAGCAAGTCTGTCATTCAAAAATGAGGGTGAGATTAGAATATTCACAGATGAACAGAAACTGAGAGAATTTCTAAGCAAGAGACCAGATTTTTTAGAAACACTAAAGGGTGTGCTACAGCCTGAAAAGAAAAGACAGGAGAGAGGGGCCTGGAAGAAAGTCTAGAAATGAAGATTATATCAATAAAAGTAACTAATAGTGTCAAAAGAGTCATGAAAATACAATATAACAGATAAAACTCAATAGTCAGGAATAAACCTAACCAATGATGCAAAGCACTTGTATTCAGAAAACTGCAACTCAGTGTTAAAACAATTCAAAAAATGGCCTAAATAACTGGGAGAACATTCCATGCTCATGGATTGGAAGACTAAATATCATCAAGATGTCAATTCTACTCAAGTTGATATATAGACTTAATGCAATCCTAATAAAAATTCCACCAGCATTAAAGAAAAAATTGAAAGCACAATTATTAAATTTATTTGGAGTGGTAAGGAGTCCTGAATAGCTGGAACATCATAAAAAGGAAAAGCAAGCCCTCATCTCCAGACTTTAAATCATAATACATACATATAGTGGTAAAAATAGCATGGTTCTAACCTAAAGACAGACACAATAGACCAATGGAATCAAATTTATGGTTCAGAAACAGACTCAGATATATATTCAAGTGATTTTTTACTAGCCTGTCAAAGTCACACAGCTTGGACAGAACAATCCACTCAACAAAAGGCATTGAAAATATTGGACATCCATAGCTGACAATAGGAAAGAGGACTCCTATCTCACACCTTATCCAAAAATTAACTCAAAATATATCGCAAACTGAAAATAAAAGCAAGGACCATAAAACTTATAGAAGAAATTTTAGGAAAATATCTTCAGTACCTGGTGGTGGGTAGTGGATTCTTAGAAGAGATAAGAGAAGGACTGAGTGGACTACTGATGTTTAATGTATGTAGAATTTTTAATTAGCTTTACTGTAAAGGTATGGAAATGTATAGAGTGGATGGTAACACACAGTGAGTAACAGCTGGTTTATAAATGGGGATGTTGCTGAAAATGGTAGTCTAGTTATATAAATGCCAATTGACAGAATGCTAGGAAATAATCTAGGAACTAATTAGCATAGTAAACTAAGAGGTGGGTGAGAATTGTGATTGATGATACAGATGCAAGAGTGTCCTTTGTTAGGTAAAACAAATGTAGATCACTACTGCAGGGTGTTGGGAATGTGTAGAAGGATGGGAAAAACACAGCTGGAGTCACCTATGGACTGTGGTTAGTAGTAATAATATAATATTCTTGCACTTCTATGAAAGATGTTCTGTGTTGGTACTGAGGCAGTTCAGAAAAAGTGAGCCAAGTGTACACTATGGACATGGTAACAATCAGTTGATATTATTTCATCTGTAGCAAATGACACACCACATTGTGGTGTGTTGATGGAGGGGTGTTGTTTGAGAATTCTGCACATGTGCATGATTTTTTATAAGTTTACAACTTCTGTCATAGACAATATTTAAAAAATAATGAGGTGGGTTGGGGGAAAACACAACAAATGTAACATAAGGACTATGATTAATAGTAAGATTTTGACAATATTCTTTCATAATTTGTAACAAATGTCTCATGACAGTGCAAGGTGTTGGTGGAGGGTTGATGTATGGGACCCCTGTATGATGTTATGCAGGTTTGCTTTGTAAGTTCACAACTTATACTATACACTTAATTGTTTATGTATGCTCATATATGAATGATGTAAAGATAATAATTGGATTGGTCAGGGGAAACTTGTTTAGTAGTAATATTTTGACAATACTTTTTATTAGTTAAAAAGTTTTAAAAATAATATAAGTTATTGGTGGTAGGGTGAGATATTATATATGTTTGTTTGATGTTATATATGTTTTGTAAGTTTACAACTACTATGCACTTACTGTTTATGTATGAGTGATATAGTTCAATGAATTTAAAAATACATTAGAGACAATAAATGCAGATTTTCAATGTTCAATGACAGAATTAGTGATTTCAAAGACAGAACACCTGAACTGGAAAAGACAGGAAAGTAAAAGAGAAGACAGTGGAAAAAGTGAAACAAGTGTTCAAGAAATCAAAAAACAATGCAAAGTGCACAAATTTACACTATTGGTTTCCCTGAAGAAGAGAATGGAAAAGGGGTAGAAAGAATATTTGAGGGAATAGCAAATGGAAACTTCCCAACCCTTATGAAGGATATAAATATCAAAATCCAAGAAGGACAATGCACCAGAAGTAGAGTAAATCCAAATAGACCTACTCTGAGACACCTGCTATTCAGAATGACAAACATAAGAGATAAAAAGAATTCTGAAAGCAGCAAAAGAAAAGCATCACGTGCAATAGAACCTCAGTAAGATTAAGTGCTGACCTCACATCTGAAACCATGAAGAAGAGAAGAAAGTGGTATGAAGTCCTTAATGTACTTAAAAAGAAAAATCCATCAGCCAAGAATTTTGTATCTGGCAAAGCTGAACTTCAAAAATGAGGGTGAGTCCAAAGTTTTCACAGGAAAAAAAAAAACGAACACTAATAGAATGTTACCAAAAGGCTTACAAGAGATACAAAAGGGACTACTGCATCCTGAAAGGGAAAAAAAGAGAGAGACTTGGAGAATAGTGTTGAAATGAAGATTATTACAAAGGGTGAAATAAATGGTAAAAACACATAAAATAGTATGATATTGTTGTAGAATTTGAGAGAGGTTCAATTATTTGTGTATAGAGAGGCCAGGACTCAGGAATGATTTTGAGAAGGAAAAATGGTTTATTGACGGCTGGTCGGATTCAGGAGCTTTTTGTTTCAATCCTGAGCCCCGAACAAGATTTTTGAATCCCTTTTATATGGAGGAAACATTAAATGGTCCCTTTGTTTCAGTTCTCAATAGGCTTGAATTAGCATATATATCTTCCACATCCTAGGTTAGGTTTTAGCATGGACTTCATACATTCTAGATAAGCTTTTAGCATATTTGGTTTGCATTTCCCCTAAAGACTTAAAGTTTATAGACCTTGCATTGTTAAACTGTTTCCTGGGACTGGAGATGTTGCCATTGTCACCAAGGGCAGGACTGCAGCCTCTTACCATTTCACACCCACAAGTCAGACAGTTTAAGTTATCTCTGAAGAGACAAAGAGCCTCCCACCCATTGCCCATGTCCTAGAGACCTTCCTGAGGTAGCACAGCCTTCCCCTTTGCTAGCCCATGGAAATGTCCACAGCCAGTGATTGCTAAATTCTCTTAAATATGGTTCCTCCCTTCTACCCCCATGAGATTATCTCAATTTGGCGTTTATGACAAAAAGAACACAAAAGGAAGATTTTTCTTTCCTGAGGCTTTATCAGCAGTCTTTCTAACCAATAGGCCTTAAAAGCAATCAGCATTATGATAAGAGTCTACCTGATGAAACTCTGTGCATACAAGGGCCTGGCTGAGAGGGGTTCCCCCAACCCACCTGCCAGCAGTCACAGCATCACCTGGAAATTTGTTAGAAATGCAAATTCTCAGACCCAGATCCAGACCTGCTGAATCAGAAACTCCAGGGATGGGGCAGGCTGTTTCAGTTAACAGTTGTCCAGGAGACTCTGATTCAAGGTCAATCTTGAGACCCTGTGGCTGAGAGTCCAGGCACTAGACCAGCCCTGTATTTTACAAAAACAAAACTGAGTTGCAGAGAGGATAAGGGACTTCTCCAAATTTTCACAGTTGGCCAATGGCTGAGGCAAGAATGGAATGGAAATTTGCCTCTTCCCTGAATTCTAAGACAGAGTAAAACCTACGCAAAGCTTCAGGCAACTGAAAACAACTCTATGAGCTAAAAATGCAAATCAGAAACCTTGGAGTTCACTTCTGTCAAGCCAATGAACAATGGCATCCATAAGTGAGTAAAAATGCCCATACTCAAAGTTCTTCTAAACCCTTAAGCTTTGTAGGAAGTATTCTTTCATTAAAAGCACTTTAGGGGAAGCAGATGTGGCTCAAGCAGTTGGGCACCACTTGGGAAGCCTGGCTTCAGTTCCCAGTGTCTTTTAAAGAAAACTAACAATACAGAGAGCTGATGCAAAGTGTTGGTGCAGCAAGGTGACACAACAAAATGACACAATGAGACAACACAAAGAGGAAACACTACAAAAGATGCTACAAGCAGGGAGCAGATGTATCTCAAGTGGCTGAACACCTCCCACCCATATGAGAGATCCTGGGTTCTGTTCCAGATGCCTCCTAAAAAAAACAAAAAACAAAAAAAACACTAGACATAGAGAGCAGGCAGTGAGTACAAACAATAAGAGGGTGAGAAATATAGAGATAAATTAAATAAATAAATGAATAAATAAATAAATAATAAAATATTTAGAAAACACAAAAACACTTTAAGTCCACACCCTTTAAAATTCCAGTATTTCAAATCATCTGTTTAGAAATGACTAGGCTTTGTCTTGAATCCTCTATATTATTCTTTTTCCAACCTCAATGTGCAATTCTTAAAGCCAGCAACCACTCCACTTCCCCTTGCTCTAGATATGTCTAACAATAGAAAAATCATTTTTGACTAATGGTGGATATCTGATTAAGTAAAACAAATTATTTTAATCTAAGAATATGTTTCTGCTTGATATGGCTTTAATGGGCATACTTTACACATTTAAGTTGAAAATGTCTCATCTACAGAAATACATTTAATTTCCCTAGCTGTCTAACAAACATGAGAGCTTTTGAAATCTTGCCCATTTCAAACACTGCTTATTAAAAGTAAGCACTAAAAGGTTAAAGGTCTAATTTAAACTAAATGAAAATAACTTAAGTTTGAAATTAATTTATTGCTGTCACTTTCAGATGAAGGCATCTCCCACAGATGCATTGTTTTTCTTGGTAATCTAGACTGAAGAAAGAATTATTTATAAAAATGTCTATAACCCAAACTTTATATATTTTCTTTTATGGCATTACCAATATGATATCATGGACCCAAAGGCATTCTGAATAAAATATTGTAAATTGTTTGAAAAAAATAAAAGGCACATATTGTGAAAAAAGCTGGCTTCAAATTAATAAAGACATATTTAGAAGTCACTCAGCCTTGAAATTACCAGTCATTCAATGTCATGTGTCCTTTGAGAATGACCTGGTCTTCAGAACAATAAAACCAATGATTGAGGAATCAGGGTTGAAATCAACTAAATCACCTACCTTTCAACTACTAAACTGGAGAATTTAATCACAAAAGATGAGGGATTATCTCTTCCAAGGGATCACTTCATTAAAAATATAGATAGTATCTTAACACTCGCACAATTTCTCATATTCTATCCAAAGTAAACATTTCCAAATGAGGTTAAAAGCGACTGCCTTAAAAACCACCCAAAGTTGATGATCATCACCACGATTGTTGAGCATGGTGGTGTACCACAGGGCCACCTGTTTCATGACCAACTCTGGGAGCACACCAAGCCCCTCACAGACTTAGTGATGGGGACTGACTCATATTCCCGAAGACACATTCAAATCCTGGTCCCTGGTGCTGTGGGTGGGAGCTATTTGGAAGAATCTCAAAGATCCTTTTAAGATAAAACCAAATTGAGCCAGGAGGGCCTTCATCCTACAGGACTGGAGACCTCACAAGAAGAGGATCTAGACAGATGGACCCCTGTGCAGAAGTGGAGACCACAGGATTCAGATGGCCATGTGAAGAGCAGAGGTTGAGCCACCAGTAGGATGCCCCCCTGCATGACCGTGTGGCTGCTAATCCCTTGATTTGATGTCTAGCCTCCAAAACCTGAGACACTAAATTCCTGCTGTCTATGGTATGTGTCACAGTCAACCAGCCAGACTCAGACAGATGAGGTTAGCATCCCCCAAAGTAAAGATGGGGGAATGTAGGCTCAAAGAGATGACATGACTTACACTAGACCTCAGAGCTAGAAAAAGGAAGAGCCAGAATTTTACCCAACCCTGGTGAATGCCAAGCCCCATGCTTTCCTCATGACCTCAGCTGCTTCTCACTTACAGGGTGACAACAGAAAATGCTGGCCACTAGGGCCATCCATCCTCCTAGGGATTTTTGTCCTCGAGTGAACAAAATTCCATTTTTTGCAGTTCAGATCATTGGGGAGAAAGTGCATTGCAGTATATCTAGAGTTCAATTGTGCTAAAATGTAACTTTCCTGATATTTCCTCTTGAAGAACCTAAAATGCAAGCATTGTTTTAGGTACACTAGAGATAATATCAGGTAGTAGTAGTGGCTTCTGTGACTATTAGGAAAATAACTGCACACCCCTCCCCAAATACAAACGCAGAGAATCCATGAACAAAAATTCCAGTCACTTAAGGTTGGTGGATATTTTTAATGTTGTGAAGGTACCCGCAGTCAATGAGTCACCAGCATCACTTAATCTGACATAGTCTCATGTAAAAGTCCACTTGCTGGATGTGCCTACATCCTAAAGGTGTCTGCCAGGGTCTTGACCAAGGCCCCTTACGGAAGCTGCTTGTCTTTCATTGTACCTGCCATAAGGCCAGATGGGGGCATCTCTGCAGATTCTAGATGTCAGCAGAACCAGGATATAAGGCCCTAGGTTCCCCACCCCCTGTGAAAGGAGCCCCTGGGCCTTTGGGGCCTGGGGTGACCCTCAGGCTGGAGAAAAGTACCTAAAGCCAGGAGCCTTGATGCTGGGGATGTCGTTCTTCCTTAGAAGTCAGACCTCACATGGTTGGCGCTGCCATGGTCGTGATTCAGTGGCTGAATGGGCTGGTGGATGTGCTTCCTATAGGTGGAAGACATCAGCACCTCAATGGGCCATTCATGCTCCTGTGGGGGATCATCGAGATGCTCCCATTAGCAGGGGTCTGCTGCTGTAACTGCCTGAATCCCAACAAGGGGCAGAAGTTAGGAGCTTGGGTTTGTAGATGTCAAAATAAGATGTCACTGGTTAAGCAAGCATGAGGGCATAATTCTAACAACTTCATTTTCTAGTGTCACTTAAAAATCCATCATACTTCTGGAATGAATGTATTAGTGCTGGATGTTCATGATTTTTTTCATTACATGTACCAAAATTCAAGCATAACTGATTGGGATGTTTTCATTTCAGGTGAAGAATCATATCTGGACAGACTGATTCTAGCACAACAGACACAACTTTACTTATTCTCAGTGATAGAATATCCTTTCTATAAGGTAAAAACAAAAGGTGTATGGCATTATTTCAGTGAGGGCAAACAGTTTTCTTGTGCCCCTTCTGAAAACTAAGTCTTTTCTCTTTTGACCTGTCTCTGTAAGTTTATTAAAAGGGAAAACTTTCATTTACTTGGAGCTAGGTGCAACAGCTGGCCTTTTCTTTGATAAATTGACCCCATTTCTGTCTTGTCCTATAGGACCAATTCCTGCTGTGTGAGATTTCTAGATGGTTTCAAGTGTTGAAGGCATACAAATCTTAATATTCCTTGATTCACTTCAAGGGTTTTAAAGGGTTTAGCACGCACAATAGCCATTTGATTAAAAAGTCTGAATCTCTGAACTCTACAAATCCTAATTATTTCTGAGTGCGTTTTCTAACCAAGTCAGAAATTTCACTCTTCTCTGGTAGACTTTATTTTAGGTGGTATCTGTGCTATAAAGATTCACTCTCATAAACTTCACAGCACACCTTTTTTGTGTGATTGGAAATAGTCCCAACAGACTTCCTCACCTTCTGCTTTGTCCTTCAAACGTGACTCAGGATCATATTCTGGTAAAAGGTAAAGAAGTGGAAAGCCATTACTCTTTTCTTTTAAAATTTTTTAACAATGCCAAGGCATATAAACACTAAAATTAGTTAACCCCAAACACCTCCCTTCCCTGAAATAACAAATTTGTAACTGTGCTTTCTATGCCCAGCATACACAAATATATAAACCAATTTTCTTTTCTCTTTATGTCCAGTATATCATATAATTTACCATTATGTCCAGTATACATAGACCTTCCTCAAGGCCAATGTGTGTGGATCAAATACGTTCTTTCTCAAAGTGGTGCAGTATTTTATGGGACTTACTCACCAGTTTCCCAGCTTATGATCTTTCAGGTTCTTTCCAACTTTGGTCTCTATCAGCAGTGCTGTAGTAAACACCCTTGTGTGTCATTCTACTGCAACCCATGTTCCTTTAAGCTGCAGACTAGAATGTTAAGAGTGGGACCAGTGGTGTAACGTCAGTAGGTAGTGACTCTGAATGGTAGACGTCACACCTCCCCAGCAGTGAGTGAACGTGGCTGTGTTTTTTTTAGTCCTGTTAGCTTTTGCCACTTAGTTCAGTGGAAAAGGGTGTCTTGTCATGTATTTAAATTGCATTTGAGTGAGCAATAATGAAGTTGAGCATTTTGTCAAATGTTTATTGGCCATTTGTATTTCCTAGGAATTGCCTTCCTGCTCCCTAATTCATCTTTCTATTGCTTTGTGTTTTTAAGTTTTGTGTGACCAAATCTACCTGTCTTTTAATGGTTCCTGACTTTTCCATCATGCATAAGATTATTTCACCAAATATGTGTTAGTGCAAATATTTACTAATTTTTCCCCCATTGGATCTTTAATCCACCTGTGAGATCCAGGCCACCATAATAAAGTGAGTTACATGCATGTTTTGGTTTCCCACTGCACGTGTACTATAGCCTTTTCAGTATGCAAAAGCATTATTTTTATTTTTAAATGTATATACCTCAATTAAAACGTGACACAGATAAAGAAAGCACACATTGTTGGAAAACAGGAACTGATAGTCTTGCTTGACACAGGATTGCCAGAAACCCTCAGTTTATTTAAAAAAACAAACACAATATCTGCAAAGTACAATAAAGCAAAACTCAGTAAAAGGAGATATGCTCATAGTCTGATGTTTGGTAGGAGTTTAACTCTTCTTTACTAGACAGATAACTAATTTTCCAGCACTAGTTGTTCCATTGCAATCCTTTATTTATTGAATTGAGATGTCAGTTTTATCATTTCTTCTTGGATTAAAAATTTTAACTGAGTGTCCTTCAGATCCTTAAAGCAATTCTGAGAGTTTCAGAGATGTTTCTTGAATTTGACAGCATTGTCATGATGTTTATTGTTCTTTTTTCAGTGACTACTTTTAAGACACATTTTAAGAATATTTTGAGCTATTACACTTTAACTATAACAAGAATATTTTTCATTGCTGTGTTAAGAAAGATATCAGTCCTAAGTCCTAGAAAAATAGCATTCGTTAAAGGAATTTTGTATTAAACTTTTATACATAGGTAACTCACTACCTTCACTTTATTCTCTGGTTTTGTATCTTATTTTTCTCTCATGATTGAATATATGATTTTTAGGATCCCAAACTCCTTCCTAAATATCAAATGAAATCATTTTTTTACTCCATACCATTCCCTGGAGACCCCTGTGGATTTTCACTTTCATAAATCTCTGGTAAATGAATTGATCGACCTTTTAGGAGAAGATCCTACTTTGCTTCCAAACTGTTAATAACCTAATGGTATACAGTAGGTAAGTACCAGGGGATTTATTTACAGAACCTTAGTGGCTGTTATCTCTTTGGGAGACAGGTGGAGCTTAGTAGCCACAGAATGCAAAATGGAATCTTCCCTGCCCCACATGAGGCTCTAGAGTGTAGATGGTAGAATATAGTATATAGACTGTATTTGAATCCAGCTTGCCACAGATTAGCAGAATGTCTTTGCACAGTGTACTTACCCTTTTTAACCTTTTTCTGTTTGCTTCCTCATCTGTAAAATGTGAGTAAGAAGAATATTGACCTCAAACACTTATGGTAAGAGGGTATAAATGAGGGAATAACACAGTAAGTGCTCATGTCTGTTTAGCCACTCTTATAGTCTAGGCCTGCACTGTCCAGTATATTAGCCACTAGTGCAGATGGCTACTTAAATTTACATTAAACATAAGTAAAGTTTATATCACATTTCAAGTGCTCCAAAGCCTCCCATAGCTGGTGGCTACCACATTAGCACAGATATAAGCACACAGATCCTCCCAGAAATAGCTGCTGGACTATGCTGACTTTGAGTCGAAGTCCTTCCTTTCATCAATTAAAAAATCATCTCAAAGAGAACCATCTCTGATAGGCTTCAAATGGTCACATGTTCCACCTCTCCTGCTTTCATGGCCCTTTCTTCAGAAGGAATGGCATATACCAGAGGGCTTGGAAGGGAACACCAGCCACTCCCCTTGGCCACATATTGCAGTCATGGGGTGCCACGGTCATGGGCTGCATTAGCTGTCAGGAGACATGGAAGAGAGGGATGTGTTGAGCTGTTTAGTTGTCTAATTTTGCTGACCTTAGAACATTTTCTTCACTGTCTGAATTGAAAGTGTGCCACCATTTGTAAGGAGAAGGAGGAAGTGTGTGGTTCCTACTGCTCCCCTGCTAATTTGAGGACCTACTCATTGCTTTAGACCAGCAAGCCTCCTTAATTTCAGGCTTACAGGCTTGTTCTTGAAGCTGAGTGAGTGAACATCCTCATTTGGTTGTGGTCATTACTTTGCAGCCTTCTGTCCTATTGGTAAATACAGTTTGGAAGAAATCTAAACAGAACAAAGAAGTAAAGGAAGATAGTGTTTGTGAGGGTATCACATGAAGACTTTTTTCCTTCTCTCACTAGATATTGAAATTAAATTAGATAAAGAAGTATTTGTATTACCTTTTACAGTTGATGAAGATGTCACAAAAGATAAAGAAATTGTTCTAGTTTTTATGTTAAAAGGCCTGTTGAGGTGAATAGGAAAGGATCATTTTCTTAAAAAGGTGAGAAAAATAGACAATTCCAGAAATAAAACTACATTTCAGGATATGTTTTCTGGAAATTCCTTGTAATATTTTATAAACAGCATCATTAATTAAGCCAAGTACTTTTTCAGTAGGCTAAAGAGTAACACATTCATGATTGATGTGAGAGTACTGGCCATTAGGAAAAGCCACATTTTGAGTAAACTTTGGCCAAAAAAACAATATTTTGGATTGTTATAAAAACTACATTTATTTCTCTTTGATTTTTTTTTCAGAGTAGCACTATGCATTAATGGCCCCAAAAGAGTTTGTTTTAACAGCAAAAATTTACTAGGAAAAGAGGCTATTAAACAACGGCAACTCAATTTACTTGGTTATCAAGTTGTCCAGGTATGGGTCCATTCCCTCCACCCCCCAAAGTAATCCCTCATTCATACTTGCTTTTTCCAGGGTCCTAAGTAGTCTGCTAGGACAGTGGGCTGAGAATCTTATATCTCTAATTGAAGTACACTTTGTTAATTAGGCTTTTCAGTGTACTTGATATTTTTTATAAATCTTCGGCTTATGTTTTGAAATACAGAATTTTCTTTTTACCTATTTTATTTATTTCTCTCCCCTCCCAACCACCACCCCGGTTGTCTGTTCTCTGTGTCTATTTGCTGCATCTTCTTTGTCCACTTCTGTTGTTGTCACCGTCATGGGAATCTGTGTCTCTTTTGGTTGTCTCATCTTGTTGTGTCAGCTCTCCGTGTGTGCAGCACCATTCCTGGACAGGCTGCACTTTCTTTTATGCTGGGTTGCTCTCCTTATGGGGCACACTCCTTGCGCTTGGGGCTCCCCTATGCAGGGAACACCCCTGTATGGCACAGCACTCCTTGCGCGCATCAGCACTGTGCATGGGCCAGCTCCACACAGGTCAAGGAGGCCCCGGGGTTTGAACCGTGGACTTCCCATGTGGTAGACAGATGCACTAACCACTGGGCCAAGTCCGTTTCCCTTGAAATATACAATTTTCTGATGTTCAGTTTTCCAAAAGCAGAATATGCCTATATTCTTCATAAGCTATGCTCAACTCTGCTCTTAGAGTTATTAAATTATTGGAATATCTGTTTTAATTTCCCCCTGATGTAAGTGTAAGAATGGACAGGATGACTCACTAAAACCAGTATCTTCATCACTACCTAATGTCTAAGACCTTATTGTTTCCTTTGCAAGTTACTTAATAAGGCATTATGATGATGAGTGACTAGAATGTAGATGAATTTCCCAAGTTCTCTAAGGTATTGGTGCTAGTCTGCTACTTGATTTCCTCTCTGGCTTACTCTTGTCCAGTTCATCTTGCACACCCCAGACTAATCTTCTGAAAACCTTCAGCATGCCAGCCTGTGATCAGAAACCTTGTTTCTTTCCTACTCACGGGATACAGTAGAACCTCCTCTGCTCTGACTTTTGGGATCCCCTGAGGCTGCACCTTGTTACCTGTCTTCAAACTGGCGGTCTCTTCTCTCCCACCTAACCCACTCCATTCTCTCTTGCCTTGCTCCTTTGACCAGGTGTCCCTTCTCCCTCCAGACAGCATCTCCCCATGACTAAATTCTGTCCATTCAGCAACACCCCACTCAGGTCTCTTCTTTCCCCACAACCTAAAACCCTGACCTCCTCTGAGGGCTGGAATGTTGATTTTCTTCACACACTCTGCTTTGGGTTGTTGCATACCTCTAGTACTGATTGTGTCTTCGAGGACAGGAATCATGTTTGATCCTTTAAATATCCCTCTTATTTAAGCAACTAATATTTATTGAGCTCTTATTATGTACTAAGCATTGTTCTGGGCTCTGGGAGTACACAAGTAAGATAGCTGTGACTTTGCCCTCGAGGAGCTTCCATTCTTATGTGTGTGCAAGCATTTGTGGGCAAGTTGTTAGAGACAAACAAGTTCAACATGGTAATTTCAATTGTTAAGGATTATACTAGCCAGTTCCTCTTTTCTTTATTCTTCCCATAACAGATTCATTTTCATGAGTCTGAGATGCTAAAATCAAGGCTTGAATTTGTCAAATCTTTATCAAGAAAATTGTTTTCTCAAAACCCCGGGGTTCAGTGCTGACAAGAAGAAATAGTGACTTCAGAACTCAGATCATGAAAGAAGTTGTGTTTTTATGGGACTCAGCATAAAAAGAGCCTTATTTGTGAATTAGCCATTTTGCAGAATTATGGACTATTTGGTGATCTGAAAAGGATCTGTCTAGATCTTACAGAGACATGGAAGGAGCCTTTATTTTCCCTATACCGTGAATACCAAGTGTCAGTGATTGATTTAAAATTAAAGTTCAATTTAATATTAGTATCATAGATACTTGATTTTATATGTCAAACAGAATCGATCAAGTAGAATAAATGAATACAATGAATGACTATTTTTAAATCTGCCATCTTGTAATAGTTATCTGCTAAATGAAAAGAGTATGCTTTTTAGAGACCTTCATTTCCTCCTCCTACAAATATAAGAAATGTTTTTTTTTTCCCATTTCCTGATGTACTTTGTTAGCAGATATAATGTATGGTGAGGAGGAGCAATGGGAAAACAGATGACAGCACTTTGGATTACTATAACATTTATAATTGTAGAATTATAGAGAAATAATCCTTTAATAAAATATAGGGAAGTGGATGTGTCTTAAGCAGCTGGACTTGTATCCACACTGCGGTAGATCCCAGGTTCAGTTCCCAGTGCCTCGTAAAGATGATGAGCCAAATAGCAAGCTGACAGGACTAGCTGACTTGGTGAGCTGATGCAACCAGATGACTCAGTTAGCTGATGCAACAAGATGATGCAGTAAGAGACACAGTGAAGAAACACAATGAGACATATGAAATGGAGCAGAGGTGGTTTGAGTAATTAGGTGCCTCCCTCCCACATTGGAGGCCCCAGGTCCAGTTCCCAGTGCCTCCTAAAAAGAAGATGAGCAGACAGAAAGTGCAAACAACTGGAGAGAGGGGTAAATTAAGATAAAATCTTTAAGAATATATATATTCAGGAGTATTCTCTTTTTAAATATACAATGAAGTAAAGTAAATTTAGGTAGGGTTGTAAGGGGGCAGGTTTGATTGGGGGAAAATCTTCTAAAATGTAAATCATGAGTGAATTACATTGTATTTAGTGAAGTACAGATGCTTCACCCTCCAAATACGGTCAGGTTAAAGCTTGAGGGGAGAGTGAGACAAGGCAGGCAGATGTGGAAAGGGCTGCAGAGTTTGGAGACTGGGTTTCTACCTCTGGCTAGTTCCAGGGCCTTGGACAGGGAAAGGAGCTTCCATTTACTTTTCACCCACTCTGTGCTGAGCTCTATGCTAAGCACTTGAACACAGGCTTGTATGATTTCCAGGGGCCTTGGACTTGGGCAGTGTTTCCTCTCCAAAGCTCAGAGATGGTCAATGCCTGCCGTGGATACAGAACCACGGGTGAAAATGAGACTTGAACCTGGTCTGAGCAGCGATACAGCAGAGGACTGAGAATCTGTTTTCAGGAGTCAGGCATGTGGGGTTGATTTCAATCTCTCTTGCAAATTGTATAACCTTGGGCCTCATTTCCAAATGGCTAATCAGAAAATAAGGATGAAATGAGTTAATACACCTAAAAACATTTAGAAAAGGGCCCACCACAAAGTAATCACAGGACATATTAGCTAATAACATCTGCATTTCTACCAGTATTAGAGTTCTCTGAAGAAACAGCCAACAGCATATGGGGCCATATGTAAATAGGAAGGGATTTGTTAGTAGAATTGGCTCAGTGACCCTGGGGATAGGCAAGTTCAGATTTCCTAGGGCAGGCCATGCATTGGAGATAGCACAGGGGATGACTTCCTTGGGAGAAGCTGGAGAAGGAGAGAAAGGATTTGCCACTGCTGAGGGCCTTGGTGTTGCTTTAAGACCTCCAGCTGCCGGGGTGATGGGACTTCCCTCCTTGCTGAAGGCAGTCACCCTTGTTTGTGGATGTCATCAGCCATAGCTTCAACCAACTGCCTAATGGTCTAAAGCCACCTACAGAATGCCCTCACACTGGCATGCCAGGGCTTGCATCATCCAATGACTCGGCACCAACTGGATGGTGATTAACCATCGCATGACCCCATCATGCTCTAACATTTTAGATCTCTTTATCTTTACTTTTTAAGGCTTTTAATCTTTAGCATAGGTTATTGAAACTCTATGAGTTCTAGAGCTCCAAGTTCACTTTTAAATTTTATGCTTCTTTGCAGAGAAGGAATGAGACAAATAGAAGCAAATGAAAGATTGACCAGGAGAGAGCTGCAATCAATTCAGATGTGTTCATATACCCAAGTGAATTGCCGCTCACCTGGGGGCCAGGCCAAAAGGATTCTCACATCTCTGGGGAAAACTGTGAAGTGGTCTCACTTACAGTTCTTAGAGCAGTTCATGGCTTTGGGCCTGAGCATCATTCTGGATCATACTATGCCTCAGAAACCCTTCCACAGTCCCTCTTTGCTACCGAGACCAAGCCCAGTGTCACTTCTGCCTTCTGTGAGCTCTCTTGTCCCTCCCTGTCACACCCTATACTCACCACCCCCCTCACCCCACTCCAACCCCCATAACAACAATCTTCTCCATCATCATGAGACATTCATTGCATTTGGTGAATACATCTCTGAGTACCGCTGCACCTCATGGTCAATGGTCCACACCATAGCCCACACTCTCCCACAGTCCACCCAGTGCGCCATGGGAGGACATACAATATCCAGTAACTGTTCCTGCAGCAACACCCAGGACAACTCCAAATCCCGAAAATGCCCCCACATTTACATTTCTTCCTCCCACTCCCACCCCCAGCAGCCACCATGGCCACTTTCTCCACACCAGTGCCACATTTTCTTCAATTACTAATCACAATAGTTCATGAATAGAATATCAGTAAGTCCACTCCAATCCATACTCTATTCCTCCATCCTGTGGACCTTAGAACGGTTGTGCCCATGTGTAAGGAGGTGTAGGAGGAGCACAGACTGGCTTGCTGGGTCATACTTCTAGGGGTGCCATAATTTTAGGGTTCCCTATGGCTAGGTGTGCTGTACTTCTAGGGGTGCCATATTTCTAGGGTGCTCTACTTTTAGGGGTGCCACTGTAAGTGTGTGGTTATTGCTTTTGTTAATTAGCATCAAGGACATGGTACTGAAAAATCTCTAAAACCTCTGCCTGAATCAAGGACATACAGGCAAGAAGCCTCCTGAGATGGGTGCTCGTTTGCCCGGGCCTTAGATCGCCCCCTCTCCTGCCTGCCTGTCCACCTGCACTCCCTACTGCCTTCCCCTTCTGAAAGCTGCACTGTCCTTGTCCTCCCTTTCTGCCACCATCACATCAATGGGCTCAGCCTCAGGGCCACCACAGATGCTCTTCCCTCTGCCTGGAATGACCGAATGTTCCCTAGATTTCACAAGTCTTGCCCCTCATTATCATTTATGTTTCAAGCCAGTCTTCCTAGAGCCGCCCTGGTTAAAGTATTCCCAAGGCCTGTTTAGTTCTCCTTTTCCTTTTTACTGATACACACACATATCCCAGGCTTTAGAGTTAAGTGAATTTTCGACAAAAGGAACACACCTCTTGAACCAGCATTTGACTCAAGGAACAGCAGAGCGCTTCGGAACAGCTCAGTTTTGCCAGATGCCACTTGACTGGATTCGAGTAGTGCCGCTGCACAACAGCACCTGCCAGTACCTTGAGCGGTGCCCGCTCGTGGTGACCGAGGCGCTGAAAACAGACTCGTTGCACGTTGACACGATGCTGCTGCGGACACACTGAGTTAATATATGATGGCAGTGAATTCCACCTGCGTCTTCCACTACTGTTCCGCGGCTCCTGGAGGGTTTCAGATGCCGCGCACGGGTGGCCTGCACTTCTCCCGGACAGCCCGCTTGGATCGCTCCGGCAGCGCAAGGGCAAGGGCAAGTGCAAGCAGGCGGAGGCCCCCAGTCCAGCAGACGCGGCTCCTTGTGTCCCAAGTGGGCCCTCCAGGGACCCGCAAGGAGACGGGAGGGCACGGTCCCATCCCCAGCCCAGCTGCGCCCTCCGCCCTGCGCCCCTGGCCCTGAGCCCCAGTCCTGCGCCCGCCGCCCAGCTTTGTGACGCGAGGCCGCGGTTCCCCGGCAACTGCCGAACGCGGGCGCCCGGCAGCCAGGGAGGCGGACTCGGGCGGGGTCCACGGCCGGGTGGGACCGACCTGGCCTGGGCGGAGAAGCTGGACGCGGGCGGCCTGGGGGACGAGGAGGAGATCACCGCCGCCACGCTGCGGGGCAAGCCCCGGCCGCCGCCCATCGCGGCGCTGTCCGCCTTCAGCTACGTCCCGCCGTGACGCCTGGACCCCAAGGAGCGCAGCTACTTCTCCCGCCAGGCCCGGGTGAGGCGGGACCGGCGGCACCGCGCGGCGGGGGTGAGGCGGGGCTGGGCACAGGACTCCCCTGCCAGGGAGGGGCGGGGGCGGGGCTGTGCAACCCCGGAGCGGGGACTGGACACCCAGCGGCACTGCGTGGAAGGGGTCTGGGGGCCAAGCAGGGCTTGGGGGCGGGGACCGGGCAGGGTGGGGGATGCTTCTGTCGGGGTGAGCGCAGGACATCATAGTGGGATAGGGCTACCGGGAAGGTCAAGTGTGTGTGTGTGGGTGGGTGGGGGGGCGGCAAGGAGGGAGTGCTCACCAGGGAGGAAGACTCGATGGGGCGCCCGGGGGTGGAGGGGGCAGGGGCTGCTCGGCGGGGTCGGAGAGATGGGCGCCTGGACCCGAAAGAGCAGAGCTTTTAGTACTGCGAGACACAGAGGCACCCCTCCCCTGGGCTGTAGGGGCCTTGTGGCAATCCGGGGGTGCGCGGACAGTCTAGAAAGGGAGCCCCGAGGCTATCCAGTGTGCAGGGTGCGGCCCCCTGAGCAGTATGTGCGGTGGTTCCCGGGGCCGTGATTAAGCAGCCAGGCTGATGGATGGTCCTGGGCCACGGGAACACTCGGGCCGCCTTCCCACCCGACAAGGAGAACCAGGAATAGGTCTGCACCGTCTGGCCCGGCCCCTCTGGGAAGGTGTGCGTGGTGGGAAGACCTCGGGGGTCTAAGCAGCCGAAGCACCCAAGAGAGGGTGGAAGGAAGGAAGAGAAGAGTATTCAGAGTTGTCCAGGTCACCCATTCCTTTCTTTTCAACATTGTTTCTGTCCATCCCCAGGGCGTTCCTCAGGGCATCTGATTAGATAAAAGCCTTGGTTGGGGACCCTCAGCCTGGCAGACAGCTGGGCACCTGGGCTATCCCTCAGCCCTCCTGGACGGATGGAACTGCCAGAAGAGGGACACCTCACTTTTCTCAGGCTGCTGTCACAAGTGCCATGAACTGGGTGGCTAAAAACACCAGGAACCGCTCTCTCAGCCCTGCAGGCTGAAGCCACAAGTGCGTGGGCCCTGCTGGTGGGTCAGTCCTGGCCGCTGGGGCACCTGTCCCTTGGCCAGCAAGCCTTGGGTTTGTAGTGCCTCCTCAGTCACCCTATGGCCTGCTCTCTTTTCCCATGGTGCCCCCACCCCCCACTTTTGTCTGTGCCCACACCCCCCTTCTAAAGACACCAGCCATCCTGGAATAAGGGTCCACCCACTGCAGTCGGCCTCATTCAATTTAAATGATTCTGCTTGCAATAATGCTTTTGCAAAAAGTTCGTGTTCCCAGGTACCCAGGATTAGGACTTCAAGGTATCTTTTTGGGGTACACAGCTGAACCCATAACGTGGAACACAGATTGCCTTGGAAAGGAAGTTAATGGTATATAAAATAATCCCACAAAATGCCTCCTTCCTCTTCTCCTAGCCACCCACAATCAGTGGTGCCCAGGTGAGTCCCCAGTTCAGGTCAACTCTTGCTGGAGTACTGGTAGGAGGCCTCTTGAGTCTCATGAGCTTCACTTCACACACAGAAGCGTGGTTTCCAGTTGAATCAACCATGGCCCTCAGCCTGCCCCTGGGATGTCTCTTGAATCTGAGGTACCCCTCTGCCTGGCTTCTAGCGTGTGGAAGAACTGGATGGAAGAAGGGGACTTCTGGGGCCGTCTGACAAGGAACCTGTCTCTGCTGGCCATTAAAACAGGAGGGGGTGGAACGGAAGGGTTCCTGACCTTCTGTAAACACACACCTCATCTGTTTTCTTCCTGTGAGCAATAGCTTTTGAACAACTGTAAATAGTTTCACTACTAAGAGGGGTTTACATTTTGAGTCTACGGTACCTATGATGGCCATTCTGAGATAATAGTCAAAAGCCCAAGACTCTTGGTGTATGAAGTTGTTCAAATCTTCTTTATCTAGAGAATATAAATTTCATCTGGATTTTCAGAATAACAAAGAGAGTTCACACTACACCGTTTTGTTTGTACCTTTGAGGAGTCCCTTTCCATAACATGGACTGCAGGCTGCTCCTTGATGGGATGTCACTGATGGAAGGTACCGCTGAGGACTGCACAGTGGGGCTTGTGGCTTCTGAAGCTTGAATGTGGTAGAAATGCAGAGCAGAGCCCCTGCCCCCTGTGGGCCAGGCCCAAGAGGGAGAAGGACAGAGTGAGCCTGAAGACTCAGTGTCTCCTTCCAGAATTTGGCGGACTGATAAATGGCCCCGCCTTCCAGGGCTAACTGAACAAGGGCCAAAGAGGGACCCCAAGGTAGGAAGTGACCAGGGCTCTATCTCTTGGTGGGATGTCAGGAATGAGCCATAAGCACACTTTTCTATATGACAGGGTCGGCAAACTAAGGCCTGCAGGCCAAATCTGGCTGCCTGCCTGTTTTGATAAAGTTTTATTAGAACACACCCACACCCATTCATTTCTCTAACGTTCCTGTGCAGGATGTTGGGGTTGAGTGATAACGACAGAGCCCACAGGACCAGAAGAGTTCCCCCCTGGCCCTCCAGAAAGAAAGTCGCTGACTGCTGCTCGAATGCCTTATTGCCTCCTGGAAAATGGGAAATGTCTTTATTTATTTATTTTTTTGTCTTTACTTTTTTAATATTACATTCAAAAAATATGAGGTCCCCATATATCCCCCCACTCCCCTCACCCCTCTCCTCCCCCCATAGCAACAACCTCCTCCATCATCATGAGACATTCATTGCATTTGGTGAATACATCTCTGAGCACCACTGCACCTCATGGTCAATGGTCCCCATTATAGCCCACACTCTCCCACGTTCCATCCAGTGGGCCATGGGAGGACATACAATGTCTGGTAACTGTCTTTAGAATGCATGCATTCAAATGGGATTTTATGTGTTTAAAGCATTTCAGGGCAGTTTTGGTTAGCTGAGGTTACAGGCAAATTCAAGTCCTGGGGCTTTGTGCATGCCAAAAGGAAATTATGCAACTGAAATAAATATTAATTAAAATCTAAAGAAAAGAGCCTTAAAAGCAACAAGAACAGCAAAAGGCATTTCAAAGTCTATTTGAACCAATGTTCACACCATGGTATTGGGATTATGGGCACTGGTATCTGATCAGCTCCAGGGCTCCAGGAGCAGTTTCTCTGACCTTGGGATCATTGGTCATAAAGAGGGCGAATTCTGTACTACAGCTGATCAAACTCTGTACTAAAGCTGGTCAAATTCTTCCTAAATCAATTTCCTTGGAGCACAGTTAACAGTAGTCAGTGTGTTGGTTAGCAGCCCAGGCTGAGGAGTCCCGAGTGGAAGTATCAGCTCTCTGGTGACTAGCTGTGGAGCCTTCACAAGTCACAGCCTCTCTGTCTCACTTTGCCATTCTAGGACAGATCAAACAGAACTGACCTTATGGACCACTTAAGAGAATGAATGTGCTTAGTGCGCATACAGTGGTTCACAGTAAGCCCTGGGTCGGTGGAGCTCTAATTACTGTTTTGTTTTTATTTTTTTATTTTTTAATTATCTTTTTTCAAAGTTAATAGATCACACAAAATGTTACATTAAAAAACATAAGAGGTTCCCATATACCCCACTCCCCACCCCTACCCCTATCAATTTTTTAGTTGTATTTTTTGAAGATACATAGATCACAAAAAATGTTACATTCAAAAAATATAAGAGGTTCCCATATACCCCCAACCGCCTCACTCCACTCCTCCCACATCAACAACCTCTTTCATTAATGTGGCACATTCATTGTATTTGGAGCACTGCTGCACCCCATAGACTAATTGGCTTTGGCTAGTGATGCTCAGTGCCCTTTTGCTAAGGACTGGGTCCACTGGGCCAAGCCTTTCCTTCCTGATCTGACCACTGTCAGAGATGCACATGATAGAACCTTCAACCTGGGGGCTTAAATAAGCAGTTCTGGGGCATTGTCAGACTAGCCCTGGCAAACTGAGACAGCGGCTAAAAGTAAAGATAGACTTCCCATGCCAAAAGGTGTGTGTGTGTGTGTGTGTGTGTGTATGTGTTTGTGTATGTGGCAGGGAGGCTCTGCCCAGTCCAGTCTCAGGAACCCAGGTGGAGGGCAGGTCAGCTGTCAGGCTGTTGTCCTTTCAGTGTGAAGTCTTTGGGGCTCCTGGCCATGGGTGCTTACATGCTTCTGCCTGAAGAGTCACACATGGCTTCTTGGTCACATGCAAGCACCTAGGAGAGGAGCAGGGACGGTTACTCATGTGGGTGACCAGGAGTGGAGGAGAATTGGCTATTGGTGCCATCTACCACCCAGCTGATCCTGAACAACGCTCTGAGGTTGTGTCTCTGGCTCCACTTCCCACTGTTGGAAAGCCTTTGCTTCTCCTACCAAGTGCCCTTTCTCAGCCAGCAGCTCTACCTGCAGTGGCAAGGTTTCCTCCACTGTCACGTCTGTTTCCTACCCCCAGCACCAACAACCTCAGCAACCCTCCTTCTGTGTCACCCTGCACTTTGTTCACACCTCAGCTATTTTCTGAGGGAAAACTGATGGTAGACAGCAAGGGCCAAACCAGTATCAGGAAACACTGAATTTCAATAACACTCAAAACACAAAGGGCCAAATGGACATCAAGAGAGAAAAGTAAGTGGGGTTCTTTTTGCTTTGTGTTTTAAAAGCAACATCCTGTGTGAAACAAGAAATCCCTTGAGAAATGGTAATAATGAAATACCAATAAACCCAGAAGCTCCGTTTTGTGGTAGCATGTAAATCTGGGTCGGTTTTATTAATGACATTCTGCTTCAATCCATAAAGTAGTGAAAGAAAAAAAGAGGAAAGAAGAAAAATTGGTGAAACAAATCAAGGAAAAGCAGATTTTTGTTTGATTAGTTTTTGGAAATGGATAGTCATGTTACTAACTGAGGCTGGCTGGTGATGAATATTTTTTTCTTTATTTTTCTGTGATAGAAAATTTCATTTTCTTCTGCAAAAGTTCTGAATATGCGAAATCCCCACAAAGAAGAGCTGTCTAAGATTGTGATAGCATCCACCAGCATTGCTAAGGGAAGTTATTCTGAGCTATGATAGGCTCCTCGTAACTAATCCAGGGCTTTGGTGACAGGCATTGCTGCTTACTCATCATTCTTACTTTAAAGAGAGTTTTAGAACTCATTAGGAAAAGAAATGGGCATTTTTCAATAATGTTGCATATCATACTCTATTATGCTGATTTTCTCCAGTTTAGGGAACAAAATAAAGTGCCATTAGCTCTTACATTCAGTGTAGGGTAATTGCATGCTCTGTTCTTGAGTCCATCCTTCCCCTTTAGGATCTTTCTCTCAGAATAAGAACGCTAGGGGTTAATTCAGCTCAGAAGGGTCAGAGGAAGCACAAGCCCAGCCTTTTCCATGAGGATCTTCTGTTTCCTTGTTCCCCTGCTGTTAGCACTGCCCCTGCTTGCTGCCCTGCTGCCCTGTCCCCTTTGGCACCAGGCTTTCAGGTGTGAGAGAGGAAGGTGCCTCCCACCTCTCCACCACGTGTCTGGAGACCTGGTCTATGTGTTGGACCCTGTGGCTCTTCTCCAGCCACACATGTGTTCCACTGGTGGGCTGGCCAGGAAGGAATTAAGCCACAGAGTGACCAGGAGCCCAGCTTCTTTCTAAGTCCTTAATTTACTAGGCATATGGAGGTGATGTGAGTGATGGGGACCATGTTATCTTTTTTTCTTTCCAGATGGCCTCAAGTGGGCTGGGCAGTAACTCTGAACCTCAGAGGGGAGGGTCTGGATTCCAGAACTTTCCCTGACAGGAGACCAAGTTCCTCCTCTGGAGAATTGACCTTGTATCATCCCAGAAGAGTGGGTGGGGTGTTTGGGTTTCCTTGGGTTCCCGAAGGGCCTTCTGATCTGGGGGTTTACCTACAAAGTTTCCTTCAAGAGGACATAACACTGCCAGCAAGAGGTGACTCTCGGCCAATCAACATCCTACGTTATGTATGTTAAAGATAATGTGATCTCTCCACGGTGTATTACATTTCTTAAAATGTTGGATTTTTTTTAATTTAATTCAAATATCTTTAATTTTTATATAGTATAGCCATTTGATACTGTTTATGAATTCCAAACATAGATATTGGATTATGTTTGTAAACTGGTCTCTTCCTATGGGCATAATAGATTGTATTAACTTCAGAGGTTTCACTTTTACTTTGTTAAATTATGGTCAGGGGTTGAAATGGCCCATGTCAGTAGGACATTGAGTCTTCACCCCCTTGGTGGGCAGGGACTCACTAAGAAAAAGACATGGCAAAGGAAGTAGTTGGAATTTTGATGCTGGATCCCAGGGAAGTAAACACAGAGGAGAAGAACACAGAGGAACAGAGATGGCTCTATAGACATGGCAGAGGCCTGGAAAGAGAGAGAACCTGATGGACTACTGTTGACCTTGTGGCAACACCAGAGCCGCCAAGCCCATAAAGAAACAAGCCCCAGACAGAGAGACAAGCCTTATGCCAGCCTACAGCTGAGACCAGAAGAAGCTGGGACCATGGAGTCTGAAGAAGAAGGCTGAATCCTCACAGAGACCAGCAGCCTTTGGCAACAGACTTTGGTGAGGGAAATAACTTACACTTTATGGCCTTGTGACTGTAAGCTTCTACCCAAAATAAACCCCCTTTGTCAATGCCAACAGATTTCTGGTACTTTGCATCAGTACCCCTTTTGTTGACTAAGGCATATAGTCAAAGTGTTTGATATTTTCTTTTTGATTTCTCCCCATTGCTTTGATGATTAAAAGGCCCTTAGAGCTGTTTTTTCACTTACCTTTTCAAATCCATCCAGAATTTTCTTTTGTCTGCAATGAAGTGGGCAAATACAAGTTTATTTTTAACCCAAAGAGCTATCCAGTTTTCACAGTACCAAACACTGAAAACTTTATCACTGGCCATGGTTTGGGCTTCTTGTTAACCTAGGTGTGTAGGAGCCATACTGTAGGTGATGCTTTCCACAGAATGAAGGCCACAGTGGACCAGGGCAACCTGTGACCATGCCAGAAGTGGACAGGCACAGTGGAACAGGGCACCCTGTGACCATGCCAGAAGTGGACAAGCTTGAAGGCCACAGTGGGAGGAAGCTCAGGTGTGGTGGGCTTGTTCTGGCCAGTGGTGGTGTGTGAGCAGGAGCGCTGAGCCAATACTGGGAGATTTTCTGTCCTCCCCATCCTGTAAAGTGACTTGGAGCACAAGCACACCAGATTTTCCAATAGCTGTGAGACAAGTTCTTTTAGCATGGCACCCCTGGAGTTCTTAAGAACTTTAAGACAATACTAAGGATTGCCTTGCTGGCCTTAGCAGGGTGGCTGTGGACAACAACCAGGCTGACTTATCTTCACACCTTTCTCAGAATTACCAGGTGTCTTGCACAGGATGGAAGGTGTGTGAAGGGTCTCTAGAGACTCAGTTGAAGCTGCTTTCACCCAGTCTGAGTTCCTGGAGTCAGTGAGCTTGGGGGTTACTGGGTTTTCCAACATACTCTGCATATGTGCTGCATTCTCTTAACTGTACTTTCTACCTTGTGCCTTGTAGTTGGTAGAAATGCTTCCTTTTGTTACCCACCCAGAGGAAAAAAGCAAGGCAAAAACAAACTTAGGCAACCTGGCATTAGGTTCAAGACCTGATCCTGCCCAAATCCAGCAAGACCACGTGTCTGAGTTCACTGTCGGGAGGATATAAGCAGCCAAAGTGATATACATGGCTAACCAGGGGAGGATTAAAGAACAACTAGCAAGTGCATTTCTTCATCTTTTTTAGATAATGAGGCAGACGTACTTTCCCTTTAAGGACAAGCTGGGATGAACAAATGGAGATATTAAAAGATGATAGCTGATGGGTGGGGCAAGATGGCACCTGAGTGAATGCACTTCATAATTGTTCCTGCAAAAGGCCGGCTGAGTACAGTTGGAATCTTGCTGCAGTGGGCTGTTTTGGGGACTTGCAAGGCAGGAAGTGTTTGGACATTGATTTGGAGAGACTGGAACAGAAGTCGTGCTTGCTAAGGGTAGAATTGTGGGTTTCTAACACTGAGGTCAGAAGTTGTGGAGAGGTGGGACTCTTCCCCCTAGGGCATTCCCTGAACTCTTAGTAGTGTGGCAACATTCCCAAGCCCTGTGTTCCCCAGAAGAATGGTCCCCAGGTCCATGACCGCTAAGCCACCGCAGCCCACTTTCCACAGACCCACAGGCCCCAAGCGGACAATATCCCAGACTTCCCACTCCCAAATCCAGCGCTCTGCCAAATCCAGTGCTCCCTGCCGTAAGGGAATACACTAGCCGTTCAGTTTTGGAGTGACTCTGTGAGTTGGAGGGTTTTGGTGGGAGGTGCAGAGGGGCCAAATGAGATGGGGGTTCAATTTTCAGGTCCTGACACCCCCCCTCTTTTTTTTTTGAGCTGATGAGCATTCCAGCTGGCTTGGGGGAAACTGGGGAAGAAAGGAAAGGCAAATCTGTCGAGAAAGCCCAATTTACCTAAAAGTGCTGGGATCGGAAACTTGGTCTGCGAGAAGGTGGAGTCAGAAAATCAACTAGGCAGCAGACTTTGCCCAGATGTTATAGTGTCTGCCTACCACATAGGAGGTCTGTGGTTCAAACCCCCGGGCCTCATTGACCTCTGTGGAGCTGGCCCATGCGCAGTGCTGATGCATGCAAAGAGTACCCTGCTAAGCAGGAGGGTCCCCCACATAGGGGAGCCCCATGTGCAAGGAGTGTGCCCTGTAAGGAGAGCCACCCAGCATGAAAGAAAGTGCAGTCTGCCCAGGATTGATGCCACACACACGGAGAGCTGACACAACAAGATGATGCAACAAAAAGAAACACAGATTCCCGTGCCCCTGACAACAACAGAAGCGAACAAAGAAGACACAGCAAATAGACACAGAAAACTGGGGGGGGGACGGGAAGGGGAGAGAAATAAATAAATAAATTTTTAAAAAAAATTCAACTAGCCCTCCTGTAGTACAACTAAGGGAGATGGACTGTAAGATGTGTTTTGAGGGGACCGTGAGAGAGTGAGGGTTCAACAGTGAGCCCCTGATACTAATGACTATGCTTGTGAGCTGATAAGCCTAAAATAAGAACAAGGCCTAGAGCAACATTGTGCCTGGGAATTTCCTCCTGTCAGCCTTCATGTTACTCAAATGTGGCCAGTCTCGAAGCCAAACTCAGCATGTAAATGCAATGCCTTCCCCCCAGCGTGGGACATGACACCCGGGGATGAGCCTCCCTGGCACCGTGTGACCACTATCAACTACCAACTGACGATGCAACTGGAAAATGACCTTATATGGAAGATTCAATGCGGATCAGCAGAATATCCCTGTCTACATAAAATACCATGACTTTAAAATGCTGTTTGACCTAAAGTAAGGGGGAAATGGAAAGGAGAAATGAGTTTATATGGCTACGAGTTTCTAAAAAAGAGTCTGGAGGCTGGCAGAAGGATTGCCCTCATGCACAACTGAGCAGAGTCAGAGAGACAGATAAAGAAGATACAACCCCCAGATATTAGTTCATTTGAGGGCTAAAGAGACCCAAGGGAGTTATGGTCATGGCCGATGGGGTTAACTACCAGGTAAGATGGCCCCTTTTTGGAAATGGTGTTTATGTGTGATGAATCTGGACTCAGATGGGATCTCCCTTCATAAGACTTTCATGCCAATGTGCTGGAGGTGCAGTTAATGTTGGGGTTTAAGATATATTTAGGGGATTTGAATCTCTGGACTGACAATGTGATAGCCAGGTCCTGAGCCTCAACAGACTAAAGCACCTACAATCTGATTTATTGGACTTACCACACTCAGCTAAGGTGGAGTTGAAGAAGGACAACCACCACACCATGGAGCCTAGAGTGATTACAACTGAAAATGGGAGGATTGCATCCAGCATCCATGTGGAATCTGAGCCTCCTCTTGACATAGAGGTGCAATGGACACAACCAATCCAATTTCCACATAGAAGAGGTGGCATTGGATTGGTTAAAGTGGACATGGTGGCTGATGGGTATGGGGAAAGGCAGGAAGAGATGAGAGGTGGAGGCGACTTTGGGACAAGGAGCTGCCCTGGATGGTGCTTCAGAGGCAATCACCGGACATTGTAAATCCTCACAGGGCCCACTGGATGGAATGGAAGAGAGTATGGGCCATGATGTCGACCATTGACTATGAGGAGCAGAGGTGCCCAAAGATGTACTTACCAAATCCAATGGATGTGTCATGATGATGGGAACGATTGTTGCTGGGGGGGGGAGAGGTGGGGTGGGGGGGTGGGGTTGAATGGGACCTCACATATATATTTTTAAGGTAATATTATTACAAAGTCAATAAAAAAAATAAAAAAAAAAAAAGATGTGTTTTGAAAACTTCCATTAGCATATTTGGTGTTCCTGGTGATGTGTGGGCACGCTCTCTTTGGAAATTAAGAGACATTGTTTTCTCTGGTGATTTGGTTCACCAAGGACCCACTGGATTCTCCTACTGGACACCTCACACAGCTTTCCTGCTGCCCTGGGAGAGAGAGAAGGGAAAAAGAGAGAAAGGGGGAAGGTCAGACTCCTAAGCATTTTATTGAAATGCAAAGAGGATTCCTTGCTTGAAATGTTGGTCTTTTTTATTGGCTTAATTTTTTGTTTTTGCTTCCTCTTTATAACCCCACAGCCCTTTCCTCCTCCCCCTCCTCCTTCTTCTCCTCCTCCTCTTCTTCTTCATCCCCCTTTTCTTGCTTGAATTTCCACCCCCACTTTTCCCCCTTTTTTCCCTTTCTCTTCTTTTTTATATTTTTTATATTAGGTGTGGAAGGGAGTGATTCACATTTGCTGTGTTTCCTCATCCTCTATTTCCTCTTTTCTGTGTGTACTGATTTTGGCTACCAATACTTACCCCTTTCCTCTACATCTTTCTATCCTCCATCATTTAGTGCTTCTCTTACATTCCACTGCTCTTAATTTAGCCCCCAATTTTTATTTCTAATACCTTTGCACTGTTTTCTGTCTTTTATTCACTCTCTATATTATTGTCCTTTCCTTTCTCTTCCCACTTTCCTGACCACACTGGTCTTTTAATTAATACTATATTCCTCACCATATTCAGGTTACTGTCTCATTATAGATACTCCATTTTTCTTACTGTTATAACTCTACACAGCGTACATGAGTCTAATACCCATTCTTCTAGATCTCACATGGTTCTTCTGCTAATATTTACTAACAATACTACTATTATACTTTTTTCTTTTCTTACTCTTTTTGCTTTCACTTACCCTAATATTTTCCTTCAAGTGAACTTAGCCAACAGGACAGAAATAGAATAAGAAGAACAAAATGGCAAAGAGAAGACTTAACACACATGAAAAGCAGCAACTAATTAAACCCTGACACTAGACAAAGAAGCTAATCAACGACCAAGATAAAATGATGACCAGACAGCAACAAAAAACTACAAACCAAACCAATAATCAGGAAAACATGACCCAATCCAATGAACAAACTAAAAAGTAGGAAGAAGAGCAGAACATCAAACAAGTAATTAAAGCTCTCAAAACATTTAATAGGGGCCAATTTAATGAGGTGAAGGAAGAGATAAGACTATGAAGAAAACACTTAGAGAGCATACAGAAGAAATTGCAATCATGCAAAAAAAAAGTCAATGGATATGATGGGGAGTAACAGCACAATCCAAGAAATCAAAAATACACTCTCAGCAAATAACAGCAGATTTGAAGAGGGAGAGGAAAGAACTAGTGATATACTGTCTTCCACTATGGAAGATAGTACATGCTAAATCAAACAGACAGTAGAATTGATAGATAAAAAGAGAGAAAAAATTCAACAGGGACTTTGGGACCTGAATGACAAAGCAAAATGTGAAAACATATGCATCATAGGCATCCCAGAATAAGAAGAGAAGGGAAAGGGAACAGAAGGGGTGTTGGAGGAAATAATGGGTGAAAACCTCCCAAACCTATTGAGGGAGATGAATGTCCACATCCAGGAAGCACAATGCACCCTAAATAGCATAAATCCCAACAGGCCTACCCAAAGACATATACTTGTCAAATTATCCAATGCTCAAGACAAAGAGAAAATACTAAAAGCAGCAGGAGAAAAGAGAAACATCACATGCAAAGGAGGCTTCATAAAACTAAGTGCTGATTTCTCATCTCAAACCAAGGAGGCAAGAAGGCAGTGGTATGATATAGTCAAAGTACTAAAAGAAATAATTTCCAAAAAGAATACTCTGTCCACCTAAACTGACATTCAATATGATAGAGAGTTCAAATATTCACAGACAAACAGAAATTAATAGATTATACCAACAAGAATACTGCCCTTCAAGAAATACTAAAGGAAGTTCTATAGGGGGAAAGATAAAAAACAGGAGAGACAGAGTTGGAGGAGAGTGTAAGAACAATAAAAAGACAAAAAAAAGTAAAAAACCAAACAAAATATAACAAACACAAATCCAAAGAAAATATGGCTAATATAAATAATTCCTTGAAAGTGATAACACAGAATGTCAATGGATTAAACTCACCTGTCAAGGGACTCAGACTGGAAGATTGGATAAGAAAGTATGATCCATCTATATGTTGTCTACATGAAAAACATCTTAGACCTAGGGATTCAAGGAGGTTGAAAATGAATAGCTGGAAAACATCTTACAGGCAAATAATAACCAAAAATGGGCAGGAGAAACTATGTTAATATCATGTAAAATAGACTTTAAATGTAAAATAATTGTGAGTGACAAATATGGACACTACATATTAGTGAAAGGGATAATCATTCAAAAAGGAAAGAACAGGTATAAACATTTATGCTCCTGGGAAGCAGACTTGACTCAGTGATTAGGGCATCTGTCTACCACATGGGAGGTCCACAATTCAAACCCTGGACCTACTTGGGGCCTCCTTGACCCATGTGGAGCTGGCCCATGCACAGTGCTGATGCGCACACAGATTGTTGGGCCATGCGGGGGTGTCCCCGTGTAGGGGAGCCCCAAGCGTAAGGAGTGCACCCTGTAAGGAGAGCTGCTCAGTGTGAAAGAAAGTGCAGCCTACTCAGGAATGGCACTGCACACACAGAGAGCTGACACAGCAAGATGATGCAACAAAAAGAAACACAGATTCCAATGCCACTGACAACAGAAGCAGACAAAGAAGATGCAGCAAAAAGACAGAGAACAGACAACTAGTGTGTGGGGGATGGGAGAGAAATAAATAAATAAATCTTTAACAACAAAAATAAAAACAAAGAAAAAACATTACACTCCTAACAAGGGTGCCTACAAATATGTAAGACAAACACTGGAGAATCTAAGGGAAGGAATTGATGCCTCTACAGTTATAGTGGGGGACTTTAATACACCACCATCACCTTTGGACAGAACATCTCAAAAGAAAATCAATAAAGAAGAAAAGACTTTGAACAATATATTAGAGGAACTGGACCTAATAGACATATACAGAACATTACATCCAAATAAAGCAGGATAAACATTCTTCTCAAGTGCACATGGATCATTCTCCAAGATAGACAACAGGATAGGTTGCTGAGAAAGTCTCAGTGAATTCAGAAAGTTTGAAATCATACAAAATAATTTCTCTGACTACAGTGGAATGAAGCTGGAAATCTGCAAAGGTCAGAGACCTGGATTTGGCAACAATATATGAAAGTTACATAACCCACTCTTAGAAAAACAGTGGGTCATGGAGGAACTCTCAAAAGGAATCAATAACTACCTTGAAACAAATGAAAATGATAATGCACATATCAAAACTTATGGGATGCAGCAAAAGTGGTACTGAGAGGGCAATTTATAGCCATAAATTCACACGTGATAAAAGAAGAGCTAAAATTGAAAAACTAACTTCACAGTTGGAGGATTTAGTAAAAAGAAAAAACAATGACAAACTAAATGCAAAGGAAAAGGAAAGAAATAACAAAGATCAGAGCAGAACTAAATGAAAGAATAAGAAAGCACTTGAAAAAATAAACAAAACCAAGAGGCAGTTCTTTGACAAGATCTATAAAATTGACAAACCCTTAGCTATACTAACAAGAAAAAAAAAGATGCAAATACAGAAAATAAGAAATGAGAAAGGGGATATCACCACTGACCCCACAGAAAAAAAAGACTATCATAAGAAGATACTTTGAAAAACTATATTCCAACAAAAATGAAAATTCAGAGAAAATGGACAAATTCCTGGAAACACATAAGCAACCTATATTAATGAAAGAGGAAACTGACAATCTCAATAAATCAACCACAAGTAAAGATATAAAATCAGTCATTAAAAGCCTCCCAACTAATAAGAGTTCTGGGCCAGATGGCTTCAGAGGTGAATTCTACCAAACTTTCCATAAAGAACTAATGCCAATCTTGCTGAAACTCTTCCAAAAAATTGAAACAGAAGAACATTGCTTAACTTATACTATGATGCCAATATTGCCCTAATATCAAAGCTGAACAAAGACGCCACAGGAAAGGAAAATTACAGACCAATCTCTCTAATGAACATAGATGTGGAAATCCTCAACAAAATACTTACTATTCATATTCAGCAGCACATTAAACGAATTATACACCATGACCAGGAGGAATTCATTCCTCGTATGCAAGGATGGTTCAACATAAGAAAATACACTAATGTAAACACCACATAAACAGATTGAAGGAAAAAAATCACATGATCATATCTGCAGATGCAGAAAAAGCATTTGACAAAATAGAGCACTATTTCTTAATAAAAACTCTGCAAAAGATTGGAGTAGATGGAAACTTTCTGAACATGATAAAAGATATATATGGAAAACCCCCAGTTAACATCATTTACAATTTTGAAATCTGAAAATCTTTCCCTCTAAGATCAAGAACAAGACAACGATGCCCATTATTACCCCTTCTATTTAATATTGTGTTAGAAGAACTTGCCTGAGCATTGAGGCAAGAACCAGACATAAAAGGCATTCAAATTTGAAAAGAAGAAGTCAAAATTCCACTATTTGCAGATGATATGACCCTATACATAGAAAACCCTGAGAAATCTACAACAAAGCTTCTAGAATTTATAAATGAGTTCAGTAATGTCACAGGTTATGAGATCAATGCACAAAAATCAGTAGCATGTCTGTACAACACTAATGAAAAACCTTTGGAGGAAATCAAGAAAAAATACCATTTGCAATAGTAAATTAAAAAATCAAATAACTAGAAATAAATTTAACTAAAGATGTACAAAATTTATACACAGAAAACTACACAACACTGTTCAAGGAAATCAAAGAAGACTTAAATAAATGGAAGAATACTCCCTGTTCATGGATAAGAAGGCTAAATATTATTAAGATGTCTATCCTACCAAAACTGATCTACACATTCAATGTAATCCCAATGAAAATCAACACAACATTCTTTAGTGAAATAGAAAAACTCACTAAGAAATTTATTTGGAAAGGAAAGAGGCCCCGAATAGCCAAAGACATATTGAAAAAGAAAAAACAAAATTGGAGGAATTACACTACCTGACTTCAAAACATAGTACAGTAGTGAAAACAGCATGGTACTGGCACAAGGAGAGACACACTGACCAATGGAACCAATTTGAAAATTCTGATATAGCTCCTCATAGATACAGTCATATGATATTCACAAGACCACCAAACCCACTGAAAGAGGATTACCAACTCACACCTTATAAAAAAATCAACTCAAGATGGATCAAAGACCTGAATATAAGAGCCAAGACCATAAGACCATAAGGACCTTAGAATGCAATGTAGGGAAACACCTACAGGACCTTGTAATAGGAAATGGCTTCATGTACTTCACACCAGAAGCACGAGTAGAAGAACAAATAGATACATGAGACTTCTTCAAAATTAAAGCCTTTTGCACCTCAAAGGACTTTGTCAAGAAAATGAAAAGAGAGCCTACCCCATGGGTAAAAATATTTGGTAACCATATATCTGATAGGAGACCAATATCCTTCAAATATAAAGAATTCCTATATCTCAAAAATAAAAAGACAAACCACCCATTTTAAAAAGTGGCAAGACTTAAATAGAAACTCCTCGGTTCCACACATTTAACTTCCATTTTCCCTTCCACCTTGCTGCCTACATTGACAGCCAACCTCCTTTTCCCGAGGAGCCACTTCTAAAGATAGATGGAATAGTGTTCAGGGCCTAACTTGCTCCACTGCCCCAATGCCCTGGGAGCCACCATTTCTCTCGAGGGGATACAGTTCCCTCTATTGGATGGCATTAGTCCTCCCCAGGATGTGGGTCCATCCCCACTCTCACTACTTGGGTTTCTACCCCATGGTGTCACCCACTCTGGCAGAATGAGCATGCAGACATTCCCCAGGAGCCCGTCCTGCATCAGACCCTCCCCTCCGAGCGTTCTAAACAGGTAACCCTCTTTATTATACTTTGATATGATTTTCTCCACATTTTACTCTCCACCAACACCTGACCCTCTCCTGTGTTCGTATGCTACTCCTCCCTCCCCCCACTTTTGGGCATTGTTACCCATCCGCCCCTCCCCAGCCACCCGCAAACCCACAAACCAAGGTAAATGGGGGGTAAGAGAGGAGTTTCGTGAGAGTACACAAGGATGGATATAAAACATGTAATATTACACCATAACATATAGGAGATGACAGACTGATAATGTAAACCATAATGTAAAACATTGGATAACTAAGAATGTAAAATCTGTGTATCCTAAAGTAAGCACCACAATGTAAGCACAGATGTCACCTTGTTAGAAAGCTATTGTCTCAGACTCTGTACATCACGTTAAGTAAATATGATGTGAATAGGGTGTAAGGGTATCGCTGTGGAAGGGAAAAGGTTTTGTGGTGGATGTATGGGAGTGCTCTATATTATATATATGCATTGCTGTGGTCTAGGGCTCCTGTGAAGAGAAGCTCAATAATTAGGGGGAAAAAAAAAGAAAGAAAAAGATAGGATGTAGAATTTTTTCCAAGTCATCACGTATTCCTTATCTAACCTTTAAACCTATCGCTATATGCCATTTCCTAGTAAGGGACCCTGACATTATATTGGGCTTCAAATTTCAGGGAGTTCTGGATCACAGAGTGGTTCAACAATGGCAATGGAGGGATACTGGTATAGGATACCGTTGACAGGTGATATATGGCTGACAGGGAGCTGTACAGAACATATGTCCAGGGTGCATGGTAATGTTTGGATATACTCATAGTGGCAACAATTAAAAACCACAGCAGGGGGGGTACTGGGTTCCTGGCCAGTGGTGCTCTGTTGTGGTCCCTAGGGGAGCAGCGACAGTCTCCCAGGTGCAGCGGTGGGGACCGGGAGGGAGTGAGGGCTCAACAGTAAGCCCCTGATGCTAATGACTATGCTTGTGAGCTGATAAGCCTAAAATAAGAACAAGGCCTAGAGCAGCATTGTGCCTGGGAATTTCCTCCTGTCAGCCTTCATGTTACTCAAATGTGGCCAGTCTTGAAGCCAAACTCAGCATGTAAATGCAATGCCTTCCCCCCAGCGTGAGACATGACACCCGGGGATGAGCCTCCCTGGCACCGAGGGACCACTATCAACTGCCAACTGATGATGCAACTGGAAAATGATGTTATACGGAAAGTTCAATGCGGATCAGCAGAATATCCCTGTCTACATAAAATAACATGACTTTAAAATGCTGTTTGACTAATGTAAGGGGGAAATGGAAAGGAGAAATGAGTTTATACGGCTACGAGTCTCTAAAAAAGAGTCTGGATGCTGTCAGAAGGATTGCCCTTATGCACAACTGAGCAGAGTCTGAGAGACAGATAAAGCAGATACAACCCCCAGGTATTGGTTCCTTTGAGGGCTAAAGAGACCCATGGGAGTTATGGTCAAGGCCGATGGGCTTAACTACCATGTCAGATGGCCCCTCTTTGGAAATGGTGTTTATGTGTGATGAATCTGGACTCAGATGGGATCTCTCTTCATAAGACTTTCATGCTAATGTGCTGGAGGTGCAGTTAGTGTTGGGGTTTAAGAGATATTTAGGGGATTTGAATCTCTGGACTGACAATGTGATAGCCAGTTCCTGAGCCTCAAAAGACTCCAGAACCTACAATCTGATTCATTGGACTCACCACACTCAGCTAAGATGGAGTTGAAGAAGGACAACCATCACAATATGGAGCCTAGAGTGATTACAACTGAAAGTGGGAGGATTGCATCCAGCATCCATGTGGAATCTGAGCCTCCTCTTGACATAGAGGTGCAATGGACACAACCAATCCAATGTCCACATAGAAAAGGTGGCATTGGATTGGGAAAAGTGGACATGGTGGCTGATGGGTATGGGGAAAGGCAGGAAGAGATGAGAGGTGGAGGCGTCTTTGGGACATGGATCTGCCCTGGATGGTGCTTCAGGGGCAATCACCGGACATTGTAAATCCTCACAGGGCCCACTGGATGGAATTGGGGAGAGTATGGGCCATGATGTGGACCATTGACCATGAGGAGCAGAGGTGCCCAAAGATGTACTTACCAAATGCAATGGATGTGTCATGATGATGGGAATGAGTGTTGCTGGGGGGAAGAGGTGGGGTGGGGGTAGTGGGGTTGAATGGGACCTCATATATATATATATATTTTTAATGTAATATTATTACAAAGTCAATAAAAAATAAATAAATAAATAAAAAATAAAAATAAAAAAATAAATAGAAACTTCTCCAAATAAGAAATGCAAATGACTAAAAAGCAAATGAAAAATGCTCAAAATCACTAGATATTAGGGAAATGCAAATCAAAACTACAATGAGATACCATCTTACTCCCACGAGACTAGCAGCCATCAAAAACACAGAAGACTACAAGTACTGGAGAGGATGTGGAGGAAAGGGAACACTCACTCATGCTGGTGGAAATGCAGAAGGATACAGCCATTCTGGAGAACAGTTTGGTGGTTTGTCAAAAAAAACTAGCTATGGATTTGCCATATGGCCCAGCAAGTCCACTGGTGGGTATTTACCCAGTAGAACTGAAAACAAGGATACAAACTGATATATGCACACCAATGTTCATAGCAGCATTATTTACTATTGCCAAAAGTTGGAATCAATGCAAATGCCCATCAATAGATGAATGGATAAATAAAATGTGGCATATACATACAATGGACTACTACTCAGCTATAAGACGGAATACAGTACAAACACATGTGATAACATGGATGAATCTTGAAAACCTTATGTTGAGTGAAGCAACCCAGGCATTGAAGCACAAATATTACATGATAAGTTGTCTCAGAGAGCTACAGACTGGTTGATAGGCTTAAAGAAATTTTGGAAGAGAGCTAACATCTACATGGGTGAAATCTATGATAAGCTGTATGTAAATATTAGTAGAGGGAAGGGATAAAATGGGGGCATACGGATGCCTTGGCTGCAGCTTTAATGGCTTGAGCGCGGCTAGGGATGGGAGGAAGGGTCAGATGGCCCTAGAAATTGGGGGGAGGGTGGGGAAATATTTGGACATAGTAGATTGTCAGGTATGTGGTTGAAACTGTAATGTTGAGAAAACTTTTTAGAAAATATAATAAGGAAGTTTACATGTTTAAGATGCTTAAGGTGGGACATCTTACACAGGTCAGGCTTCCAGGTAGTGTGTGAATGCTCATTTTGTCATAGTGGGTTATATCACTTGGTGGCGATCCATACAATTAGTGTGAAGTTATACCCACATCCTGAGGACTGATGTTCTCAAACAGGGAAATGTGTCTCTCAAGAATACTGGTGGCAATCCAATGTCCACATAGAAGAGGTGGCATTGGATTGGGAAAAGTGGACATGGTGGACGATGGGTATGGGGAAAGGCAGGAAGAGATGAGAGGGGGAGGCGTCTTTGGGACATGGAGCTGCCCTGGATGGTGCTTCAGAGGTAATCACCGGACATTGTAAATCCTCACAGGGCCCACTGGATGGAATGGAGGAGAGTATGGGCCATGATGTGAACCACTATCTATGAGGTGCAGAGGTGCCCAAAGATGTACTTACCAAATCCAAAAAAAAAAAAAAAAAGTCACATACAGAATACAGGAGACTTCCATACACCGAATATCTTCTCCCTCCTCTTGTGTCAATAACCTTTTTACATGTGAATGGTACATTTGCCAGAACTGGTGTACAAATATTGATACATAGCTTCCAACCATGGCCAATGGTTCACATTATGTTTTACACTTTAAACCATACACTTTTATGAAATTTTTGATAAAAAAAAAAGAAAAGAATACTGGTGGCTCTCAATGGGTTAGGACAGTCGAGTATGTCAAGCCATCAACACTGTTGCAAGTATCTCTGAATATGGTCCTTCAAGTAATGAAGACTGATTGTCACAGTGGGTGCTCTGGGGAGGGGGAGAGGGGTATTGAATAGATGGAATCAGGGTAACTGTAGGGTAATGGAAGTGTTCCACAAGATCATGCAATGATGGATATAGGACATGTTAAATTACACCAAAATTGTATAAAAGTCTATAGGTTAAAATGTAAACTATAATGTAAAACATAAGATAACTAAAAATTTAGAAAAGTGTATAGTCTAAAATATAGATCATAATGTAAGCCAACATGGAACCTTGGTTGAAATTTATATTTCAATATCTGTACATCAAGTGCAGCAAACACAATATGAACATGTAAAAATATCATTGCTAGGGAAGGGACAAAATGTTTGATATTGGATATGTGGGAATACCCTATATTATATATGTGAATTACTGTGATCTAAACATTTTGTGAAGACAAAACAAATAATTAGAAAAAAAGAAAGGATGTAGACACTGAGGAAGAAATGAAATTGCCTTGCCACTGTACATACGGGGCAACACCTATTGCATTAGTGAAAGACAAAACATCAAAAATGAAGCATTTTCATTTTTTGATACCCCAATTTATTTTTACTTTAGTTTTTCTAAATTACTATGTCTTCTATATCTAACCTTTAAATCCATCACTATCTTCCACTTTATTATTTGTGGAACTTGACAATATATTAGGCTTCATTTTTAAGAAGTTTTTTTTTGTGTGTGTGTTGAACAAAATTTTAATATTCTAAATTTAATCAACATCCAGCAGGTTATTTTGACTATATATTGTACATTGGAAGGAAGAATCAATTATTTTCAAAATCACATTTAGATTTCAAAGAGTAAGTATTAAAATAGTCTCAGTGTGAACAGAGAGGTTCAACTCTGGCAGGGGAGGAAGACTGTGTGGGATGTTATTGATGGGAGCCACATGGCTGGGAGGGAGTTCTCCAGGCATGTATATAGGGTACATAAAAATGTTTGGATATTTTCATAGTGGTTACAATTAAAAACTTCAAATAAGGGAATGTTGAGTTCCTAAACTAGGGAGCTCTACTGGTTCTGAGGGATTATTACCAAGCACCAGCTAATGATGTAACTAGAACAAGACTTTGAATAAAAGGGTCAAGTCAGACCAGCAGAATATCTCAACTTTCACATAATAACGTAATAACAGTTGTTAAAAACTGTTTTTTGACCTTGAATAAAAGGGGGAAATGAAAAGGAGAAATGAGTTTATATGGCTATGAGTTTCCAAAAAAGAGTCAGGGGGTCATCAGAAGGGTCGTGCTTATGCATGCCTCAGCAGGGTCCCAGAGACAGCCAAAGTAGATAGAAGCCCAGGTACTAGTTCTCCTGAAGGCTGCAGAGACCCACGGGTTCTGTGGTCATGGCAGCTGGCTCTGGAGTTCAGCGCCATATCAGTGGGCCCTACTTTGGAGTTTGTATTCCTGAGTATGATGGAATTTTACTCAGATGTGACCTTTCTGCACATCCCTCATTCATTTTTAATTTTAGTCATTCAACAACCATTTAGTCATCAAACACATCATGGAAGTTACTAAATACTATTTTGTGAATAAAGAGATAAGTAAAATATTCTTCCACATCTTATAGAGATTATGTGCAAGCAAAAATAGTAGTGACTACATGAAATACCCTGAGATGGCACTGACATCCTGGTGAAGTGGATCTAAAAGTTTATGCTCATTCTGTGGAGACAAGTGAAGGCTTCACAAGGGAGATGACTGCACTGACACTGAAAGTAGAGATTGGGGTAACTTCAAGAGGAGAAAGGTATAGAAGCACACCAAGAAGAAACAAGAGGGAAACAATCCAATCAAGATAACCATATGGTGTGGTGAGGTTTTAAAATTAGTTCTTGCTATCTGATGAACAATGAAGGGGTAGGATGTGAAAAGGGGATAAGCAGCCTGACCAGTTTGGCAGTAGCCATAGTATAGAGAGCCTGGTGTTTTGTGCAGAACATGGATATTTATGTTTTAAATTATTGAGAGTCAGGGTAGGTTTATAGAAGGTGATGGTCGTGAAATTACTTGCCATGATGAAAGCTTACTCTCAGTCAACATGACGAACGCTGTTGCCAAAACCCTACAGAGAGGATGAGGGATTGAAATAGCACAATTGTAGTGGGAAGTGAATCTGTGTGGGCTTGGACTACAAAGAAAAATATTCATTTTTATCCTAAGCACAGTGTCAGGCATTTTGTATTCATTATTTCATTTAATTCAATTATTCCATGAAATTGTTTTTCACTATGCTGATTTAATGGAAGAATAATGTGAGGCAGCAATGCTATATTCTTATCCAAGATATGTAAATGTAATTGTCATGGATTGAACCTTGGAGTTCAAAGTTTCTGGAATTTTGCACTTCACTAATAACTTATTTATTAATAACATTAATATTTTAGAACTGTGTTAGATTTACAGAAAATTTGCAAGGATAGTAGAGAGGATTTTCAAGAACTTCTCACATACTTTTCCAACATCTTAACACCTCCAAGCCAGAATAGCAAATTATATTTATTTTCAAAAATTCTTAAGCCATTCAGGCAGTGACAACGTCTCAGATTTTATCCTCATGTTTTATGAGTTGTATACTTTTGAGGAGTGTAGGTCGGGTATTTTGTAAAGTGCCCCTCACTCTGAATTTGCCTGATATTCTTCTCATGTTTAGACAGGGTTAATGGGATTTTGGAGGAAGATACCAGGATAATGTGTTATTTTCATTGCATCATATCTAGGGTGCATCCTATCAACATGACTTAACACTCTTGATGTTGACCTTGATCAACAGTGTTTGGAGCTTCCCCAGCTTCCCCAATACTCATCAATTCTCTGCATTTCCATATATGGCTTTTGGAATGAAATTAATACGTGAAGCCCACATTCAGGAGTGTGATGTTTGTGCCACTGCCTTGAGAGAAAAATATCTCCATATATTATGGAATTCATCTTCACAATAAATATGTATCTTTTAAAAATCAATTATTTATATTAGGATTGCCTCATGACATTTATTTCTTACTTTGGGTTGTGATACCTGTACTACTTTATTTTGTTTTACAGTTTATTCCAGTTTTGACCTTTGGAACACTTTTGGCTATGTCCTGTGTCTATTTGAAATTATCCCCAACATTACCAGTTTTATTTTAACACATACTAACTTTTTGGTACTAAGAGATACTCCAGACTCTTTTTGTATATTTCTTGACCTAGTCCTGCAGGCAGCTATTTCTCCAAGAAAATTCTTCTTGCAAAAATGCTTTTAATATCTAAAGTCTGGACACTATATGTGCCTTGCTACTGGGCCATCTCCATGGATATTACAAGAACACACATGTGTGTACACAATCCTATGTATATATACATATCTGCAAATATTTCTACATGCAACCCTGTGTAACTATATTTACCTCCACACAAATTCACACTGATGTGTCTGTCCCTAACTCATTAACAGAACAATCTAACATCCTCCCCTTGCTTATCTGAATCCTTCCACACCATGTTGGGAAGCATATTTCCCATATTCCATTGATTTACTTCATTGCTTAATTCCAGTGTACATGTATAAAAGTAAAATTTGTTAACCCATACCCTGATGGAACACAATATCAAATAGAGTAGCATACCTGTGTACAGTGCCCATTGATTTCATATTACAGATACTGTTCATATCCAATATTACTAATCCAGCATCTTTTCCTCTCATACCCCTCAGATAGGGCATTTGATGCATTTACAATACAGTTAGATCATTTTTGAACTTGGATGTTGTCAAGTTCAATGGGTTTTGAAAAATACATAATGTCATATGCCTGCAATCCCAGTATAACAGAGAATAATTTCACTGTTCTGAAAATTTCTGAGCTTCACCTACTCAATGTACCTCCCTCTGCCTAAGGCCTGGGCAAACAGTGATCATTCTAATATCTCTGCTGTTTTGTCTTATCCTACTTAGACTGGTTTCTTTTTTTAAAAATATATTTTTAAAATTATTTTATAGGTACTTAGATTACATAAATGTTACATAAAATGTGTAGGAATTTCTATATGCCCTGTTCCTCGTAGTTCCCACATTCTCCCACATAAACAACATCTTTCATTAGGGACATACATTCATTGCAATTGATAAACACATTTCAGGATATTGCTACTGAGCATTGATTATAGTTCACATTGTATTTGACACTCTCTCCCACATAATTTTGTAGATTATGGGAAGACATATAATGGCCTTTATCTGTCATTGCAAAGCCATTCAGAACAACTCCAAGTCCCCAAAACACCCCCATGTTACAACTGTTTTTCCCTCTCCTTGCCCTCAGATCCTCCAGCGATCACTGCCTCCACACCAATGTTATAATTTCTTCCATTGCTAGAATTACAATAAGTAACAAGAAGTATAGACAATAAGGCTATAGAAGAATACCAGTAAGTCCACTCTAGTCCATAGTTCTTTCCCATTCTTAAGGATTCTGGGATGGTGAAGCCCAATCCACCTCTAATTGAGAGGGGAGTTTGATCCCATATATGGATGGGATGCTCTTGCTGGCAGTTAAAGGCTTTCTTATTTCCTTGGTATAGTGGTTGCCCATCCTCACCTCTTTGTTAATTGCCCTGGGTGGGTCCAATGAACTGGAGAGTAGATGTTGCAACTCCACTGAGGCTCAGGGCACAGCTGGCACATGGGCAGTCCAAAGACTTAAGTTTCTTGGGTGTACATCTACTAACACCATCACCAAGTATAAGTTCAAATAGAAGGGACAGATGAGCTATGTGTAGGGAAGTCATAACTGAGTTCCAACTCTGTCACAATGGGGAGCACAAACCCCAAGGTAGGCCCACTGGGAAGGCACCAAATTCCTGACCTATCTACCATGACCATAGGACCTAGGTGTCTCCAGAGCTCTCAGGAGACTCACTATTTGGGGTAGTATCTATTTTGGCAGTCTATGAGATCCTGCTGAGATGTGCATAAGTGCTACCTCTGAAATGACCTCCCAATTCACTTTGAAGTCTCTCAGCCTTATGAACTCGTTTGTCTTTGCATTCCCCCCCTTTTCTTTTACATCTTTTTCCAGTTACCCTGCTATGTGATTGGTGAAGGCTCATCCCTAGGAGTCATGTCCTACTCTGGGGGGAAGACAACGCATTTGTATGCTGAATTTGTCTTAGAAAGAGGCTACATTTGAGCAACAAGGAGGATCTCAGAAGGTAACTTTTAGGCACCCTAAACACAAGGCTAAGTTTCAATTTCAAGAGCAAAGGATCATAAGCACAGTCATCAATATCAAGGGTCCATCAATGGGCCATTTTTCTTCACTAGTCATTGCCCCTGTACTTGGGGGATTGCTGCTGTTCCATTAGAGAATGTAGCAGAGCTCTCCAGGATTAGAATTCAATATTCTCTCAGTTATTGTGTGTCTCTCCATCCACTGGGGCAATGCCACATGAATATTTGAAAACATTTATATACCTTATGTGTATTTCCAGGTGAAATTCCTCCCATGTATCCCTCATTACTGACACTCCACACTAATGATTCTCCCCTTCACCAATTGTAACTCTTCTGTGATCCAAAGCTTCTTCAAAAATGAAGCCAATAAAATAGCCAAATACAATTATTAGGAAAATCAAATAATAATGATAGGTTAAATATTAAAAATAAAATACAGAAAAAATTTAAAATAAAATTTAAAATTTGGGATATTACAAAATAATGAAAACTATTATTTTTTTAAAAACTTTTTTCTTTCATCAGTTTAATATATATTGTACTGTGTGTATACTGACATTTCCTTCCATTTACTCCATTTTGTTTATTCCATTAAACAAAACTATAAAATTTTGTTTTCAAAGAAGTTTTAGTTCACAGAAAAGTCACAAACAGCATATAGGGGACTCCCATATACCCAAAATCCTCCCCCATTTTCCACTTCCCATGTTAATACCGTTTTATATGTGGATGGTACATTTGTTTCAACTGTTATACAAGCAGTAAATCATAGCTACTAACCACGGTCAATGGTTTATATTGTGGTTTACATTTTACAGCACATACATTTATAAATTTTGATGACATTTAACATGACCAGTGTCCATCATTGTAAGATCATGTAGAACACTTCCATTGCCCAATAAATACCCCCCTTTCATGTACTCTATGTGCTCCCTCTGCCTCCCCTTGGGGCCAATATTGATCATCTGGCTTCACTACTTGGATAAGATTCATAGTTACTTGCAACACTGAAGTCTTGACATTCTGGTTTGTCCTCCCCTCCTAGGAATCACCTATGCCCTCAAATGACTCCTGTCCCATTGTTTGAGAAGATATAGGTTCTCCCCAGGATGGGAGTTCAACAGCTTCCCACTCATTATGTGGGTTTCCACACACCGACCCAAAACATTATGACAAAATGATCTCTCACACTCTCCCTGGAAGCCTGCACCAGGTGCACCCTGTCCTGAATGCTCCCCATCCAACACCATAAGGCAGTAACCCTCCCTTGTCATATTGCCATAGGAGTGTTCTCAACTTTTTACGTTCAGCCACATACCTGACAATTCCCAGTGTTCACATGGTCCTTTGCCCAACCCTCCCCCAATTCCATGAGCCATCCAACCTACCCTCACTACCCCACCCCTGTCAAACCAGCAATGCCTAACCCAATAGTATCACCAATGTTTTGTCATAGTCCTTCACTACCCAATGACACACTTTCACCTTATCATAGATTTGGTCCATATGGGCATTGGCTCACAAACTTCTCCATTTGTATTTCCTCTAAATATCTCTTACAGACAATAGCTCTCTGAGTCTGCTTGATTTGCTTAATTTATATCAAAAGTTATGTAATATTTGTCCTTCAATGTCTGACTTGCTTCACTCAACATAAGGACCTCAAGGTTCATCCATGTTATTCCATGAGCTAGTTCCGTATTCTTTCGTTTTACTTATTAAATTGTATGTTTCTTAAAGATACATAGATCACAAAATAAAGTTGTATTAAAAAAAGTAAAAGGTTCTTCCATTTCCGACACACCACCCTCCCACTCCTCCCACATCAAAAACCTTGTTTATCATTGTGGCATATTATTTGCATTTGGTGACTACATTTTGGAGCGCTGCCAGACCGCATGGATTATAGTTTACATTGTAGTTTACACTCTCCCCAGTACATTCAGTGGGTTATGGCAGGATATATAATGTCCAGCATCTGTCCCTGCAATATCATTTAGGACAACCTCAAGTAGCAAAAATGTCCCACCTCTCAACTCTTCCTTCTCCCTTCCCTCAGCAACTACCATAGCCACTTTCCCCAGATCAATGCTACAGCTGCTTCCCTTACTATTCAAAATGATTCTACAGTAGAATACCATTAAGCTCACACTATTCCATAATTTATTCCTCCATCCTGTAGACCCTGGGTTGGTGATGTCCATTCCACCTCTATACTGAGAGGGGACTTATTCCAACATGGTTGGTGGATGTGATTCTCTTACTTAAAGTGGTAGGCAATCTCAGTTCCCTGGTGTGGTGGTTAGCCATTTTCACTTTCCTGTTAGCTGGCCGGTGTTCAACAAACCAGAGAATAGGAGGTTCAACAAACCAGAGAATAGGAGGTTCAAATCTGCTGAGGCTTAGAGCCCAGCTGCCACATGGCCAGTCCATAGCTTCAAGTCTTCTTAGGATACACCAACCCCAGTGAAAAACTACAAATTCAGTAAAAGTGACAAAAGAGGCATGTGTAGAAAGGTCACATCTGAGTCCAACTCCATCACACTCAGGAGCACAATTTCCATAGTAAGGCCCACTCCAGAGACATCTGCCATGACCGTAGAATCTGTGTGTCTCCATACCTCTCAGGAGCATCAATACCTGGAGTTGTATCTACTTTGTCTTTCTCTTTTCCCCATTTTTAAAAGGGCTGTTTGTCTTTTGTTTTTAGATATGTTTTCTTTATATATGCTGTATGTTAGGCTCCTATCAGATATATAATTACCAAATATTTTCTTCCATCACATCTTTGAGGTGTAAAAGTTTTAATTTTGAGGAGTTCCCATTTATCTATTTTTTCTTTCACTGCTTGGGATTTGGATGTGAAGTTCAAGCCAAACTCAGAATGTAAATGCATTACCTTCCCCCCATCATGGGACACAACTCCCAGGGATGCCCCTCCCTGGTGCTGAGGAATTACTACCAAGCACCAGCTGGTGATGTAACTAGAAAAAGACTTTGAATAAAAGGGTCAACTGAGAAGAGCAGAATACCTCAGCCTATATGTAATATTAGGCGTTAAAAAATGCTTTATGATCTTGAATAAAAGGGGGAAATGAAAAGAACAAATGAGTTTATATGGCTATGAGTCTCTAAAAGAGAGTCAGGAGGTCATCAGAGAGGTTGTGCTTACACACACCTCAGCAAGGTCCCAGAGACAGCCAAAGTAGATACAACCTCTGGTACTGGTTCTCCTGAGGGCTATAGAGACCCACAGGTTCTATGGTCATGGCAGATGGCTCCGGAGTTCAGTGCCATGTCAGTGGGCACTACTTTGGAGTTTGTGTTCCTGAGTGTGATGGAGTTAGATTCACATATGACCTTTCTACACATGCCTCTTCTGTCACTTTTACTGGACCTGTGGTTAGCACTGGAGTTGGTGTATATTCAGGAGACCTGAATCTCTGGACTGTCCATGTGATAGTCAGGCCCTAAGCCTCAGCAGACTTGCAATTTATACTGTCTGGTTTATTGGACTTACCCTGGCCACCTAACAGAGAGGTGAAGAAGGTCAACCACCACACCACAGAGCCAAGAGTGCCTACACCTGCAAGCAGGAAAATTGCATCCTTCATCCATGTGGAACCTAAGCTCCTGCAATATAGAGGTGGAGTGGACATAAACATCCCAGGGTCCACAGGCTGGAGGATTAGAGTATGGATTAGAGTAAACTTACTGATATTCTACTGCGACGGTTTGCTCGGTCGGTAGAGGTGGGGTCTGGCTGCGGACGAGGGGTCAGTCCAGCTCTGGACGAGGGGTCGGTCCCGCTTGGGACGAGGGGTCGTTCCCACTTGGGACGAGGGGTCGGTCCGGCAGCAGACGAGGGATTGGTCTGGTGGAGTTGCCTTGCCCCACGTTGGGCGCCAGCTGTGATGGCTTGCTCAGTCGGTAGAGGTGGGGTCTGGCTGTGGATGAGGGGTCGGTCCAGCTTAGGACGAGGGGTCGGTCCTGCTTGGGACGAGGGGTCAGTCCGGCAGCAGACGAGGGATCGGTCTCACAGGGGTTGCGCGGTTCGGCTGACGGGGTCGCCCGGCGAAGCCAGCAATGACGGGGTTGCCCGGAGAAGCAGGCGATGAACTGGAGACAAGGGAGGCCAGGCCCTTGTCGGGGGCTCTCAGGACTGGAGGGCGCATGGCAGAAGAACCACCGCGGAGACAAGGTAAACACACAAGTCCACTTTATTGAGGGAGAGGCAACAGTTTTATAGGGGCTGGGGAAGGCTGATTGGTCGAAGCCATGCCCTGTTCTGATTGGTTGCCGGAGAAAGGTCAGTGGGCGGTACTGGATGGGGGAGGGGTGGTGATTAGGGATTGGCTGTCGCTATTGCTGGGGGAAGGGGCAGGGTTTAGGGATTGGTGGCTGCTGTTGCTGGGGTGGAGGGCAGACTTGAGTTTCCCGCCCACGCCTGGCTGTTGCTGCTGTCGGGGGAAGGGAAGAGGGCAGACTGGATTTTTCCGCCCATGCCTGGATGTTGCTGCTGTTGGGGGGAGGGAAAAGGGCAGATTGGATTTTTCCGCCCACGCCTGGCTGTTGCTGCTGTTGGGGGAGGGGAAAAGGCAGACTGGAATTTTCTGCCCTGCGCCTGCGCAGGGAGAAAGAAGAAGAAGGGTGCCGCCCCACAGGCATCGTGTGGCGCCATCCGGGAGGAGGGGCGGCCATGGAAGCATGGCTGCCAAGAAGGGGAGACCCGAGGGCACTCTGTGCCCATGCCGAGCTTCCTTCAGGGGTGGCGGTGAGTCCGACCAGCCACCCTTATGGGGGCAGCGGCTTGGCCTGCCACGGTTGCTCCCCTGCCAGGCCAGCAAACCACACTTCAGCCCAAGGGGTGACCGCATTCTACTATGGAACTATTGTGATTAGTAATGGAAGAATTTGTAGCATTGATGTGGAGAAAGTGGCCACAGTACCTGCTGAGGTTAGGGAGAGGGAAGAAGAGATAAGATATGGGGGCATTTTCAGGACTTGGAGTTGTCCTCGGTGGTACTGCAAAGAAAGACACTGTACAATGTATGTCCTGCCATGGCTCACTAGGTGGACTGGGGGAGAGTGTAAACTACAATGTAAACCATTTTCCATGTGCTCCAAATTATATTCACCAAATGCAATGAATATCCCACAATGATGAAAGAAGTTGTTGATGTGGGAGGAGTGGGGTGAGGGGGGTGGGGGGTATATGGAAGCCTCATATTTTTTTAATGTAACATTAAAAACAATAAAGACATGAAAAAATATTCCCTATTACAAGGTCCTGTAAATGTTCCACTAGATTATCTTTCAAGGTCTTTATGCTGTTTGCTCTTACATTTAGATCTTTGATCAATCCTGAGTTGATTTTTGTATATAGTGTGAGATGGTGTTTCTTTCAAATTCTTTTGGATATGGATTTGTTGGAGATGCCATTCTCTCCAGTTGAATGTGTTTGGTGGCCTTTTTGAATATCTGATTCTATAGCAGAACTCTCAATTTGGCTCAATTTGTTGGTATGTTTATCCTTGTGTCAATACAATGAAGTTTTGACCACTGTAGCTTTATAGAATGTTTTAAAGTCAAAAAGTGTGATTCCTCCAATTTCATTTTCCTTTTTCAATATATCTTTTGCTATTTGGGGACACTTGCCCTTCCATTTAAATTTCATATTTAGTTTTTCCAATTCAATAAAAATGATGTGTTGATTTCTATTGAGATTGTTTTAAATGTGTAGATCATTTTCAGTAGGATGGACATCTTAATGAAGTTTAGTCTTCCCATCCATGAAAATGGAATATTCTTCATTTTTAAAAAAGTCTTCTTTGATTTACTTTAACAGGGCTGTGTAGTTTTCTGTGTAGAAATCCTTTACATTTTCGATAAGTTTATTCCTAGGTATTGGATTCTTTTATTTGCTCTTGTACATTGGATTTTTGTCATGATTTCCTTCACAGATTGCTCATTACTAGTGTACAGAAATGCTACTGACTTTAGTGCATTAATATTATAACCTGTGACATTACTGAAATAATTTATAAGTTCTACAAGTTTTGGTGTAGATTTCTCAGGGCCTTTCATACATTGGATCATGATATCTGCAAATAGTGAAATTTTGATTTCTTCCTTTCGATTTTGATGCATTTTATATCTTTTTCTTGCCTAAGTGCTTGAGTAAGTACTTCTAACACAATGTTAAATAGAATCAGGGGCAGTGGAGATCGTTGTCTTGTTCTTGATCTTAGTGGGAAAGGTTTTAGGATTTCACCATTGTACATGTTGTTAGCTGTGGCTTTTTCATATATACTCCAGTTCAAAAATTTTCCTCCTATTACTATCTCTTTTGCAGGATTTTTATCAGGAAAAGGGTGATGTATTTTGGTGAATGCTTTTCTGCATCTGTAGATATGATCATGTGATTTTTTATTTCAATCTGTTTATATGGTGTATTACATTGATTGATTTTCTTTTGTTGGATAATCCTTATATACCTGGGATGAAACTCACTTGGTTATGGTATATAATTCATTTGATGTGCTTTTGAATATGATTAGCAAGTATTTTTTTTGAGGATTTTAGCATCTGGACATTGCAGAAATTAGTCTGTAATTTTCCTTTCTTGTGGTGTCTTTGTTTGGCTTTGTTTTTAGAGTAATGTTGGCATCATAGAATGAGCTAGGCAATGGTCCTTTTACTTTTGTTTTTTTTTTTTTTTGGAAGAGTTTAAGCAGGATTGGTGTTAGTTCTCTGTGGAATGTTTGGTAGAATTCACCTGTGAAGCTGTCTGATCCTGCACTCTTCTTATTTGGGAGGTTCTAATTCCATATTTACTTGTGATTGGTCTGTTGAGTTCATCAAATTCTTTTGTCAATGTAAGCTGCTTGTGTGTTTCTAAGAATTAGTTCATTTCCTTTAAATTATCCTTCTTGTTGGCATATAATTTCTCAAAGTATCCTTTTCTGGTACTCTATTTCTGTGTGGTTAATGGTGATATCCCCTTCTTCATTTATTATTTTGTGTATTTACATCTTATCTCCTTTTTTCTTTGTTGATAGAGCTAAGAGTTTTTCAATCTTAATGATCTTCTCAAAGAGCCATGTTTTAGTTTTCTTAATATTTCTAGTGATTTCTTATTTTCTATTTCATTTATTTCTACTCTAATCTTTATTTAGTTCTTTCCACTTCATTCGTGGTTAGTTTGTTTTTCTTTTTCTAATTCCTACAGGTGTGTAGTTAGGTCTTTGATTTTTGCTCTTCTTTTTTTTTTTTTTTTCATTTATATATTTATGTCTATTAATTTCCCTCTCAGTACAGCTTTGGCTGAAATCAATAAGTTTTGATATGTATTGTTGTCCTTTTCATTCATTTCAAGGTATTTCCTGATTTCTTTTGTAATTTCCTCCTTGACCCAGTGTTTGTTGTAGAGTGTGTTGTTTAATTTCCATATATTTGTGTCTGACCTAGTTTTCTGGCCCCTGCTAATTTCAAGCTTCATACCATTATAATGAGAGAAATTACTTTGTATAATTTCAATCTTTTTTAATTCTTTGAGTGTTATTCTGTGGCTTAGTATGTGGTGTATATTGGATAATGGTCCATGTGCACTTGAGAAGAAAGTATATCCCACTCTATTTGGGTGTATTGTTCTGTATATGTCAATTAGGTCCAGATCCTCTAATGTATTATTCAGAGTCTTTGTTTCTTTATTGATTCTTTGTTGAGATGTTCTGTCTAGTCATAATAATTTTGTATTAAATTACCCCACTATACTTGTATAAGCATCTATTTCTCCACTTAATTTTCCCAGTGTTTGCCTCATGTATTTTGAGCCTCATGCTTAGGTGCATAAATCTTTATTTTTGTTCTTTCTTCCTGAAAGTTTACCCCTTTTACTAATATATGGAACCCATCTTTGGCTCTTAATATCATTTTGTGAGAAGAGAACCTCTGCTCTTGTGTCCTGGACAGTTCTCTCATGTATGTCTGATGGGAAGAAAAGAGGCAGAAGAAGCTACAGGAAAAAGAATGTGGCTCTGTGGTGGAAAGTCAGAGGCAAAACTACCACCACTAGGGGCCACTGTTGGATAAGAATTGTTCCTCCCTCACACTTGCTGGAGGGCAGGGGGCTGAATTCAAAGGCAGGGGGAGAGGGATGGGGCAAGATGGTGGTTGAGTGAGTGCACCTGAGTGTCTCTCCTGCATAGAAGCAACTGGGCAGCATTGGAATTTCTTCAGGACCACGCTGTTTCAAGATTTTGCAGGGCAGGAGGTGTCTGGACATTGATTTGGTGGGAAGGCAATAGAGAAAATTCATGTATAAGATAAAATTGAGGCTCTTTTGCACGGTGGTGGGGGCTGCATGTGGGATGCTCCCCCCTGGGGTGGGCGGAACTGCAGGAGGCCTTCGCAGACCGATTTGGGGAGACAGACAGAAGTTTTGTGTGAGGTGGGGAAATTTTTTATTTCTGACATGAATAATAGTGTTTCTGGGTAGAGCCCCACCCCCAAGGCTGGCTGCCAATCTGCAGCAGCCTTTAATTACTCACAAAAAAGAGACATCACCAGGAGGTTGGTTCAGGGGCCTGCAGGGTGGGAGATGTCTGGAAGCTGATTAGAGGAATATTTTGCAAGGCATGGGAATTTCAGGTTCAGACACTGATATCTGCGCTTCCGGCTGGAGCCACGCGGGCTGGGCCTGGCTGCTGATCTGCAGCGTCATTAAATTGGCTGCAGTGTAGAGGGACTCACAGGTGGCTGTTTCAGGTGATTGCAGGACGGGAGCTGTCCTGAAGTTGAATTAGTGATACAGCCGCAGAGGAGACACTAGTGAGAGGGTGAAATGTGGGGTTCTGAAGCATAGGTCAGAGTTTGTGGATGTGATCTCCCCCATACGTCTGGCACTGAGCTGTGGGGATCCCTGAAGGCTGTGTTGCACTGCGGTGCTCCCAGGCTCCCTGTTAACCAGATTTGAGGTTGCCAGGTCTGTGTACCCTAAACCCTGGAGGCCTACACCCCAAGAATCACACCTCTTGAGTCTGCAATATCACAGACTTTCCTTCCTTGAATCCACCACGCCCTGTGGTACATCTGATGTCATTGAATGTCCTAGCCCTCAACATTTGTGTTTTTTCTTTTTTGTTTTTTTGGGTTTTTTTTAATTTTTTTTAATTTTTTATTGTAGTGATTGCTAACATTGCATTATCTCCTATTCTTTTCTCCCATTGTATCCCCCAATGTCTTTTTTTTCTTCTTTCTCTCATCACTCATTTTCTTCTTATTTTATCTTACTTATACAATAGGTGCTGGAGGGAACACCTCACATTTGCTGGGTTTCCTCATCCTCCACTGCCTCATGTCTGTATTAATTGATTTTGGCTACCTACACTATCTCCTTTCCCCCACATATTGACATCCTCTATCATCTATTGTCTCTCCTATATTCCACCTCCCTTTCTTTGATCCCCAAAATTGTCTGTTAATTTCTAATACCTTTGTTTTGTTTTCTGTCTTTTATCCACTCTTGAAACTATTGCCTTTCTTTTCTCTTTCCCTCTCTCATGAAAACACTAACTTTTTAATTCATACCATATTCCTCCCATATTCAGTCAACTACCTCATTATAGGTACTCTACCTACTGCTATAACTCTACACAACATACATGAATCTATTATCCATTCTCCCAGAATTCATATTGTTGCTCTGTTAACATTTCTTACCAATACTACTTTACACATTTTCCTTTCTTACACAATTGCCTTTCCTTGGCCCTAATACTTTCCTCCAAAGAGAACTCACCCAGCAACAAGAAATTAGAATAAGAAGAACAAAGTGACAAAGAGAAGATATACCACTTACACAAAAACAAGAGCTAACTAATCCCCAAGACTAGACAAAGAAGCTAAGAAACTGATTAACCCATCAAGATAAAATGATGACCAGACAGCAACAAAAAACTACAAAACAAACCAGTAATCAGGAAAACATGGATGAATCCAATCAACAAACTAAAAATCAGGAAGGGGAGCAGAACTTTGCACAAGTAATTAAAGATCTCAGAACATATATCACAGACAAATTTAATGAAGTAAAGGAAGAGGTTAACAATATGAAGTCAACATTTGGAGGGGAAATTGCAGACATATGCAAAAAGATAACAGATATGATGGGAATGAACACCACGGTTCAAGAAATCAAAAATACACCTGCAGCAAATAGCAGCAGATTAGAATAGGCAGAGCAGAGAATTAGTGATGTGGAAAACAGTACACCGGAAATCAAAGAGATAGAAAATTGATTGATAAAAAGGTAGAAAATATCCAGCTAGGACTTAGGGACCTGAATGACAATGCAAATTGCACAAACATACGTATTATAGGCATCCCAGAAGGAGAAGAGAAGAGAAAGGAGTCAGAAGGAGTGTTGCAGGAAATAATGGCTGAAAACTTCCCAAATCTACTGAAAGAGACAGATGTACATATCCAAGAAGCACAGTGAACCCCAAACATCATAAACCCCAACAGGCCCACTCCAAGACATATACTTGTCAAATTATCCAACGCTCAAGACAAAGAGAAAATTCTAAAAGCAGCAAAAGAAAAGAAAACCATCACATACAAGGGAAGCTCCATAAAATTAAGTGCTGATTTCTCATCTGAAACCATGGAGGCAAGAAGACAGTGGTATGATATAGTCAAAGTACTAAAGGAAAAAAAAATTCCATCCAAGAATACTCTATCCAGCTAAACTAGCATTCAAAAATGATGGAGAGTTCAAAATATTCAGAGATAAACAGAAATTGAAAGAGTATGCCAGCAAGAAACTTCTCCTTCAAGAAATTCTAAAGGGATTTCTGCAGGAAGAAAGGATAAAACAGGACAGGCAGAGTTGGAGGAGAGTGTAAGAGCAACAAAAAAGACAAAAAGAGAAGAAGAAAAAAAACAAAATATGACAAACAGAAGTCCAATCAAAATATGGCTAACATAAATAATACCTTGAAAGTCATAACACTGAATGTCAATGGATTAAAATCACCTATGAGAAGATACAGACTGGGACATTGGATAAGGAAATATGACCCATTTATATGTTATCTACAAGAGACACATCTTAGAGCCAGACATTCATGGAGGCTGAAAATGAATGGTTGGAAAACAATCGTATAAGCAAACAATAACCCAAAAAAAAGGGCAGAAGTAGCTATACTAATAGCAGACAAAGTAGACTTTAAATGCAAAACAATTGTGAGAGACAAAGAAGGATACTACATATTAGTAAAAGGGACAATCTGTCAAGAAGAATGAACAATCATAAATATTTATGCTCCTAAAAAGGGCTCCTCTAAATACGTGAGGCAAACACCAGAAAAACTAAGTGAAAGAATAGACACATCTACAATTATAGTGGGGGATTTTAATACACCACTATCAACTCTGGACAGAACATCTCAAAACAGAATCACTAAAGAAATGAAATATTTGAACAATTTATTAGAGGAGCTTGTCTAATAGACATATACAGATCATTACACCCAAACACAGCAGGATATACATTCTTCTCAAGGGGACATGGATCATTCTACAAGATAGACCTGTGCTAGGCCACAAAGAAAGGCTTAATGAATTCAGAAATATTGAAATAATAAAAAATAAAATCTTTGATCACATTGGAGTGAAGCTAGAAATCTGCAAGGGCCAGAGGCCCAGATTTCACACCAAAATAATGAAATTAAACAGAACACTCTTAGAAAAACAATGGGTCAAAGAGAAATCTCAAAAGAAAACAATGACTACCTTGAAACAAATGATAATGATAACACAACATACCAAAATTTATGGGATGCAGCAAAAGCAGTACTGACAGTGAAATTTATAGCCATAAATTCATACATCAAAAAAGAAGAAAGAGCAAAAATTGAAGAACTAACTGCATATTTGGAGGAATTAGAAAACAAACAACAAAGTAATCCCACAGGAAGAAGAAGGAAGGAAATAACAAAGATAAGAGCAGAACTAAATGAAATAGAAAATAAGAAAGCACTTGAAAAGATAAACAAGACCAAGAGCTGTTTTTTTGAGAAGATGAATAAAATTGACAAACCTTTAGCGAGACTAACAAAGAAAAAAGAGAGAAGATGCAAATACACAAAATAAGAAACGAGAAAGAGATATCACCACTGACCACATAGAAATAAAGACTATCATAAAAGGATACTTTGAAAAGCTATATTCCAACAAAAATGACAATTCAGAGGAAATGGACAAATTCCTAGAAACACAGAAGCAGCCTATATTGATGAAAGAAGAAATTGATGATCTCAACAAACCAATCACAAGTAAAGAGATAGAATCAGTCATTAAAAACCTCGCAGCTAAGAAGAGCCCAGGGCCAAATGTCTTCACAGGTGAATTCTACGAAACATTCCGGAAAAAATTAACACCAATCCTGGGGAAGCTCTTCCAAAAAATCGAAACAGAAGGAACATTACCTAACTCCTTCTTTCTTGCCAACATTATCCTAGTACGAAAGCCAAACAAAGACACCACAAGAAAGGAAAATTACAGACCAATTTCTCTAATGAACTTAGACGCAAAAATACTTAACAAAATACTTGCTAATCATATTCAACAACACATTAAACGAATTATACAACACGACCAAGTGGGACTCATTCCAGGTATGCAAGGATGGTTCAACATAAGAAAATCAATCAATGTAATACACCATATAAACAGACTGAAGGAAAAAAATCACATGATTTTATCTATAGATACAGAAAAAGTGTTTGACAAAATACAGCACCCTTTCTTGATAAAAACACTCCAAAAGATTGGAATACAAGGAAATTTTTTGAACATGAAAAAGAGTATATATGAAAAAACCTACAGTTAACATTGTTTACAATGGAGAAATCCTAAAATCCTTCCCTCTAAAGTCAGGAACAAGACAGGGATGCCCACTGTCTCCCCTTCTATTAAACATTGTCTTAGAAGTACTTGATCGAGCACTGAGGCAAGAACCAGATATAAAAGGAATTCAAATTAGAAAGGAAGAACTCAAAATTTCATTATTTGCAGATGACATGATCCTATACATAGAAAACACTGAGAGGTCTACAACAAAGCTTCTGGAACTCATAAATGAGTTTAGTAAAGTCGCAGGTTACAAGACCAATGCGCAAAAATCAGTAGCATTTCTGTACACCAATAATGAGCAAGATCAGGAGGAAATGAAGAAACAAATACCATTCACAACAGTAAAGAAAAAAATCAAATACTTAGGAATAAATTTAACTAAAGAGGTAAAAAACTTACACACCGAAAACTATACAAGACTGTTCAAGGAAATCAAAGAAGACCTAAATAAATGGAAGAATATTCCCTGCTCATGGATAGGAAGACTAAATATTATTAAGATGTCTATCCTACCAAAGCTGATCTACACATTCAATGCAATCCCAATAAAAATCAACACAGCCTTCTTTAAGGAACTGGAAAAATTTGCTATGAAATTTATTTGTAAAGGAAAGAGGCCCCGAATAGCCAAAGACGTATTGAAAAAGAAAAATTAAAATTGGAGTAATCACACTACCTGACTTCAAAACATACTACAAAGCTACAGAAGTGAAAACAGCATGGTATGGGCATAAGGAGAGACACACAGACCAATGGAATTGAATTGAAAGTTCTGATATAGAACCTCATATATATAGCCATATAATATTCGATAAAGACACCAAACCCTCTCAACTGGGAGAGAATGGCCTATTCAACAAATGGTGCCTGGAGAACTGGATATCCATACGTAGAAGAATGAAAGCGGATTACCATCTCACACCTTATACAAAGATCAACTCAAGAGGGATCAAAGACCTAAATATAAGAGCCAAAAACATAAAGACCTTGGAAAGCAGTGTAGAGAAACATCTACATGACCTTGTAATAGGAAATGGGTTCATGAACATCACACCAAAAGCACGAGCAGCAAAAGAACAAATAGTTAAATGGGACTTCTTCAAAATTAAAGCCCTCTACACCTCAAAGTAGTTTGTCAAGGAAGTAAAAAGGGAACCTACACAATGGGAGAAAATATTTTTCAACCATATATCTGATAAGAGATGAATAACTTGCATATATAAAGAACTCCTATATCTTGAAAATAAAAAGATAAACAACCCATTTAAAAAATGGGGGAAAGGTTTAAACAGACACTTCTCCAAAGAAGAAATACAAATGGCTGAAAAGGACATGAAAAAATGCTCCAAATCTTTAGCTATCTGGAAAATGCAAATCAAAACTACAATGAGGTACCATCTTACTCCCTTAAGATTGGCAGCTATGAAAAAAACAGAAGAATACAAATGCTGGGGAGGATGTGAAGAAATGTGAATCCTCATCCACTGCTGGTGTGAATGCAGAAGGATCCAACCATTCTGGAGGACAGTTTGGTGGTTTCTCAAAAAATTAACCATAGGTTTGCCATTTGACCCAGCAATACCACTGCAGGTATATACCCAGAAGAACTGAAAACAAGGACACAAACAGATATATGCCCACGAATGTTCATAGCAGCATTGTTCACTATTGCCAAAAGTTGGAATCAACCCAAATGCCCATTAGAGATGAGTGGATCAATAAAATATGGTATATATATACAGTGGAATACTACTCAGCTTTAAGAACAAATACACTACAAACACACGTGATAAAATGGATGAATCTTGAGAGCCTTATATTGAGTGAAGCAACTCAGGCATTGAAGGACAAATACTACATAACCTCAATGATATGAAATAAGCAAGCTGTCTCAGAGAGCTAGAGACGGGAAGAAAGGCTTACAGGAAATCGGGGGGTAGAGGAAGGATGTAAGCTGATGTCTGCAGGGGTGGAATCTATGATGATCTGGTGGTAAGTATGAGCACAAAGAAGAGATAAAATGGGGGCAAGGGGTTGCATTTGGGTGGGGCTTTGGGGGTTTGAGGGGGCCTGGGGATGGGCGGAGGGGTAATATTGCCCAAAAAATTGGGGGAGGGAGGGGCAACATATGAACAAATGAGAGTGTCAGGTGTTGGTTGAGAGTAAAATGCAGAGAAAACCGTATCAAAATATAATTAGGAGGGTTACCTGTTTAGGATGCTCGGAGGGAATGGTCTGATGCGGGACAGACTCCTGGGGAATGTCTGAATGCTCATTTTGCCAGGGTGGGTTGTACCATTGGGTAGAGACCCAAGTAGTGAGAGTGGGGGTGGACCCACACCCTGGGGAGGACTAATGCCATCAAATAGAGGGAACTGTATCAATCGAGAGAAAGGATGACTCCCAGGGCATTAGGTCAGTTGAGCAAGTCAGGCCCTGAGCACTGTTGCAAGTATATCTGGGCATGGCTCCTTGGGAAATGGAGATTGGCTGTCGCTGTGGGCCCCAAGGGGAGGGGAAAATGGATGTTGAATGGATGGAACCATGTAAATGTGGGGGCAAGAGAGGAGTTTCGTGAGAGTACACAAGGATGAATATAAAACATGTAATATTACACCAAAAACATATAGGGGATGACAGCCTAATAATGTAAACCATAATGTAAAACAAAGGTTAACTAAAAAATTTAGAAAACTGTATATCCTAAAGTATGGACCACAATGTAAGTACAAATGTCACCTTGTTTGAAAGCTATTGTCTCAGATTCTGTACATCAGTTTAAGTAAATATGATATGAATAAGTAGAAAGATTATCGCTGTGGAAGGGAAAAGGTTTTATGGTGGATGTGTGGGAGTACTATACATTGTATATATGAATTACTGTGATCTGGGACTCCTCTGAAGAGAAGCTGTAGAATTAGGAAAAAAGAAAAGAAAAAGATAAGATGTAGTATTTTTCCAAATCAATATGCATTCTACAGCTAACCTTTAAACTCATTGCTATATTCCATTTTACTAGTAAGGGAACCTGACATTATATTGGGCTTTACTTTTCAGTAAGTTTTGGATCACAGAGTGGTTCAACAATGGCAGTGGAGGAATACTGGTATGGGGTGTTATTGACAGGCGATATATGATTGACAGGGAGTTATACAGGGCATACGTCCAGAGGGTATGGAAATGTTTGGATATACTCATAGTGGAAAAAATTAAATACAACAGCTGGGGGGGTACTGGGTTACTGGCCAGTGGGGGCTCTGCCGTTGTCTGGAGGGGAGCAGCGGTAGTACCCCAGGTGCAACAGTAAGGATCAGGAAGGAATGAGGGTCCAACAGTGAGCCCCTGATACTAATGACTATGCTTGTGAGCCTAAATGCCTGAAATAAGAACAAGGCCTAGAGCAGCACTGTGCCTAGGAGTTCCCTCCTGACAGCCTCCGTGTTACTCAAATGTGGCCAGTCTCGAAGCCAAACTCAGCATGTAAATGCAATGCCTTCCCAACAACGTGGGACATGACACCCGGGGATGAGCCTCCCTGGCACCAAGGGATCACTTCCAAGTACCAGCTGATGATGCAACTAGAAAATGACCTTGAATTAAAGGTTCAATGCGGACCAGCAGAATATCCCTATCTACATATAATAACAGGAGTTAAAAATTCTGTTTGACCTAAATTAAGGGGGAAATGGAAAGGACAAATGAGTTTATATGGCTATGAGTCTCTAAAAAAGAGTCTGGAGGTTGTCAGAAGAATTGCCCATATGCACACCTGAGCAGAGTCTTAGAGACAGATAAAGTAGATACACCCCCAGATATTGGTCCTTTTGAGGGCTAAAGAGACCCACAGGTTCTATGGTCATGGCAGATGGGGTTCACTGCCATGTCAGTTGGCCCTTCTTTGGAACTGGTGTTTCTGCATGATGAAGCTGGACTCAAATGGGATCTCTTTTCACAAGCCTTTCATGCTACTTTACTGGAATTGTAGTTGGTGCTGGGGCTTAAGATATATCTTGGGAGTTTGAATTTCTGGACTGACAATATGATAGGCAGGCCCTGCCCTCAACAGACTACAGCTCCTACACTCTGATTTATTGGACTTACTCCACTCAGCTAACATGGAGTTGAAGAATTTCAACCACCACAACATGGAGCCTAGAATGCCTACAACTGAAAGCAGGAGGATTGCATCCAATATTCATGTGGAATCTAAACCCCCTCTTGACATAGATGTGGAATGGACACAACCATGCCAAGGTCCAAAGGAAGGAGGAATACAGTAAGGATCAGAGTGGACTTAATGATATTCTATTTATGAGCTATTGTGGTTAATAATCAAGAAAATGTGGCATTGATGAGGAAAAAGTGGCCATGGTGGCTGCTGGGTACGGGGAAGGCAAGGAAGAGAAGAAATGTGGAGGCATTCTCGGGACTTGGAGTTGTCCTGGGTGGTGCCCCAGGGACAATTGCCAGATGTTGTTTGTCCTCCCATGGTCCACTCGATGGAACGTAGGAAAGTGTGGGCTATGGTGTGGAATACAGGACATGGAGTACAGCGATGCCTGGAGATGTACTCGCCAGACGCAATGGATGTGACATGATGATGGGGGAGAGTGTTACTGTCGGGGGAGTGGTGGGGTGGGGGCGGTGGGGGTGAATGGGGACCTCATATTTTTTTTAATGTAATATCTTGTTAAAAAATGAATAAACTGAGTAGAATTTGAAAAAAAAATGCAGTCTGCTTTAAAATCATCAAAAGTTGATGATCTTCAGCACGATTGATGAGCAGCGTGGTGTACCAGAGGGCCACCTGTTTTATGACCAACTCTGTGAGCTCACCAAGCCCCTCACAGACTTACTGATGGGGGCTGACTCATATCCCCCAAGACACATTCAAATCCTGGTCCCTAGTGCTGTGGGTGGGAGCTATTTGGAAGAATCTCAAAGATGCTTTTAAGATGAAACCAAATTTTGAGCCAGGAGGGCCTTCATCCTACAGGACTGGAGACCTCACAAGGAGGGGATCTAGACAGATGTACCCCTGTGCAGAAGTGGAGACCACAGGATTCAGATGGCCATGTGATGAGCAGAGGCTGAGCCAACATCAGGATGCCCCCTGCAGGACTGTGTGGTTGCTAATCCCTTGATCTGATGTCTAGCCTCCAAACCCTGAGACACTGAATTCAGACTCAGACACAGACAAGGTTAGCATTCCCCACTGTAAAGATGGGGGAATGTAGGCTCAGAGAGATGACAAGACTTACACTTGACCTCAGAGCTAGAAAATGGAGAAGCCAGAATTCTACACAACCCTGGTGAAGGCTAAGCTCCATGCTTTCCTCATGACCTCAGCTGCTTCTCACTTACAGGGTGACAGCAGAAAATGCTGGCCACCAGGGCCATCCATCCTTCCTAGGGATTTTTGTCCTCGAGTGAACAAAATCCCATTATTTGCAGTTCAGACCACTGGGGAGAAATTGCACTGCAGTATATCTAGAGTTCATTTGTGCTAAAATGTAACTTTCCTGATATTTCCTCTTGAGGAAAGTAAATTGCAAGCATTGTTTTAGGTACACTAGAGATAATATCAGGTAGTAGTGGCTTCTGTGACTATTAGGAAAATAACTGCACACCCCTCCCAGAATACAAATGCAGAAAGCCCATGAACACAAATCCCAGTCACTTAAGGTGGGGGGATATTTTTAATGTTGTGAAGGTGCCCGCAGTGAATGAGTCACCAGCATCACTTAATCTGAAATAGTCTCATGTAAAAATCCACCTGCTGGATGTGCCTACTTTCTAAAGGTGTCTGCCAGGTTCTTAACCAGGGCCCCTTAGGGAAGCTGCTTGTCGTTCATTGTCCCCACCATAAGGCCAAATGGGGGAATCTCTGCAGTTTCGAGATGTCAGCACAATGAGGATTTAAGGCCCCAGGTGTCCCTCCTCCCCCATGAAAGGAGCTCCTGGGCCTTTGGGGCCTGGGGTGACCCTCAGGCTGGAGAAAAGTACCTAAAGCCAGGAGCCTTGATGCTGGGGATGTTGTTCTCCCTGTAGAAGTCAGCCCTCACGTGGTTGGCGCTGCCATGGTGGTGGTTCAGTGGCTTGATGGGCTGGTGGATATGCTTCCTATAGGTGGAAGACATCAGCACCTCAACGGGCCATTCATGCTCCTGTGGGGGATCATCGAGATGCTCCCATTAGCAGGGGTCTGCTGCTGTAACTGCCTGAATCCCAACAAGGTGCAGAAGTTAGGAGCTGGGGTATGTAGAAGTCAAAATGAGATGTCACTGGTTAAGCAAGCATGAGGGCATAATTCTAACAAGTTCATTTTCTAGTGTCACTTAAAAATCCATCACACTTCTGGAATGAATTAATTAGTGCTGGATGTTCATGATTTTTTTCATTACATGTAGGAAAATTGAAACGTAACTGATTGGGATGCTTTTCATTTCAGGTGAAGAATCATGTCTGGACAGACTGAGTCTAGCACAACTGACACAACTGTACTTATCCTCAGTTCTAGGATATCCTTTCTATAAGGTAAAAACAAAAAGTGGATGGCATTATTTCACTGAGGGCAAACAGTTTTCTTGTGCCCCTTCTGAAAACTAAGTCACTTCTCTTTTGACTTTTCTCCATAACTTTATTAAAAGGGAAAACTTTCATTTACGTGGAGCTATGTGTAATAGCTGGCCTTTTCTTTGGTAAATTGACCCCATTTCTGTCTTGTCCTATAGGACCAGTTCCCGCTATATGAGATTTCTAGATGGTTTCAAGTGTTGAAGGTGTATGAGTCTTAGTATTCCTTGATTCACTTCAAGGGTTTTAAAGGGTTTAGCACGCACAATAGCCATTTGATTAAAAAGTCTGAATCTCTGAACTCTAGAAATCCTAATTATTTCTGAGTGCATTTTTAAACCAAGTCAGAAATTTCACTCCTCTCTGGGAAACTTTAGTTTAGGTGGTATCTGTGCTATAAAGATTCCCTCTCATAAATTTCACAGCACACCTTTTTTGTGTGATTGGAAATAGTCTCAACAGACTTCAACACCTTCTTCTGTGTCCTTCAAACTTGACTTAGGATCATATTCTGGTAAAAGCTAAATATATAAAAAGTCATTACTCTTTTCTTTTAAAAAAATTTTAACAATGCCAAGGCCTATAAAGATAAACACTAAAATTAGTTAACCCCAACCACCTCAATTCCCTGAAATAACAAATTTGTAACTGTGCTTTCTATGCCAAACGTACACAAATATGGAAACCAATTTTCTTTTCTCTTTGTTATGTCCAGTGTATCATATAATTTACCGTTATGTTCAGTATACATAGACCTTCCTCAAGACCAATATGTGTGGATCAAATACGTTCTTTTTCAAAGTGGTGTAGTATTTTATGGGACTTACTCACCAGTTCCCCAGCTTATAATCTTTCAGGTTCTTTCCATCTTTGGTCTCTATCCACAATGCTGTAGTAAACATCCTTGCATGTCATTCTACTGGCGCCCATGCTCCTTCAAGCCTCAGACTAGAATGCCAAGAGTGGGACTACTAGTGTAATGTCAGTAGATAGGGATTCTGAATGGTAGATGTCCCACCTCCCCAGCAGAGAGTGAAGGTGGCTGGGTCACCCCCACCTCCACTGTACAGTTTTTTTGTCCTGTTAGCTTTTGCCACGCAATTCAGTGGAAAAGGGTGTCTTGTCATGTATTTAAATTGCATTTGAGTGAGCAATAATGAAGTTGAGCATTTTGTCAAATGTTTATTGACCATTTGTATTTTCTAGGAATTGCCTTCCTGCTCCCTAATTCATCTTTCTATTGCACTGTGTTTTTAAGATGTTTGTGGCCAAATATACATGTCATTTAATGGTTCCTGACTTTCCCATCATGCATAAGATTATTTCACTAAATATGTGTTAGTGCAAATATTTTACTAATTTTTCCCCATTGGATCTTTAATCCACCTGGGATTTATTATATAGGTATACCTCAGAGATTTGGCAGGTTCAGTTCCAGACCACCATAATAAAGTGAGTTACATGCATGTTTTGGTTTCCCAGTGCACATATACTATAGTCTTTTAAGTATGCTATAACATTATTTTTTATTTTTAAATACATATACCTCAATTAAAATGTGACACAGATGAAGCGAGCACATGTTGTTGGAAAACAGGCAAAATAAAATGTGACACTGATGAAGCAAGCACACGTTGTTGGAAAACTGGCACTGATAGACTTGCTTGACACAGGATTGCCACAAACCCTCAGTCTATTTAAAAAAACCAACAAACACAATATTTGCAAAGTGCAATAAAGCAAAACTCAGTAAAAGGAGATATGCCCATAGTCTGATGTTTGGTAGGAGTTTACCTGTTCTTTTCTAGACAGATAACCAATTTTCCATCACTATTTGTTCCATTGCAATCCTTTATTTATTGAATTGAGATGTCAGTTTTATCATTTCTTCTTGGATTAAAAAATTTAACTGAGTGTCCTTCAGGTCCTTAAAGCAATTCTGAGATTTTCAGAGATGTTTCTTGAACTTGACAGCATTGTCGTGATGTTTATTGTTCTTTTTCCAGTGACTACTTTTAAAACACATTTTAAAGATATTTTGAGCTATTAGACTTGAACTATAACGAGGATATTTTTCATTGCTGTGTTAAGAAAGGTATCAGTCCTAAGTCCTGGAAAAGCATCATTTATTAAAGGAATTTTGTATCAAACTTTTATACATAGGTAACTCACTACCTTCACTTTATTCTCTGGTTTTGTATCTTGTTTATCTCTCTTATGTTTGTATATATAATTTTTAGGGTCCCAAACTTCTTCCTAAATATCAAGTGAAATCATTTCTTATTCCATACCAGTCCCTGGAGACCCCTGTGGATTTTCACTTTCATAAATCTTTAGTGATTTGATTGGTTGACCTTTTAGGAGCAAGATCTACTTTGCTTCCAAAATGTAACACCCTATTGGTATACAATAGGTAAGTACCAGGGAGTTTGTTTACAGAACCTTAGTGGTTGTTATCTCTTTGGGAGACAGGTGGAGCTTAGTAGCCACAGAATGCAAAATGGAATCTTCCCTGCCCCGCATGAGGCTCTAGAGTGTAGATGGTAGAATATAGTATATAGATTGTATTTAAATCCATCTTGCCACAGATCAGCAGAATGGCTTTGCACAGTGTATTTACCCTTCTTAACCTTTTTCTTTACTTCCTCATCTGTAAAATGTGAGTAAGAAGAATATTGACCTCAAACACATATGGCAAGAGGGTATAAATGAGGGAATAACACAAGAAGTGCCCATGTCTGCTTAGCTGCTCTTATAGTTTAGGCCTGTGCTGTTTAGTATAGTAGCCACTAGTGCAGATGGCTACTTAAATTTAAATTAAACATAAGTAAAATTTAAAATTCATTTCCCTAGTCATATATCACATTTCAAGTGCTCCAAGGCCTCCCATTGCTGGTGGCTACCACATTAGCACAGATGTAAGCACATGAATCATCCCGGAAATAGCTACTGGACTATGGTGACTTCAAGTCCAAATCCTTCCTTTCATCAATTAAAAAGTCATCTCAAAGAGGACCATCTCTGATAGGCTTCATATCACATGTTCCACCTCTGCTGCTCTCATGGTCCTTTCTACAGAAGGAATGGCATACACCAGAGGGCTGGGAAAGGAACTCCAGCCACTCCCCTTGGCCACATGTTGCAGTGAAGGGGTGCTGCAGTCATGGGCTGCATTAGTTGCCAGGAGGCATGAAAGAGATGGATGGGTTGAGCTGCTTAGGTGTCTAACTTTGCTGAACTTAGAAGATTTTCTTCACTGTCTGAATTGAGAGTGTGCCACCATTTGTAAGAAGAAGGAGAGAGTGGGTGGTTCCTACTGCTCCTGGCTAATTTCAGGACCTACTCCTTGCTTTAGCCCAGGAAGCCTCCCTAATTTCAGGTTATAGGCTTGTTCTTGAAGCTGAGTGAGTGAACATCCTCATTTGGTTGTGGTTATTTCTTTGCAGCCTTCTGTCCTATTGATAAATAGTTTGGAAGAAATCAAAATAGAACAAAGTAGTAAAGGAAGATAGTGTTTGTGAGGGTATCACATGAAGACTTTTTTCCTTCTCTCACCAGATATTGAAATTAAATTAGATAAAGAAGGATTTCTATTACCTTTTACAGTTGATGAAGATGTACACGAAAGATAAAGAAACTATTGTGGTTTTTACGTTACAAGGCCTGTTGAAGTGAATAGGCAAGGATTATTTTCTTAAAAGGGTGAGAAAAATAGATGATTTCAGAAATTAAAACTACTTCTCAGGATATTTCTTTTTGAAATTCCTTATAATATTTTATAAATAGCATCATTAATAAAGCCGAGTACATTTTCAGTAGACTAAAGAGTAACAGATTTGTGATTGACGTGAAAGTATTGGCCATTAGGAAAAGCCAAATCTTGAGTAAACACTGGCCAAAAAATATTAAGAATGTTTTGGATTGTTATAAAAAATAAGTTTATTTTTTTATTTTTTTTTCAGTGTAGCACTACGCATTAATGGCCTCAAAAGATTTTAACAGCAAAAATTTACTAGGAAAAGAGGCTATTAAACAATGCCACTTCCAGTTACTTGATTATCAAGTTGTCCTTGTATGGTTCCATTTCCCCCACCCCCAAAGTAATCCCTAATTCAAACTTGCTTTTTCCAGGGTCCTAAGTAGTCTGCTAGCCCAGTAGTCTAAGAATCTCATATCTCTAATTTAAGTACCCACTTTGTTAATTAGGCTTTTCTGGGTACTGGATATTTTTTATAAATCTTTGGCTTCTGTTTTGAAATATGGAATTTTCTTACCTTCAGTTTTCCAAAAGCAGAACATGCCTATATTCTTCATAAGCTATGCTCAACTCTGTTTTTAGAGTTATTAAATTATTGGAATATCTGTTTTAATTTCCCCCTGGTATAAGGGAAAAAATGGACAAGATGACTCACTAAAACCAATATCTTCATCACTCCCTAATGCCTAAGACCTTATTGTTTCCTTTGTAAGTTACTTAATAAGGCATTATGATGATGAGTGACTAGAATGTAGATGAGTTTCCCAAGTTCTCTAAGGTATCGGTGCTAGTCTGCTCCCCGGTTTCCTCTCTGGCTTACTCTTGTCCAGTTCATCTTGCACACCCCAGACTAATCTTCTGAAAACCCTCAGCATGCCAGCCTGTTATCAAAAACCTTGTCTCTTTCCTACTCACAGGATACAGTAGAACCTCCTCTGCTCTGACTTTTGCGACCCCTGCAGGCTGCACCTTGTTACCTGGCTCCAAGCTGGTGGTCTCTTCCCTCCCACCTAATCCACTCCATTCTCTCTAGCCTTGCTCCTTTGCCCAGTGCTCCCTCTCCCTCCAGACAGCATCTCCCTGTGACTAAATTCTGTCCATTCATTAGCACCCAACTCAGGACTCTTCTTTCCCCACAAACTAAAACCCTGAACTCCTCTGAGGGCTGGAATGCTGATTTTCTTCACACACTCTGCTTTGGCTTCTTGCATACTTCTAGTATTGATTGTGTCTTTGAGGACAGGAATCATGTTTGATCCTTCTTTAAATATCCCTCTTATTTAACCAACAAATATTTATTGAGCCCTTATTATGTGCCAGGTATTGTTCTGGGCTCTGGGAGTAAACAAGTAAGAAAACTGTGACTTTGCCTTCAAGGAGCTTCCATTCTTATGTGTGTGCAAGTGTTGGTGGGCAGGTTGTTAGAGACAAACAAGTTCAACATGGTAATTTCAGTTATGAAGGATTTTACTAGCCAGTTCCTTTTTTCTTTCTTCTTCTCATAACTGATCCATTTTCATGAGGCTGAGATGGTAAAATCAAGGCTTGAATTTGTCAAATATTTATCAAGAAAATTCTTTTCTCAAATCCCTGGGGTTCAGTGCTGACAAGAAGGAATAGTGACTTCAGAACTCAGATCATGAAAGGAGTTGTGTTTTTATGGGAGTCAGTATAAAAAGAGCCTTATTTGTGAATTAGCCATTTTGCAGAATTATGGACTATTTGGTGATCTGAAAAGGATCTGTCCAGATCTTACAGAGACATGGAAGGAGCCTTTATTTTCCCTATACTGTGTATACCAAGTGTCAGTGATTGATTTAAAATTAAAGTTCAATTTAATATTAGTATCATAGATACTTGACTTTATATGTCAAACAGAACTGATCAAGTACAATAAAGGAATACAATGAATGACTATTTTTAAATCTGCCATCTTGTAACAGTTATCTACTAAATGAAAAGAGTATGCTCTTTAGAGAACTTCATTTCCTCTTTTTACAAATATAAGAAATATTTTTTCCCCATGTCCTGATGTACTTTGTTAGCAGATATAATGTATGGTGAGGAGGAGCAATGGGAAAACAGATGACTGCACTTTAGACTACTATAACATTTATAATTATAGAACGATACAGAAAAAAATCCTTTAATAAAATACAGGGAAGTGAATGTGTCTTAAGCAGCTGGACTCCTACCCACAATGTGGTAGGTCCCGTTTTCAGTTCCCAGTGCCTCCTAAAGAGGATGAGCCAAATAACAAGCTGACAGGATGAGCTGACTTGGTGAGCTGATGCAACAAGGTGACAGAGTGAGCTGATGCAACCAGATGATGCAGTGAGTGATGTAACTAAGAGACACAGTGAAGAAACACAATGAGACATATCAAATGGAGCAGAGGTGGTTTGAGTAATTAGGAGCCTCCCTCCCACATGGGAGGCCCCAGGTTCTGTTCCCAGTGCCTCCTAAAAAGAAGATGAGCAGACAGCAAGTGCAAACAACTGGGGGGGTCAATTAAAATAAAATCTTTAAGTATATATGTATTCAGGAGCTTTTATTTTAAATGTACAATGAAGTAAAGTAAATTTAGGGAGGGTTGTGAGGGGGCAGGTTTGATTGTGGGGGAAATCTTCTAAAATGTAAATCATGAGTGAATTACATTGCATTTAGTGAAGTACAGATGCTTCACTCTTCAATTACGGTCAGGTTAAAGCTTAAGGGGAGAGTGAGACAAGGCAGGCAGGTGTGGAAAGGGCTGCAGAGTTAGGAGACTGGGTTTCTACCTCCGGCTATTTCTGGGGCCTTGAACAAGATAAGTAGCTGCCATTTACTTTGCACCTGCTCTGTGCAGAGCTCCATGCTAAGCACTTGAACACAGGCTTGTATGATTTCCAGGGGCCTTGGACTTGGGCAATGTTCCCTCTCCAAAGCTCAGAGATGGTCAATGCCTGCCTTGGATATAGAACCACGGGTGAAGATGAGACTTGAACCTGGTCTGAGCAGCGATGCAGCAGAGGACTGCGAATCTGTGTTCAGGAGTCAGGCACGTGGGATTGATTTCAACCTCTCTTGCAAATTGTATAACCTTGGGCCTCATTTCCAAATGGCTAATCAGAAAATAAGGATGAAATGAGTTAATACACATAAAAACATTTAGCAAAAGGCCCACCACAAAGTAATCACAGGACATATTAGCTAGTAATATCTGCATTTCTACCAGTATTAGGGTTCTCTGAAGAAACAGCCAATAGGATATGGGGCCATATGTAAATAGGAAGGGATTTGTTAGTAGAATTGGCTTAGTGACCCTAGGGATAGGCAAGTTCAGATTTCCTAGGGCAGGCCATGCATTGGAAACAGCACAGGAGATGACTTCCTCGGGAGAAGCTGGAGAAGTAGAGAAAGGAGTTGTGACTGCTGAGAGACTTGGTGTTGCTTTAAGACCTCCAGCTGCTGGGGTGATGGGACTCCCCTCCTTGCTGAAGGCAGTCACCCTTGTTTGTGGATGTAACCAGCCTTAGATGCAACCAACTGCCTAATAAGCTAAAGTCACCAACAGAATGTCCTCACAGTGGCAGGCCAGGGCTTGCATCATCCAATGACTCGGCACCAACTGGATGGTGATTAACCATCACATGTAACTTTTTAGATCTCTTTATCTTTACTTTTTAAGGTTTTTTTTTTTATCTTTAGCATAGGTTATTGAAACTCTATGAGTTCTAGAGCTCTAAGTTCCCTTTAAAATTTTATGCTTCTTTGCAGAGAAGGAATGAGACATATAGAATCAAATTAAAGATTGACCGGGAGAGAGATGCAATCGATTCGGATGTGTTCACATGCCCAATTGCCACTCACCTGGGGGCCAGGCTGAAAGGACTCTCACATCTTGGAAACATGTGAAGTGGTCTCATTTACAGTTCTTAGCGGTACTTACTTACAGTTCATGCAGTTCATGGCTTTGGGCCTGAGCCCTGTTCTGGATCATTCTATGCCTCAGAAACCCTTCCACAGTCCCTCTTTGCTATCGAGACCAAGCCCAGTGTCACGTCTGCCTTCTGTGAGTTCTCTTGTCCTTCTCTGCCCCACCTTGCAGCCCTCCCCCACCAACCCACAACTCTAGTCCATCCTCCTTGTTTCTCAGCTCACCCTTGGTATGAAAGTAAACCCTGAGTTTAGAGTTTAAAGAGGGGAGACCTGACTACATTGCCATGCACATTGGTAATGTGGTTGTGAATACTGTGAAGAAAACGTGCATCCTAGAACATTCCTCCACCCTCTCCCCTCAGGTCCTCATCCATCATGGCCTTTTCCTGCATTGCTCTTTCAGTTCCCTCCTCCATGGAGCCCTTGCCTCATCTGGCCTCCTGCTGCCAACTTCACACATCTATCATATAAGGGATTCCCACTTGCAGGTGTTGTGCTAAGTGCTCCAGGGTAAAGGAGAAAAGACCCCCCGTGCTTGCCTTAGCAGTTGTGTGGGACAAAGAGATAAGTGAGCCCACATTCCAGTGATGTGCAGCCGGCATTCTGCAAACCTCTGCGGGAGTGCAGGAGACTTCAGGCCAACCCAGGGAATGAGAGGAGGCCCTTGGGTGGGTTCCTGAGTTGCAGGCTGCCATGGATGGGGAGCATCTGAGACATGGCGCCGGCTGCAGCACACTGTGCAAAGCATGAAGCAAAGTCAGGACACGGGACTGGTGCTCCCTCTGCAACTGCTTAAAATGTTTCATCCTGCAAGAATGCATGTGCTTGTTATGAAAAATTTAAGCTACTGAGTACATGACTGCTGCGTTCACTAACCATCCCACTACAAGAGGAGGGATTTGACAAGTTGTTAGATTTCAAAGTCCAGTCCTTACGACCCGAATCCTCATGTATATCTAATTCTAATGTTTCTATAGACACAAGCCAAATGGGCGATAATGCTGGGGCCATCTGAATTTCCTCATATAGTCTGCCCACCAACCCTGTAGTGGTGTTAGACAAAGCAGGTGACATCTAGTAGCAAGTGAAACCAAGATTCAAACCATTTTAGTATTCACTGCGTAGCACTGGTCTCTGATGATGACCCTGAAGAATTTGAGGTGACATTCACATAAATGGTTAGAGCTTAGCAAGACATTTCCCAGTGTCCCTGTTGGAAGTGTTGGAGCCATGCTTTTGAAGATAATTTTGAACACAGCATCTTCTTGCCATTAGTCTTCAAAATTAAAGCAGAGAAAGGAAAATGATTAAAAAGAGCTGTACTTGTGAGCATCACCTCTTAAGCAATGGAGGTACTCTCCGGTCAGTAGGGGGCAGCAAAGCTTAGATTTATTGGCCACCCGTGAAACTCTGGATGGTCCCTGGATCCTGTAATTGCTGGACAGAGCAGTAGCTGCAGAAGGGTACAGTGACCGTTCTGGCTGAGCAAAAGGGGAGCATTTTCTCTTGCACTGCTTACCTTCCTCCCAGTGAAGAAGCACTTTGCCTGAGCCAGGCGTGGAGGCAGAGGGATGGTGCTGCTGGGAGAGGTGCCTGTGGAGTGTGTGGTCCTAAAGTTGCTGCCTTCCAAGCCTTCGTAGGCTGGTGCATAAGGAACTTGGGGAATGCTTGTCAGATGGAAGGAAAACTAGGGAGGAGCAGAAATCAGTGTAGTTGAGATAGTCCTGGGGAAGAAGAGCAGTCAGTTCCCTCCAAAAATGCTACACCACCACAAGGGCTTGGGCCACAAATCCAGAGGGGATTTTGGCTCATTGGTGAACTGAGCACCTCTGGAGGCTGAGATATTCCCAAAATTTCAAATAAGTGTAGTCTAAATAGTGGAGGATAGTCAATGAAACATGCCATGGAATTGCTTAGGGCAGCACCTGGCAAACAGTGAAGGGAATGCTTAGTCAATGGCAGGTGCTATCGTCGCTTCTCATAGAGGTGCCTAGGGTGCTTTCTTTTCCAGTCAGATTTTATTGACACAGCTTTTGGTGAGGGTACGTGTAATGAGGGGTAGGAGAAGCACAGACTGGGTTGCTGGGTCATACTTCTAGGGGTGCCATAATTCTAGGGTCCCCTACTGCTAGTGTGCTGTACTTCTAGGGGTACCATACTTCTAGGGTCCTCTACTTCTAGGGGTGCCACTGTGAATGTGTGGTTACTGTTTTTGTTAATTAGCATCAAGGACATGGTACTGAAAAATCTCTAAAACCTCTGCCTGCAGCAAGGACCTGCGGGCAAGAAGCCCCCTGAGAGGGGTGCTCGTTGGTCCCGGCCTGAGAGCGACCCCTCCTCTGCTTGCCTGTCCACCTACACTCCCTGCTGCCTACCCCTTCTGAAAGCTGCACCGTCCTTGTCCTCTCTTTCTGCCTCCTGCACATCAATGGGCTCGGCCTCAGGGCCACCTCAGATGCTCTTCCCTCTGCCTGGAATGACCAACTGTTCCCCAGATTTCACAAGTCTGGCTCCTCATTATCATTTATGTTTCAAGCCGGTCTTCCTAGAGCCACCCTGGTTAAAGTATTCCCAAGGCCAGTTTTGTTCCCCTTTTCCTTTTTACTGATACACACACACACATTCGAGGCTTTAGAATTAAGTGAATTTTCGACAAAAGGAACGCACCTCTTGAACCAGCATTTGACTCAAGAAACAGCAGAGCGCTGCGGAACAGCTCAGTTTTCCCAGATATTACTTGGCTGGATTCGATTCGTGCCGCTGCACACCCGCACCTGCCAGTACCGTGAGCGGTGATCCCTTATGATGACCGAGGCGCTGAAAATTGATTCGTTGCACGTTGACACGATGCTGCTGCGGACACACTGAGTTAATATACGATGGCAATGAATTCCACCTTTTTCTTCCACTAGTGTTCCGCGGCTCCTGGAGGGTTTCAGATGCAGCGCATCTGAAGTGCATTCAGATGCACTTCTTCCAGACAGCCCGCTTGGGACCCTCCGCGAGCTCAAGGGCAAGGGCAAGCCGGCGCAGGCCCCCAGTCCAGCAGACGGGGCTCCTAGCGTCCCAAGTGGGCGCTCCAGGGACCCGCAGGGAGACGGGAGGGCACGGTCCCATCCCCAGCCCGGCTGCGCCCTCGGCCCTGCGCCCCTGGCCCTGCGCCCCAGCCCTGCGCTCCCTGCCCAGCTTTGTGACGCGAGGCCGCGGTTTCCCGGCAACTGCCGAACGCGGGCGCCTGGCAGCTAGGCGGACTCGGGCGGGGCCCCCGGCCGGGTGGGACCGACCTGGCCTGGGCGGAGAAGCTGGATGGGGGCGGCCTGGGGGACGAGGAGATCGCCGCCGCCACGCTGCGGGGCAAGCCCCAGCCGCCGCCCATCTCGGCGCTGTCCGCCTTCAGCTACTTCCCGCCGCGGCGCCTGGACCCCGAGGAGCACAGCGACTTCTCCCGCCAGGCCAGGGCGAGACGGGAGGGGCGGCATCGAGCGGCCGGGGTGAGGCGGTGCTGGAGGCAGGGCTCCCCTGCCAGGGAGCGGCTGGGGCGGGGCTGTGCCACCCGGAGCGGGGACTGGACACCCAGCGGCACCGCGTGGAAGGGGTCTGGGGACCAGGCAGGGGGTGGGGGCGGGGCCCGGGCAGGCTGGGGGATGCTTCTGTGGGGGTGGGAGCAGGACATCATACTGGGAAAGGTCTACCGGGAAGGTCAAGTGACGGGAGGGGTCGGGGATTGCTCACCAGGGAGGAAGACTGGATGGGGCGCCCAGGAGTGGAGGGGGCAGGGGCTGCTCCGCGGGGTCGTTGGGACAGGCACCTGGACCCTGAAGAGCAGAGCTTCTATTACTGAAGAGACACAGATGCACCCCTCCCCCCCAGAGCTGGAGGGGCCCCGCTGCAATCCGGGGGTGCTCGAAGAGTCTAGAAAGGGAGCCCCGAGGCTATCCAGTGTGCAGGATGCGGCCCCCTGAGCAGTATGTGCGGTGGTTCCCGGGGCTGTGAATAAGCAGCCAGGCTGATGGACAGTCCTGGGTCCCGGGAACCCTCGGGCCGCCTTCCTACCCACCAAGAACCAGGAATAGGTCTGCACCGTCTGGCCCGGCCCCTCTGGGAAGATGTGCGTGGTGGGAAGAGCTCTGGGGTCTAAGCACTGGAAGCACCCAAGAGAGGGCAGAAGGAAGGAAGAGAAGGGTGTTCAGAGTTGTCCAGGTCACCCATTCCTTTCTTTTCAACATTGTTTCTGTCGGTCCCCAGGGCGTTCCTCAAGGCATCTGATTAGATAAACGCCTTGGTTGAGGACCCTCAGCCTGGCGGACAGCTGGGCACCTGGGCTATCCCTCAGCCCTCCTGGAGGGATGGTAGTGCCAGAAGAGGGACATCTCACTTTTCTCAGCCTGCTGTCACAAGTGCCATGAACTAGGTGGCTAAAAACACCAGGAACCGCTCTCTCAGCCCTGCAGGCTGAAGCCTCAAGTGTGTGGGCCGTTCTGGTGGGTCAGTCCTGGCCGCTGGGGCACCTGTCCCTTTGCCAGCAAGCCTTCGGTTTTCAGTGCCTCCTCAGTCACCCTATGGCCTGCTCTGTCTCTCTTCTCATGGCGCACTCCCCTTCTATCTGTGCCCACACCTCCCTTCTAAAGACAGCAGCCATCCTGGACTAAAGGTCCACCCACTGCAGTCGGCCTCATTCAGTTTAAATGATTCTGCTTGCAGTAATGCTTTTGCAAAAAGTTCATGTTCCCAGGTACCCCGGGATTAGGACTTCAAGGTATCTTTTTGGGGCACACAGCTCAACCCATAATGTGGAACACAGATTCCCTTGGAAAGGAAGTTAATGGTGTGGAAAATAATTCCAAAAAATGCCTCCTTCCTCTTCTCCTAGCCACCCAGTATTAGTGGTGCCCAGGTGAGTCCCCAGTTCTGGTCAACTCTCGCTGGAGTACTAGTGGGAGGCCTCTTGAGTCTCATGAGCTTCACTTCACACATAGAAGCGTAGTTTCCAGTTGAAGCAACTATGGCCCTCAGCCTGCCCCCCGGGATGTCTCTTGAATCCAAGGTACCCCTCTGCCTGGCTTCTAGCATGTGGAAGGACTAGATGGAGGAAGGAAGGAAGGGGACTTCTGGGGCCATCTGACAAGGTACCTGTCTCTGCTGGCCATTGAAATGGAGAGGGGTGGAACGGAAGGGTTCCCGACCTTCTGCCAACACACAATTCATGTATTTTCTTCCTGTGAGCAATAGGTTTTGAACAACTGTAAATAGTTTCACTTATTAAATGGGGTTTACATTTTGAGTCTATGGTACCTATGATACTGCCAGTGAGTTGATGGCCATCATGTGATAATAGTGAAAAAGCCAGGACTCTTGGTGTCTGAAGTTGTTCAATGCTTCTTTATCGAGAGAATATAAAATTCATCTGGATTTTCAGAATAACAAAGAGAGTTCATGCTACACCATTTTGTTTGTACCTTTGAGGAGTCCCTTTCCATAGCACCCTAAGGTGGATTGTAGATTGCTCCTTGATAGGGTGTCACTGATGGAAAGTACTGTTGAGGACTGCACAGTGGGGCTTGTGGTTTCTGAAGCTTGAATGTGGTAGAAATGCAGAGCAGAGCCCCTGCCCCCTGCGGGCCAGGCCCAAGACGAAGAAGGGCAGAGTGAGCCTGAAGACTCAGTATCTCCTTCTTGAATTTGCTGGTCTGATATGCAGTCCCACCTTCCAGGGCTGACTGAACAAGGGCTGGAGAGGGGCCTGGAGGTAGGAAGTGACTGGGGCTCTGCCCCTTGGAGGAAAATCAAGAATGAGCCATAAGCACGCCTTTCTATAAGACACTGTAGGCACACTAAGGCCTGTGGGCCAAATCTGGCCCCAAGCCAGTTTTGATAAAGTTTTATTAGAACATAGCCACACCCATTCATTTCTCTATCCTCCCTGTGTAGGATGTCGTGGTTGAGTGATAGTGACAGAGCCCCTGGGACAGGAGAGTTCCCACCTGGCCCTTCACAGAGAAAGTCGCTGACTCCTGCTCTAATGCCTTACTGCCGCCTGGAAAATGGGAATTGTCTTTAGAATACATTCATTCAAATGGGATTTTATGTGTTTAAAGCATTTCATGGCCGTTTTGATTAGCTGGGGTTACAGGCAAATTCAAGTCCTGGAGCTTTCTGTATGCCAAAAGGAAATTATGCAACTGAAATAAATATTAATTAAAATCTAAAGAAAAGAGCTTTAAAAGCAACAAGAACAGCAAAAGGCATTTCAAAGTCCATTTGTACCAATGTTCACACCATGGTATTGGGATTATGGGCACTGGTATTTGATCAACTCCAGGGCTCCAGGCGCAGTTTCTCCAACCTGGGGATCATTGATCATAAAGAGTGTGAATTCTGTACTACAGGTTTGCTGAAGGACCAAACTGCCCCAAATTCATTGCAGGTACATTCAGCCCCTAGCAAAGCTGATCAAATTACTTCCTAAGTCAATTTCCTTAGAGCACAGTTAACAGTAGTCAGTGTGTTGGTTAGCATCCCAGGCTGAGGAGTCCCGGGTGGAAGTATCAGCGCTACGGTAACTAGCTATGGAGCCTTCACAAGTCACAGCCTCTCTGTCTCACTTTGCCATTCTAGGAGAGATCAAACAGAACCGACCTCATGGACCACTTATAAGAATGAATGTATTTAGCATGCATACAGTGGCTCACAGTAAGCCCTGGGTCAGTGGAGCTCTAATTACTGTTTGGTTTTTAATTTTTAATCTTTTAATTATCTTTTTTTAAAGTTAATAGATCACACAAAAAGTTACATTAAAAAACATAAGAGGTTCCCATATACTCCACTCCCCACTCCCATCAATTTTTAGTTGTATTTTTTAAAGATACATAGATCACAAAAAATGTTACATTAAAAAAATATAAGAGGTTCCCATATACCCCCACCCCCCTCACTCCACTCCTCCCACATCATCAACCTCTTTCATTAGTGTGGCACATTCATTGTATTTGGTGAACACATTTTGGAGCACTGCTACACCCCATAGACTAATTGGCTTTGGCTAGTGATGGTCAGTGCCCTTTTGCTAAGGATTGCGTCCACAGGGCCAAGCCTTTCCTTCCTGATCTGATCACTGTCAGAGAGGCACATGATAGATCCTTCAACCTGGGGGCTTAAATAAGCAGTTCTGGGGCATTGTCAGACTAGCCCTGGCAAACTGTGACAGTGGCTAAAAGTAAAGATAGACTTCCCATGCCAAGGGGTGTGTGTGTGTGTGTGTGTATGTGTGTGTGTGTGGCAGGGAGGCTCTGCTCAGTCCAGTCTCAGGAACCCAGGTGGAGGGAGGGTCACCAGTCAGGCTGTTGTCCTTTCAGTGTGAAGTCTTTGGAGCTCCTGGCCATGGGTGCTTACATGCTTCTGCCTGAAGAGTCACACATGGCTCCTTGATCACATGCAAGCACCAGCAGAGGAGCAGGGATGGTTATTCCTGTGGGTGGCCGGGAGTGCAGGAGAATTGGCTATTGGTGCCATCTACCACTCAGCTGATCCTGAAGTGCCCTCCAGGGTTGGGTCTCTGGCTGCATTTCCCACTGCTGGAAAGCCCTTGCTTCTCCTACCAAGTGCCCTTTCTCAGCCAGCAGCTCTATCTGCAGTACCAAGGTCTCCTCCACTGTCACGTCCATTTCCTACCCCCAGCACCACCAACATCAGCAACCCTCCTTCTGTGTCACCCTGCACTTTGTTCACACCTCAGCTATTTCCTGAGGGAAAACTGATGGTACACAACAAGGGCCAAACCAGTATCAGGAAACACTCAATTTCAACAATACTCAAAACACAAAGGGCCAAATGGATATCAAGAGAGAAAGGTAAATGGAGTTTGTTTTGTTTTGTGTTTTTATTTATTTATTTCATTTTTTAAAATATTACATTAAAAAAATATGAGGTCTGCATGTACCCCCCATCCCCCTAACCCCACTACTCCCCCCATAGCAACATTCTCCTCCATCATCATGACACATTCATTGCATTTGGTGAATACATCTCTGAGCATCACTGCACCTCATGGTCAATGGTCCACATCATAGCCCACACTCTCCCACGTTCCATCCAGTGGGCCATGGGAAGAGCTACAATGTCCAGTAATTGTCCCTGCAGCACCACCCAGGACAGCTCCAAGTCCCAAGAATGCCTCCACATCTCATCTCTTACTCCCATTCCCCACACCCAGCAGCCACCATGTCCACTTTTTCCATGCCAATGCCATATTTTCTTTAAATACTAACCACAATAGTTCATGAATAGAATATCAGTAAATCCACTCTAATCCATATTCTATCCCTCCATCCTGTGGACCTTAGATTGGTTGTGTCCATTGCACATCTATGTCAACAGGGGGCTCAGATTCCACATGGATGCTGGATGCATTCCTCCTGCTTTCAGTTGTAGGTACTGTAGGCTCCATGGTGTGGTGATTGACCTTCTTCATCTCCATGTTATCTGAGTGGGGTAAGTCCAATAAACCAGAGTGTAGGAGCTGAAGTCTGCTGAAGCTCAGGGCCTGACTATCACGTGGTCAGTCCAGAGATTTAGATGCCCTAGAAATATCTTAAACCCCAGCACCAACTACAATTCTGATAAAGTAACAGGAAAAGCTTGTGAAAAGAGATCACATCTGAGTTCCGCTCTATCACACAGAAACACAAACTCCAAAGAAGGGCCAACTGACATGGCACTGAACTCCATCTGCCATGACCATAAGACCTGTGGGTCTCTGTAGCCCTCAGAAGAACCAATACCTGCGGTTGTATCTACTTTTTCTGTCTCTGAGACTCTGCTCAGGTGTGCATAATGGCAAACCCTCTGATAACCTCCAGGCTCTTTTTTAGAGACTCATAGCCATATAAACTCATTTGTCCTTTCCATTTCCCCCTTGATTTAGGTCAAAAAGCATTTTTAACTCCTGTTATTATATGTAGACAGGGTATTCTGCTGGTCCGAGTTGAACCATTTATTCAAGGTCATTGTCTAGTTACGTCATCAGCTGGTACTTGGTAGTGATCCCTCGGCACCAGGGAGGCTCATCCCCAGGAGTCATGTCCCATGCTGGGGGTGGGGGGGGTGGGGAAGGCAATGCATTTACATACTGAGTTTGGCTTCGAGACTTGCCATATTTGAGCAACACAGAGGCTCTCAGGAGGTAACTCTTAGGCACACTACTGCTTTAGGCCTTGCTCTTATTTCAGGTGCACAGACTCACAAGCATAGTCATTAGTATCAGGGGCTCATTGTTGGAACTTCATTCCTTTTTCATCTTTGCCGTTGCACTTGGGGGATTGTTGCTGTTCCCTTAGGGACTGTGATAGAGCTCCCTGGTTAGGAATTCAGCACTCCCTCAGTTGTTATTTTTAATTGTTTCCACTAAGAAAATATCCAAACATATATGCCCTGTAGAACTCCCTGTCAGCCATATGTCCCCTGTCAATAACATACCACACCAGTATTCCTCTGCTGCCATTGTTGAACTACTCTGTGATCCAAAACTTCCTGAAAAGTGAAGCCCAATATATTGCCAGGTTCCCTTAATAGTAAAATGGAATATAGCAATGAGTTTAAAGGTTAGATATAGAGTACATACTAATTTGGAAAAATTCAACATCCTATCTTTTTCTTTTCTTTTTTCTAATTATTAAGCTTATCTTCACAGAGTTTTAGATCACAGTAATTCATATATACAATATACAGTACTCCCACATATCCAACAGAAAACCTTTTCCCTTCCGCAGCAATAATCTTTTAACATAGTCATACCATATTTACTGAAACTGATGTACAGACATTGAGACAATAGCTTTCAAACAAGGTAACATTTGTGTTTACATTGTGGTTTATACTTTAGGCTATACGATTTTCTAAATTTTTAGTTATCCTATGTTTTACATTATGAGTTACATTTTAGGCTATCAGCCCCTATGTATTTTTGGTGTAATTTTACATGTCTTATATCCATCCTTGCGTACTCTTATGAAAAACTTCTATTGCCCTCACAGTTATGTTGGTTCCATCTATTCAATACCTATTTCCCCCTCCCCTTAGGGCCTACAGTGACAGTCCATCTTCATTTCTTGAAGAGCCATGTTCAGAGATACTTGCAACAGTGTTGAGGGCTTGACATGCTCAACTGCCCTAATGCCCTAGGAGCCACCATTTCTCTTGAGAGATACAGGTCCCTCTATTTGATGGCATCAGTCCTCCCCAGGATGTGGGTATACCTTCACTCTCATTATATGGGTCCCTACCCAGTGATATAAACCTCTCTGGCAAAATGAGAATTCACATATTCCCTAGGAGTCTGTCCTGCATCAGATTATCCCCTTTAAGGAAGTTAAACAGGTAACTTTCCTTATTATATTTTTGAAAAGGTTTTCTCAGCATTATACTCTCAACCAAATACCTGACAATCTCCTATGTTCGTATGTTGCCCCAACCTCCCCCCAATTTCTTGGCAATATTACCCATTTGCCTATCCCTAGCCCCCCTAAAGCCCACAAAGCCCCACCCAAAGGTTACCCTATGCCCCAATTTTATCCCTTCTGGGTACACATATTTACCTCCAGCTTATCACAGATTTCACCCATGTAGATGTCAGCTTACATCCTTCCTCTACACCACGATTTCCTGTAAGCCTATCATCCAGTCTCTAGCTCTCTAAGGCACCTTGTGTTTACTTATTTCATATCATTAATGTCATGTAGTATTTGTCCTTCAATTCCTGGGTTGCTTCACACAATATAAGGTTCTCAAGATTCATCCATGTTATCACATTTGTTTGTAGTGTATTTGTTCTTAAAGCCAAGTAGTATTCCATTGTATGTATATACCACATTTTCTTGATCCATTCATCTGTTGATGGGCACTTGGGTTAATTCCAACTTTTGGCAATAGTGAACAATGCTGCTATGAACATTGGTGTGCATCTATCAGTTTGTGTCCATGTTTTCAGTTCTGCTGTGTATATACCCAGCAGCGGAATTGGTGGGTCATATGGCAAATATATGGTTAGTTTTGAGCAACAGCCAAAATGTCCTCCAGAATGGTTGGATCCTTATGCATTTCCACCAGCAGTGGATGAGTGTTCCCATTCCTCCACATCCTCTCCAGCATTTGTACTCTTCTGTTTTTTTCATAGCTGCCAATTTTATGGGAGTAAGATGGTATCTCATTGTAGTTTTGATTTGCATTTCCCTGATAGCTAGAGATTTGGAGCATTTTTTCATGTCCTTTTTAGCCATTTGTATTTCTTCTTTGGAGAAGTGTCTGTTTAAACCTTTCCCCCATTTTTTAAATGGGTTGTTTATCTTTTTATTTTCAAGATATACGATTTCTTTATATATGCAAGTTATAAGTCTCCTATCTGATATATGGTTACCAAATATTTTCTCCCATTGTGTAGGCTCCCTTTTTACTTTCTTGACAAACTCCTTTGAGGTCCAGAAGGCTTTAATTTTCAGGAAATCCCATTTATCTATTTGTTCTTTTGCTGCGTGTGCTTTTGGTGTGAAGTTCATGAAGCCATTTCCTATTACTTGACTCTTATATTTAGGTCTTTGATCCATCTTGAGTTGATCTTTGTATAAGGTGTGAGATGGTAATCCTCTTTCATTCTTTTACATATGGATATCCACTTCTCCGGGCACTATTTGTTGAATAGGCCATTCTCTCCCTGTTGAGAGTGTGTGGTGGCTTTATCAAATATTATATGGCTATATATATGAGAATCTATGTCAGAACTCTCAGTTCGGTTCCATTGGTCTGTGTGTCTCTCCTTATGCCAATACCATGCTGTTTTCACTACTGTAGCTTTGTAGTATGTTTTGAAGTCAGGTAGTGTGATTCATCCAATTATATTTTTCTTTTCAATATGTCTTTGGCTATTCCGGGTCTCTTTCCTTTCCAAATAAATGTCACAATTACTTTTTTCTAGTTCCTTAAAGAATGCTGTGTTGATTTTTATTGGGATTGCATTGAATGTGTAGATCAGTTTTGGTAGGATAGACATCTTAATACTATTTAGTCTTCCTATCCATGAACAGGGAATATTCTTCTATTTATTTAGGTCTTCTTTGATTTCCTTGAACAATCTTGTGTAGTTCTGTGTGTATAAGTTCTTTACCTCTTTAGTTAAGTTTATTCCTAGGTATTTGATTTTTTTAGTGACTATTGTAAATGGTATTTGTTTCTTGATTTCCTCCTGAGCTTGCTCATTATTGTTGTACAGAAATGCTACTGATTTTTGCACATTGATATTATAACCTGCGACTTTACTAAACTCATGAGTTCGAGAAGCATTCTTGGAGACCTCTCAGGGTTTTCTATGTATAGGATCATGTCATCTGCAAATAATGAAATTTTTACTTCCTCGTTTCCAATTTGAATGCCTTTTATATCTGGTTCTTGCCTCAGTCCTTGAGCAAGTACTTCTAAGACAATGTTTAATAGAAGACGTGATAGTGGACATCCTTGTCTTGTTCCTGATCTTAGAGGAAGAATTTTAGGATTTCACCATTGTAAACGATGTTGGCTGTAGGTTTTTCATATATACTCTTTATCATGCTCAAAAAATTTCCTTGTATTCCAATCTTTTGCAGTGTTTTTATCATGAAAGGGTGCTGTATTTTGTCAAATGCTTTTCCTGCATCTATAAATATAATCATGTCATTTTTTTCATTCAATCTGTTTAGATGGTGTATTACTTTCATTGATTTTCTTATGTTGAACCATCCTTGCATACCTGGAATGAATCCCAATTGGTCATGGTGTATAATTCGTTTAATGTGTTGTTGAATATGGTTAGCAAGTATTTGTTAGGTATTTTTGCGTCTAAGTTCATGAGAGAAATTGGTCTGTAATTTTCCTTTTGTGGTGTCTTTGTTTGGCTTTGGTACTAGGGTATTGTTTATTGTTGGCATCATAGAATGAGTTTGAAAATGTTCCTTCTGTTTCAGTTTTTTGGAAGAGTTTTAGCAAGATTGGTGTTAGTTCTTTCTGGAATGTTTTGTAGAATTCACCTGTGAAGCCATCTGGTCCTGGGCTCTTCTTAGTTGGGAGGTTTTTAAAGACTGATTCTATCTCTTTACTTGTGATTGGTTTGTTGAGATCAGTAATTTCTTCTTTTGTCAGTATAGGCTGCTTATGTGTTTCTATGAATTTCTCCATTTCCTCTGAATTGTCATTTTTGTTGGAACATACTTTTTCAAAGTACCCTCTTATGATAGTCTTTATTTCCATTATACAGATGGGGCTCACTGCCATGTCAGATGGCCCTTCTTTGGAGTTGGTGTTTCTGCATGATGGAACTGGACTCAGAGGGGATCTCTTTTCACAAGACTCGCATGCTACTTTACTGGAATTGTAGTTGGTGCTGGGGTTTGAGATATATTTGGGGGATTTGAATCTCTGGACTGACAATATGATAGCCAGGCCCTGAGCCTCAACAGACTTCAACTCCTACACTCTGATTTATTAGACTTACCCCACTCAGCTAACATGGAGTTGAAGAAGGTCAACCACCACACCATGGAGCCTAGAGTGTCTACAACTGAAAGCAGGAGGAGTGTATCCAGTATCCATGTGGAATCCAAGCCCCCACTTGACATAGATGTGAAATGGACACAACCAATCCAATGTCCACAGAGAAAATGTGACATGGGCGTGAGAAGGGTGGCCATGGTGGCTGCTGGGTGCTGGAAATGGGAGGAAGAGATGAGATGGGGAGGCGTTTTCGGGACATGGAGTTGTCCTGGGTGGTGCTTCATGGACAATTATGGGACATTGTAGATCCCCCCAGGGCCCACTGGATGGAATGTGGGAGAATGTGGGCTATGATGTGGACCATTGACTATGGGGTGCAGTGATGCTCAGGGATGTACTTACCAGGTGCAATGTATGTGTCATGATGATGGGAGAGAGCGTTGCTGTGGGGGGAGTGAGGGGTGGGGGCGGTGGGGTTGAATGGGACCTCAAAAATTTTGAATGTAATATTAAAAAAAAAAAAGTCTCCCATTATATTCGTAGAGGCATCTATTCTTTCCCTTAGTTTTTCCAGTGTTCGCCTCACGTATTTGGAGGTGCCCTAGTTAGGAGCATAAATATTTATGATTGTTCATACTTCTTGAGAGATTGTCCCTTTCACTAATATGTAGTTTCCTTCTTTTCTCTCACAATTGTTTTGCAATTAAAGTCCATTTTGTATGATAAAAATATAGCTACTGCTGCTTTTTTGTTTTGTTTTTGTTATTGTTTGCTTGTAAGATTGTTTTCCAACTATTCACTTTCAGCCTCCATGAATCCCTGGGTGTAAGATGTGTTTCTTGTAGACAGCATATAGATGGGTCATATTTCCTTATCCAATGTCTCAGTCTGAATCTTTTGATAGGTGAGCTTAATCCATTGACATTCAGTGTTATTACTTTCAAGGAATTATTTATGTTAGCCATATTTTGATTGGACTTGTGTTTGTCATATTTTGTTTGTTTTTTTCCTTCGCTTTTTGTCTTTTTTGTTGCCTTTACACTCTCCTCAAACTCTGTCTCTCCTGTATTTTCCTTTCTTCCTGCAGAGCTCCCTTTAGTATTTCTTGAAGGGGAGGTTTCTTGTTGGCATACTCTTTCAATTTCTGTTTATCTGTGAATATTTTGAACTCTCCATCATTTTTGAATGCTAGTTTAGCTTGGTAGAGTATTCTGGGTTGGAATTTTTTCTTTTAGTACGTTGACTATAGCAGACCACTGCTTCTTGCCTCCATGGTTTCAGATGAGAAATCAGCACTTAATCTTATGGACCCTCCTTGTATGTGATCATTTTCTTTTCTCTTAATGCTTTTAGAATTTTCTCTTTGTCTTGAGCATTGGATAATATGACAAGTGTATGTCCTGGGGTGGGCCTGTTGGGATTTATGATGTTTGGGGTGCATTGTGCTTCCTGGATATGTACACCTGTCTCTCTCAGTAGATTTGGGAAATTTTCAGCTATTATTTCCTGCAACACCCCTTCTGACCCCTCTCCCTTCTCTACTCCTTCTGGGATGTCTATAATACGTATGTTTGTGCATTTTGCATTGTCATTCAGGTCCCTAAGTCCTAGCTCTTTTTTTTCTATCTTTTTATCGATGAATTCTAATATCTGTTTGATTTGTACTGCCTTCCACGTTGCTAATTCTCTCCTCTGCCTCTTCTAATCTGCTATTTGCTGCGGGTGTATTTTTGATTTCTTGAACTGTGGTGTTCATTCCCATCATATCTGTTATCTTTTTGTGTATGTCTGCAATTTCCTCTCCAAGTGCTTTCTTCATATTTTTAAACTCTTCCTTTACTTCATTAAGTTGGTCTCTAATATATGTTCTGAGATCTTTAATTACTTGTCCAATGTTCTGCCCCTTCCTGGTTTTTAGTTTGTTCATTGGATTCAGCATGTTTTCCTGATTATTCTTTTGGTTTGTGGCTTTTTTTCGCTGTCTGGCCATCGTTTTATCTTCATGAGTTTAATCATCCTTAGTTTCTTTGTCTAGTCTAGGGGATTAATTAGTTGATGTTCTTGCATAAGGGTCATATCTTCTCTTTGTAACTTTGTTCTTTTTATTCTAATTTCTTGTTGCTGGATGAGTTCACTTTGACGGAAAATATTAGGGCCAGGGAAAGGAAATTGTATAAGAAGAGAAAATGTTTAAAGTAGTATTGGTAATAAATGTTAACAGAGCAACAATATGAGATCTGGGAGAATGGATATTAGATTCATGTAAGTTGTGTAGAGTTATAGCAGTAATTAAAGTATCTGTAATGAGACAGTCAACTGATTATGGGGAGAATATAGTATGAATTAAAAGGCCAGTGTTTTCATGAGAGAGGAAAGAGAAAAGAAAGACAATAGTATCAATAGTGGATAAAAGACAGAAAACAGAACAAAGGTATTAGAAAATAAAAGTTAGACAATTTGGGGACCAAAGAAATGGAGGTGGAATGTAAGAAAAACAGTAGATGGTGGTGGATAGAAAGATGTGGGGGAACGAGGTTAGTGTAGGTGACCAAAATCAATTCACACAGAACTGAGTAAATGGAGGATGAGGAAACACAGCAAATGTGAGGCGCTCCCTGCAGCACCTATTGTATAAATAAAATAATATAAAATAGGAAGAAAAAGAGAGAAAAGAAAAAAAGAGAAGGAAAAAAGGGGGTGGGCAAAGAAAAGAGAGGGAAACAAGCAAGAAAAAGAAAAGAAGAAAGAAAAAAAAACCCGATAAACAAAAAAGGACCTTGGGGGATACAATGGGAGAAAAGACCAGGAGATAATGCAATATTAGTAACCAAGACAGTTAAAAAAAAAAAAGGAAAAAAAAACCCACAAATGCTAAGGGGTAGGACAGTTAAGGACCTTGATGGCCCTCAGGGCATGGAGGATTCAGGGATAGGAAGTCTGTGATATTGCAGACTCAAGAGGTGTGAGTCTCTGGGGTGTAAGCCACCAGGGTTTATGGGGCACAGACCTGGGAACCACAAATCCAGTTAACAGGGAGCCTGGGAGCAACACAGTGCAACTCAGCCTTCAGGGATCCCCACAGCTGGGCACCAGCCCTATGGGGAGGGGTCACACCCACAAACTCTGACCTCTATGTCAGAAACCCAAAATTCTCCCTCTCACAAGAGTCTCTTCTTTCACTGTTTCACCAAGTCAACTTCAGGACACCTCCTGCCCTGCAAGCCCCTGAAACAGCCTGCTGGGGATGCCACTGTACTATAGACAATTCAGGGACTGCTGCAGATGGGCCGCCAGCCCTACGAGAAGGGGCTCTAGCCAGAAGCTCTGAGCTCCATCTCAGAAATCCAAAATTCCACATCTCACAAAAATCTCCGTCTTTGTCTAATTGGCTTCCAGACACCTCCCATCCTGCAAGTCCCTGAAACAGCCTGCTGGGGGCACCGCTGTACTACAAGCAGTTTGGGGATGCAGTAGATGGGCTGTCTGCTCTAGTGGGAGGGGCTCTAGCTGGAAGCTCTGATCTCTGTGTCACAAACCAAAAATTCCACGTCTCGCAAGAATGCCTCCATCTCTGTCTCACCAAATCGACTTCCAGACACCTCCCACCATGCAAGCCCCCAAATAGCCCACTCAGGTCTTGGGAATTCCCTGGTTCAGCAAAGTCTCCAGGACTGCCCACCCCAGGGGGAAGCTTCATATGAGCAGCTCCAATCTCCATGAAAGAGACCCAAAATTCTACATTATACATGAATCTTCTTTTTCACCGTGCCACTAATTTGATATCCAGACACCTCCTGCCCTGCAAATGCCTGAAACAGCCCAGTCCAGCAACATTCCAACCCTATTCAGCTGCTTCTTTGCAGGAGAGGTTATAAGGTGCACTCACTCAGATGCCGTCTTGCCTGAGTATAGCCTTGCTTTGTGTTTTAAAAGCAACATCCTTTGTGAAACAAGAACTCCCTTGAGAAATGGTAATAATGAAATACCAATAAACTCAGAAGCTCCGTTTTGTGGTAGCATCTAAATTTGGATAAGTTTTATTAATGACATTCTGCTTCAATCCATAAAGTAGTGAAAGAAAAAAAAAGAGGAAAGAAGAAAAATTGATGACACAAATCAAGGAAAAGCAGATTTTTCAGTTTGATTAGTTGTTGGAAATGGATAACCATGTTATTAACTGAGGTTGACTGGTGATGAATATTATTTTCTTTATTTTCCTGTGATAAAAATATTTCATTTTGTTCTGCAAAAGTTCTGAAGACATGAAATCCCTACAAAGAAGAGCTGTCTAAGATTCTGATAACATCCACCAGCATTGTTAAGGAATGTTATTCTGAGCTATGATAGGCTCCCGGTAACTAATCCAGGGTTTGGGAGGCAGGCATTGCTGCTTTCTTATCATTCGTACATTAAAGAGAGTTTTAGAACTAATTAGAAGGAGAAAAAATGAGCATTTTTCTGTCATGTTGCATATCATACTCTATTATGCTGATTTTCTCCAGCTTAGGGAACAAAATAAAGTGCCATTTGCCCTCACATTCAGTGTAGGGTGATTGCATGTTCTGTTCTTGAGTCCCTTCTTCCCTTTTAGGATCTTCCCCTCAGAATAAGAACCCTAGTGACTTACTCAGCCTAGAAGGATCAGAGGAAAGCACAAGCCCAGCCTCTTCCATGAGGATCTTCCCTTTCCCTGTTCCCCTGCTGTTAGTGCTGCCCCCAGCTGGCTGACCTACTGCCCTATCCACTTTGTCACCAGGCTTTCAGGTGTGAGAGAGGAAGGTGCCTCCCACCTCTCCACCAGTTGTCTGGAGGCCTGGTCTATGTGTTCTCCAGCCACATATGTGTTCCATGGGTGGGCTGGCCAGGAGTGACTTAAGCCACAGAATGACCAGGAACCTAGCTCCCTTCTAAGTCCTTAATTTACTGGGCATATGGAAGTGGTGTGAGTGATGGAGAGCATGTTATCTTTCTTTCTTGCCAGCTGGCCTCAAGTGGGCTGGGCAGTAACTCTGAACCTCTGGATTCCAGAACTTTGCCTGACAGGAGACCAAGTTCCTTCTTTGGAGAATTGATCTTCCATCATCCCAGGAGTGTGGGTGGGGTGCTTGGGCTTCCTTGGGTTCCTGAAGGGCCTTCTGGTCTAGGGGCTTACCTACAAAGTTTCCTTCTAGAGGACATAACACTGCTAGCTAGAGGTGACTCTCGGCCAATCAACATCCTACGTTATGTATGTTAAAGATAATGTGATCTCTCCATGGTGCATTACGTTTTTTAAACTGTTGGATTTTATTTGATTTAATTCAAATATCTTTAATATTTATATAGTGTAGCCATTTGATATTGTTTATGAATTCCAAACATAGATATTGGATTATGTTTGTAAACTGGTCTGTTCCTCTGGGCATGATAGATTGTATTAACTTCATAGGTTTCATTTTTACGTATTAAATTATGATCAGGGGTTTGAATGGCCCATGTCAGTAGGACATTGAGTCTTCACCCCTTTGGTGGGCATGGACTCAGCAAGAAAAAGACATGGCAAAGGAAGTAGTTGGAGTTTTGTTGCTGGAACTTGGGGAGGTAAACACACAGGAGGAGAACACAGAGAAATAGAGATGGCTCCTTAGACATGGCAGAGGCCTGGGAAGAGAGATAACCTGAGGGTCTACAGCTGACCTTGTGGAGAGACCAGAGAAGCCAAGCCCATAAAGTAACAAGTGCCAGACAGAGAGACAAGCCTTATGCCAGTCTACATCTGAGACCAGAAGAAGCTGGGACCATGGAGTGTGAAAAAGAAGCCTGAATCCTCACAGAGACCAGCAGCCATCTTGCTCCAACATGTGGCAACAGATTTTGGTAAGGGAAGTAACTTACACTTTATGATCATGTGACTGTAAGCTTCTACCCAAAATAAACCCTCTTTGTAAATACCAACAGCTTTCTGGTACTTTGCATCAGTAACCCTTTAGTTGACTAATACATATAGTCAAAGTGGTTGATTTTTTTTGTGATTTCTCCCCATTGCTTTGATGATTAGAAGACCCTTAGAGCTGTTTTTCACCTTTTAAAATCCATCCAGAATTTTCTTTTGTCTACAATGAAGTGGGAAAATACAAGTTTATTTTTAACCTAAAGAGCTATCCAACTTTCACAGTACCAAACACTGAAAACTTTATCACTGGCCATTGTTTGGGCTTCTTGTTAACCTAGGAGTGTAGGAGCCATACTGGAGGTGATGCTTTCCACAGAAGTGAAGGCCACAGTGGAACAGGGCACCCTGTGACCATCCCAGAAGTGGACAAGCTTGAAGGCAGCTGTGGGAGGAAGCTCGGGTATGGCGGCTGGTTCCAGCTAGCCGTGGTGTGGGAGCAGGAGCCCTGATCCCATGCTGGGAAGTTTTCTGTCCTCCCCGTCCTGTAAAGTGACTTGGAGCACAGGCACACCAGGATTTCCAGCAGCCGTGGGACAAGTTCCTTTAGTATGGCACCCCTGGAATTCTCAAGAACTTTAAGACAATACTAAGGATTGCCTTGTTGGCCTTAACAGGTGGCTGTGGACAACAACCAGGCTGACTTATCTTCACATCTCTCCCAGAATGACCAGGTGTCTTGCACAGGATGGAAGGTGTGTGAAGGGTCTGTAGAGACTCAATTAAAGCTGCTTTCACCCAGTCTGAGTTCCTGGAGTCAGTGAGCTTGGGGATTACTGGGTTTTCCAACATACTCTGCATATGTGCTGCATTCTCTTCACTGTACTTTCTGCCTTGTGCCTTGCAGTTGGTAGAAATGCTTCCTAGCATTACTGCCCAGAGAAAAAGGAATGCAAAAACAAACTTAGGTAACCTGGCATCGAGACCTGATACTTCCCAAATCCAGCAAGAACAAGTGTCTGAGTTCACTGTTGGGAGTATCTAAGCAGCCAGAGTGATATACATGGCTAACCAGGAGAGGATTAAAGAACAGCTAGCATATGCATTTCTTCATCTTTTATTAGATAATGAGGCAGATGTACTTTCCCTTTAAGGACAAGCTGGGGTGAACAAATGGAGATATTAAAAGATGATAGCTGATGGGTGGGGCAAGATGGCATCTGAGTGAATGCACTTCATAATTGCGCCCTCAGAAGAGCAGCTGAGTAGGGTTGGAATCTTGTTGCAGTGGGCTGTTTTGGGAACTTGCAAGGCAGGAGGTGTTTGGACATCGATTTGGAGAGACAGAAATCATGCTTGCTAAGGTAGAATTGTAGGTTTCTAGCACCGAGGTCGGAAGTTGTGGAGAGGTGGGACTCTTCCCCCTTAGGCATTCCCTGGACTGTCAGTAGTATGGTGGCATTCCTAGGCCCTGTGTTCCCCAGAAGCATGGTCTCCAGATCCATGTCCCCTAAGCGACCACAGCGGACGTTCCACAGACCTACATACCCTAAGTCTACAATATCCCAGACTTCCCACTCCCAAATCCAGAGCTCCCTGCAGTAAAAGAACACACTAGCCATTCAGTTTTGGACTGACTATGTGATTTGGAGGGTTTGGGTGGGAGGTACAGAGGGGCAAAATGAGTGCGGGTTCATTTTCAGGTCCTGACCCCCCCTTTTTTTTTGAACTTGGAGGAGCATACCAGCTGGCTTGGGGAAAGCTGGGGAAGAAAGGAGAGGCAAATCTGCCAAGAAAGCCCAATTTACCTAAAAATGCTGGGTTAGGAAACTTGGTCTGGAAGAATGTGGAGTCAGAAAATCAACTGCCCCTCCTGTAGCACACCTAAGGGAGATAGCTGTAAGATGTGTTTTGAAAACTTCCATTAGCATATTTGGGGTTCCTGGTGAGGTGGGGGCGCTCTGTCTTTGGAAATTAAGACACATTGTTTTCTCTGGTGATTTGGTACACCAAGGACCCACTTGAATCTCCTACTGGACACCTCACACAGCTTCCCTGCTGCCCTGGGAGAGAGGGAAGTGAGAAAGGGAGAAAGGGGGAAGGTCAGACTCCTAAGCATTTTATTTAAATACAGAAAGGATTCCTTGCTTGAAATTTTGGTCATTTTTATTGGTTTATTTTCTTATTTTTTCCTTCCTCTTTATACCCCCACAGCCCTTTCCTCCTCCTCCTCCTCCTCCTCCTCCTCCTCCTCTTCCTCTTCTTCTTCTTTTTCTTCATCTTCCTGTTTTTATTGCTTGCATTTCCACCCCCTTTTCCCCCCCTTCCCTCCCTTTTTTCCTTCTCTTCTTTTTTTAATATTAGGTGTTCCAGGAAGTGATTCACATTGGCTGTGTTTCCTCATCCTCGATTTCCTCTTTTCTGTGTGTACTGATTTTGGCTACCAATGCTAACCCCTTTCCTCTACATCTTTTTATCCTCCATCATTTAGTGTCTCTCTTACATTCCACTGCTCTTAATTTAGCCCTCAATTTTCATTTCTAATACCTTTGTGTGGTTTTGTCTTTTATTCGCTCACCATATTATTGTCTTTTCCTTTCTCTTTCCCACTTTCCTGACCACACTGGTCTTTTAATTCATACCATATTCCTCCCCATATTCAGTTTACTGTCTCATTATAGATACTCCATTTTTCTTACTGTTCTAACTCTACACAGCTTACATGAGTCTAATACCCATTGTCCTAGATCTCACATGGTTCTTCTGCTAACATTTACTATCAATACTACTATTCTACTTTTTTCTTTTCTTACTTGTTTTGTTTTCACTTGCCCTAATATTTTACTTCAAGTGAACTTAGCCAACAGCAAGGAAATAGAATAAGAACAAAGTGGCAAAGATAAGACTTAACACACACGCAAAAACAACTAGTTATCCCTGAGACTAGACAAAGAAGTTAATCAAGCCAGCAAGATAAAATGATGACCAGACAGCAACAAGAAACTATAAGCCAAACCAATAATCAGGAAAACATGACCCAATCCAGTGAACAAACTAAAATTAGAAAGAAGAGCAGAACATCAAGTAATTAAACCTCTCAAAACATTTAATAAGGGCCAATTTAATGAGGTGAAGTAAGAGATAAGAATATGAAGAAAACACTTGGAGAACATGCAGGAGAAATTGCAATCATGCAAAAAAAAAAAAAAAAAGACAACAGATATGATGGGAAGGAACAGCATAATCCAAGAAATCAAAAATACACTCTCAGCAAATAACAGTACATTTGAAGAGGGAGAGGAACTAGTGATGTGGAAGACAGTACATCTGAAATCAAACAGTTAGTAGAATTGATAGATAAAAAGAGAGAAAAAATTCAACAGGGACTTTGGGACCTGAATGACAATGCAAAATGTGAAAACATATGCATTATAAGAATCCCAGAAAAAGAAGAGAAGGGAAAGGGAACAGAAGGGGTGTTGGAGGAAATAATGGATAAAAACTTCCCACACCTAGTGAGGGAGATGAACATCCACATCCAGGAAGCACAATGCACCCTAAATAGCATAAATCCCTACAGGCCTATCCAAAGACATATACTTGTCAAATTATCCAATGCTCAAGACAAAGAGAAATTTCTAAAAGCAGCAAGAGGAAAAAACCACACATACAAAGGAGGCTTCATAAGATTGAGTGCTGATTTCTAATCTGAAACCATGGAGGCAAGAAGGCAGTCTTACAACATAGTCAAGATACTAAATGAAAAAAAATTTCCGAAAAAGAATACTCTTTCCAGCTAAACTAACAATCAAATATGATAGAGAGTTCAAATACTCACAGATAAACAGAAATTAATAGAGTATGCCAAGAAGAATTCTGCCCTTCATGAAATACTAAATGAAATTCTATAGGAGGAAAGAAAAAAACAGGAGAGGCAGAGTTGGAGGAGAGTGTAAGAACAACTAAAAAGACTAAAAAAATGAACAAAATATAACAAACACAAATCCAAAGAAAAAATTGCTAATATAAATAATTCCTTGAAAGTGATAACACTGAATGTCAATGAGTTAAACTCACCTGTCCAGAGTCTCAGACTGGAAAATTGGATAAGAAAATATGATCCATCTATATGTTGTCTACATGAAAAACATCTTAGACCCAGGGATTCAAGGAGGTTGAAAATGAATGGCTGGAAAAGAATCTTACAAGCAAATAATAACCAAAAAAGGGCAGGAGTAACTATGTTAATATCAGACAAAACAGACTTTAAATGCAAAACATTTGTGAGAGACAAATATGGACACTACATATTAGTGAAAGGGATAATCATTCAAACAGAAAGAACAGTTATAAACATTTATGCTCCTGACAAGGGTACCTCCAAATATCTGAGGCAAACACTGGAGAAACTAAGGGAAGGAATAGATGTCTCTACAATTATAGTGGGGGACTTTAATACACCACAATCAAGCTGAAAATCTGCAAGGGCCAGAGGCCCAGATTTCACACCAAGATATGGAAATTTAACAGCACACTCTTAGAAATACAGTGGGTCAAAGAGGAAATCTCAAAAGAAATTAATAACTACCTTGAACCTAATGAAAATGATAACACAACATACCAAAACTTATGGGATGCAGCAAAGCAGTACTGAGAGTGAAACTTAGAACCATAAATTCATACATCAAAAAAGAAGAAAGAGGAAAAATTGAGGAACTAACTGCATATTTGGAGGAATTAGGAAAAAAACAACAAAGTAACCCTGCCAGAAGAAGAAAGAAAGAAATAACAAAGATAAGAGCAGAACTAAGTGAAATAGAAAATAAGAAAGCACTTGAAAAGATAAACAAAACCAAGAGATGGGTCTTTGAGAAGATCAATAAAATTGACAAACCCTTAGCTAGACTAACAAAGAAAAAAATAGAGAAGATGCAAATACACAAAATAAGAAATAACAAAGGAGATATCACCACTGGCCCCACAGAAATAAAGACTATCATAAGAGGATACTTTGAAAAACTATATTCCAACAAAAATGACAATTCAGAGGAAATAGACAAATTTCTAGAAATACATAACCAGCCTATATTGATGAAAGAAGAAATTGATGATCTCAACAAACTAATCACAAGTAAAGAGATAGAATCAGTCATTAAAAACCTCCCAACTAAGAGCCCTGAGCCAAATGGCTTCACAGGTGAATTCTAGCAAACTTTCCATAAAGAACTAACACGAATCTTGCTGAAGCTCTTCCAAAAATTTGAAACAGAAGAACATTGCATAACTCATACTATGATGCCAAAATTACCCTAATATGAAAGCCAAACAAAGACACCAAAGGAAAGGAAAATTACAGACCAATCTCTCTAATGAATATAGATGTGGAAATCCTCAACAAAATACTTACTAATCATATTCAACAGCACCATAAATCAATTATACTCCATGACCAGGTGTAATTCATTCCTGGTGTGCAAGGATTGGTCACCATAAGAAAATTCATTAATGTAAAAACCACATAAACGGATTTAAGGAAAAAAATCACATGATCATATCTATAGATGCAGAAACAGCATTTGACAAAATACAGCACTATTTCTTAATAAAAACACTGCAAAAATTGGAGTAGAGGGAAACTTTCTGAACATAATAAAAGATATATATAAAAACCTCCAGTTAACATCATTTACAATTTTGAAATCTGAAAATCTTTCCCTCTAAAATCAGGGACAAGGAAGGAACCCATTATCACCTCTTCTATTTAATATTTGTTAGAAATACTTGGGTGAGCATTGAAGCAAGAATCAGACATAAAAGGCATTCAAATTGGAAAGGAAGAAGTCAAAATTTACTATTTGCAGATGATATGATCCTATACATAGAAAACCCTGAGAAGTCTACAACGAAACTTCTAAAACTTATATATGAGTTCAGTAATGTTGAAGGTTATAAAATCAATGTGCAAAAATCAGGAGCATGTCTGTACACCAATAATGAAAAATGTGAGGAGGCAATCAAGAAAAAAATACCATTTACAATAGTAAATTTAAAAATCAAATACCTAGGATTAAATTTAACTAAAGATGTAAAAAATTTATACACAGAAAACTACACAACACTATTCAACGAAACCAAAGAAAACTTAAACAAGAGGAAGAATACTCCCCGTTCATGGATAGGAAGGCTAAATATTCGTATGATGTCTATCCTACCAAACTGATCTACACATTCAATACAATCCCAATAAAAATCAACACAGCATTCTTTAAGGAACTAGAAAAACTAGCTATGAAATTTATTTGGAAAAGAAAGAGGCCACGAATATCCAAAGATATATTGAAAAAGAAAAATGAAATAGGAATCACACTACCTGACTTCAAAACATAGTACACTAGTGAAAACAGCATGGTATTGGCGCAAGGAGAGGTACACTGATCAATGGAACCAATTTGAAAATTCTGATATAGATCCTCATAGATACAGACACATGATATTCCGAAGGCCACCAAACACACTGAAAGGGAATTACCAACTCACACCTTATACAGAAACCAACTCAAGGTGAATCAAAGACCTAAATATAAGAGCCAAGACTATAAGGACCTTAGAAAGCAATTTAGGGAAACATCTACAGGACCTTGTAATAGGAAATGACTTCATGAATTTCACACCCAAAACACGAGCAGCAAAAGAACAAATAGATAAATGAGACTTCTTCAAAATTAGAGCCTTTTGAACCTCAAAAGACTTTGTCAAGAAAATGAAAAGAGAGCCTACCCAATGGGAAAAAATATTTGGTAACCATGTATATGATAGGAGATTAATATCCTTCAAATATAAAGAACTTCTATATCTCAAAAAATAAAAAGACAACCTACACATCTTAAAAAGTGGCAAGACTTAAACAGACACTTCCCCAAATAAAAAAATACAAATGGCTAAAAAGCATATGAAAAATACTCAAAATCACTAGATGTTATGGAAACGCAAATCAAAATTACAATGAGATATCGTCTTACTCCCATGAGACTGGCAGCTATCAAAAACACAGAGGACTACAAGTGCTGGAGAGGATGTGGAGGAATGGGAACACTCAGCCATTGCTGGTGGAAATGCAGAAGGATCCAGCCATTCTGGAGGACAGTTTGGCAGTTTCTCAAAAAACTAGCTATAGATTTGCCATATGACCCAGCAATTCCACTGCTGGGTATATACCCAGTAGAACTGAAAACAAGGACACAAACCGATATATGCACACCAATGTTCATAGCAGCATTGTTCACTATTGCCAAAAGTTGGAATCAACCCAAATGCCCACCAACAGATGAATGGATAAATAAATAAATAAAATGTGGTATATCCATACAATGGAATACTACTCTGCTTTAAGACTGAATACACTGCAAACACAAGTGATAACATGGATGAATCTTGAGACCCTTATACTGAGTGAAACAACCCAAGCATTGAAGGACAAATACTACATGATCTCAATGATATGAAATAAGTAAACCAAGCTGCCTCAGAGAGCTAGAGACTGGATGATAGGTTTAAAGAATATTGGGGGGTAGAGGAAAGATGTAAGCTGACACCTACATGGGAGAAATCTATATAAGCTGAAGGTATTTGCACAAAGAAGGGGTAAAATGGGACATAGTGCTAAATTTGGGTAGGGCTTTGTGGACTTGAGGGGGGCTAGCAATGGGAGGATGGGTAATATTGCCCAAGAAATTAGGAGGACGGTGGGGGAACATAGGAACATAGGAGATTCTCAGGTATTTGGTTGAGAATACAATGCTGAGAAAACTTTTTCAAAAATATAATAAGGAAAGATACCTATTTAAGATGCTCAAAGGTAATAATCTGATGCAGAACAGGCTTCTAGGGAGTGTGTGAGTGCTCATTTTGCCATAACGGGTTATATAATTGGATAGAGACCCATATAATGAGAGCAAAGTTATACCCATTTCCTGGGGAGGACTGATGTTCTCAATTAGAGGAAATTGTATCTCTTGAGAGAAATGGTGGTACCCAATGCATTAGGGCAGTTGAGCATGTCAAGCCCTCAACACTGTTGCAAGTATCTCTGTACATGGCCCTTCAAGCAGTGAAGATTGTCTGTCACTGTGGGCTCTGATGGGAGGGGGAAAGAAGTACTGAATAGATGGAACCAATATAACTGTGTGGGCAATAGAAATGTTCCACAAGGTTTTGCAAGGATGGATATAAGACATGTTAAATTACACCAAAAAAGTATAGGGGCTGATAGGCTAAAATGTAAATCATAATGTAAAACATAAGATAACTAAAAATTTAGAAAATTGTATAGTCTAAAATATAAACCACAATGTAAACAGAAATGTTACCTTGTTTGAAAGCTATTGTGTCAATATCTGTACATCAGTTTCAGTAAATATAGTATGAATATGTAAAAAAATTATTGCTGTGGAAGGGAAAAGAGTTTAATGTTGGATATGTGAGAGTAGTGTATATTGTATATGTGAATTACAGTGCCCTAAAACTTTTGTGAAGGTAAGCTTAATAATTAGGAAATAAAAGAAAAAAAAGGACATAGACAGTGAGGAAAAGACGGAAGAAGTTGCCTTGCCAATGTGCATACAGGGCAACATTTATTGCAGTAATGGAAGACAGAGCATCAAAAAGAAAGCTTTGAATTTTTTAATTTTTTGATTCCCCAATTTATTTGTACGTTATTTTTTCTAAATTAATATGTATTCTATATCTAACCTTTACACTCATCACTATGTTCCTTTTTACTATTAATGGACCTGGCAATATATTTGACTTCATTTTTGAAGTTTTGGATCACAGAGAAGCTCAACAATGGCAGGGTAGGAATACTGGTGTGGGATGTTATGGACAGGTGATGCACGTTTGGGAGGGAGTTTTCTAGGGCATATATCCAGGGTACATAAAAATGTTTGGATATTTTCATAGTGGAAACAATTAAAAACAACTAAGGGAGTGCTGAGTTCCTAGCCAGGGGAGCTCTATCACAATCCTGAAATGAACAGTAACAATCCCCCAAGTGCAATGGCAAAGACCAAAAAAGAAGGAAGGTCCAACAATGAGCCCTTGAAACTAATAACTATGCTCTTAAGCCTGTGCACCTGAAATAAAAACAAGGCCTAGAGCTGCAGGGTGCCTAAGAGTTACCTCCTGAGAGCCTCCGTGTTGCTACAATGTGGCCAGTCTCAAAGCCAAACTCAGCACGTAAATGTGTTGCCTTCCCCCCTGCGTGGGAAATGACTCCTGGGGATGAGCCTTCCTGGCACCGAGGGATTACTACCAAGTACCAGCTGATGATGTAACTAGAAAATGACCTTGAATAAAAGGGTCAACTCAGACCAGCAGAATATCTCAGTCTACATAGAATACCAGGAGTTAAAATGTTTTTTGACCTGAATAAAAGGGGAAAATGGAAAGGACAAATGAGTTTATATGGCTTTGAGTCTCCAAAATAGCTGAGAGCTTATTAGAGGGGTTGCCCTTACGCACACCTCAGCAGAGTCCCAGAGACAGATAAAGTAGATACAACCCCAGGTATTGGTTCTTCTGAGGGCTACAGAGACCCACAGGTTTTATGGTAATGGCAGATGGAGTTCAGTGCCATGTCAGATGGCCCTACTTTGGAGTTTGTGTTTCTGTGTGATGGAGCTGACCTCAAATGTGTTCTTTGTCCACAAGCCTCTCCTGTTGCTTTTACTGGATCTGTAGTTGGTGCTGGGGTTTAGTGTATACCCAGAGGACCTGAATCTCTGGACTGACCATCTGATAGCCAGGCACTGAGCCCCAACAGACTTGCAACCCCTGTACTCTGGTTTATTGGACTTAACCCACTCAGCTAACATGAAGGTCAAGAAGGTCAACCACCACACCAGGAAGCCAAGAGAGCCTACAACTGAAAGCAGGAGAAGTGCATCCGGCATCTTTATGGACTCTAAGCCCCCTCTTGATATAGATGTGCAGTGGACACAACCATTCTAAGGTCCACAGGATGGAGGAATAGAGTATGGATTAGAGTGGACTTACTGATATTCTATTCATGAACTATTGTGATTAGTAATCGAAGAAAATATGGCATTGGTGTGGAGAAAGTGGCCATGGTGGCTTCTGGGGGTAGGGAGTGGGAGGAGATGAGATGTGGGGGCGATTTTTGGGCTTGGAGTTGTCCTGGATGGTGCTGCAGGGACAGTTACCAGACATTGTATGTCCTCCCATTGCCCACTGGGTGGAATGTGGGAGTGTGCGCTATGGTGTGGACCACTGACCATGAGGTGCAGTGGTGCTCAGAGATGTATTCATCAAATGCAATGAATGCCTCATGATGATGGAGGAGATTGTTGTTATGGGGGGAGGAGTGTAGTGAGGGTGTGTGGGGTATATGGAGACCTCATATAGAGGGGGTATATGAGGACCTCATATAAAGAAAACAAAAATGAAAATTTTTATAAATTTTTTTTAAGGTTTTGCCTTTTATCACTCTAATAGGTGTTGTCTTATATATATAGTGGCAAGGCAATCTCTTTCATTTCTTCCTCAGTGTCTTGCCTTTTTTATTTTTCATTATATCTTCAAAAAAGTTTAAGGTCACAGTAAAATCATGCACAGAATATAGGTATCTCCCATATACCCAACATCATCCCTCTTCCTCACCAATGATGTTTTTACTTGTGGATGTTACATTTGCTACAACTGATGTACAAATATTGGATAGCTACCAACCATGCTCAGTAGTACACAATATGGTTTACAATTTAGACCATACGCTTTTATAAATTTTTGTTGAAATTTATCATGGCCTGTATCCATCATTGCAAGATCATACAGAACACTTCCATTTACCCCAATTTACCCCCTCTTCCATCTATTTTCTCTCTCTCTCCCTCTCCTTGGGGCCCACATTGGCAACCAAGCTTCATTGCTTGAAGGACAAGATTCATAGATACTTGCAACAATGCTGAGGGCTTGACAAACTGGTCTATCCTCTCCCATTAGGAGCAAGCCTTGCTCTTGAGAGATACTCTCCCCTCTATTTGAGAACATCTAAGTGTCCACTCCAATATCGGTGTACAACAATTCTTGCTCATTGTATTGCTCTACACTCACGAATATAACACACTGGGTCAGTTGGTCCATGGAATTGTGGGTATGTTCGGTGTGGAGAGGTGAACACGCAGGATTGATGTGTGTGTGGTTGAAATTATAATGTTGAGAAAACACTTTTTTTTTCACTATAATCCTGATTCTGCATCTTTATTTTATTTCCACTTTTTTGGTCTTTATTCATTTTTTTAATATTACATTCAAAAAATACGAGGTCCCCATATATCCCCTACTCCCCTCACCCCACTACTCCCCCCATAGCAACATTCTCCTCCATCATCATGACACGTTCATTGCCTTTGGTGAATACATGTCTGAGCATCGCTGCACCTCATGGTGAATGGTCCACATCATAGCCCACACTCTCCCATGTTCCATCCAGTGGGCCATGGGAGGACATACAATGTCCACTAATTGTCCCTGCAGCACCACCCAGGACAACTCCAAGTCCCCAAAAACGCCTCCACAGCTCATCTCTTCATCCCATTCCCCACACCCAGCAGCCACCATGGCCAATTTCTCCTCACCAATGCCACATTTTCTTCGATTACTAATCACAATAGTTCATGAGTAGAATATCAGTAAGTCCACTCTAATCCATATTCTATTCCTACATCCTGTGGACCTTGGATTGGTTGTGTCCATTCCACATCTATGTCAACAGGGAGCTTAGATTCCACATGGATGCTGGATGCAATTCTCCTGCTTTCAGTTGTAGGCACTCTTGACTCCATGGTGTGGTGGTTGACCTTCTTCAACTCCATGTTCTCTGAGTGGGGTAAGTCCAATAAACCAGTGTAGGAGCTGAAGTCTGTTGAGGCTCAGGGCCTGGCTATCATATGGTCAGTCCAGAGATTCAGATCCCCTGGGTATATATTAATCCCCATCACCAACTACAATTCTGGTAAAGTAACAGGAAAGACTTGTGAAAAGTGATCACATCTGAGTAGAGCTCCATCACACAGAAACACAAACTCCAAAGAAGGGCCAACTGACATGGCACTGAACTCCATCTGCCATGACCATAAAACCTGTGGGTCTCTGTAGCCCTCAGAAGAACAAATACCTGGGGTTCTATCTACCTTATCTGTCTCTAAGACTCTGCTGAGTTGTGCATGAGGACAACCCCTCTGATAAACTCCCAGCTCTTTTTTGGACTCATAGTCATATAAACTCATTTGCCCTTTCCATTTGCCCCTTGATTTAGGTCAAAAAGCATTTTTAACTCCTGTTATTATATGTAGACAGAGATATTCTGCTGGTCCGAGTTGAACCTTTTATTCAAGGTCATTTTCTAATTACATCATCAGCTGGTACTTGGTATGAATCCCTCAGCACCAGGGAGGCTTATGCCTGGGATTCATGTCCCATGCTGGGGGGAAGGCAACAAATTTACATGCTGAGTTTGGCTTCAAGACTGGCCATATTTGCGTAACACGGAGGCTCTCAGGAGGTAACTTTTAGGCACATTGCTGCTCTAGCCCTTGTTCTTATTTCAGGTGCACAGGCTCACAAGCATAGTCATTAGTATCAGGGGCTCATTGTTGGACCTTCATTCCTATTTGTCTTTGTTGTTGCACTTGGGGGATTGTTGCTATTCCTTTAGGGACTGTGATAGAGCTTCCCTGGCTAGGAACTCAGCACTCCCTCAGTTGTTTTTAATTGTTTCCACTATGAGTATATCCAAACTTTTTATGTACCTTGGGTATATGCCCTGTAGAACTCCCTGTCAACCATGTGTCCCCTGTCAATAACATCCCACACCAGTATTCCTCCCCTGCCATTGTTGAACCTCTCTGTGATCCAAAACTTCCTGAAAAGTGAAGCCCAATATATTGCCAGTTTCCCTTAATAGTAAAATGGAATATAGCGATGAGTTTAAAGGTAGATATACAGTACATATTAATTTGGAAAAATTCAACATCCTATCTTTTCCTTTTCTTTTTTCTAATTATTAGGCTTATCTTCAAAAGAGTTTTAGATCACAGTAATTCATATATACAATATACAGTAATCCCACATATCCAACATAATATCTTTTCCCTTCCACAGCACTAATCTTTTAACATTCATACCATATTTACTAAAACTGATGTTCAGATATGAGACAATAGCTTTCAAATAAGGTAACATTTGTGTTTACATTGTGGTTTATTTTTTAGACTATACAATTTTCTATATTTTTAGTTATCTTATGTTTTACATTATGATTTATATTCAGCCTATCAGCCCCTATATATTTTTTGTGTAATTTTAAATGTCTTATATCCATCCTTGAGAAAACACTGTTGATGATATAATAAGGAAGGGTTACTGTTTTAGGGTATTGGATGGTGGACATCTGGCACAAGGTGCACCAGGGTCAGGCTTCTAAGGATTGTGTGAGTGCTTAGTTCTTGGCTTTTTAAAACTGTGAACAGTTTGTTAGGAAACACAGTACCTTTGTCTTCTCTTCATTCCCAGAATGTACTTTAGGATTTACCATACAGTATTGCTGAATAAATATTGTTGAATGACTGAGAAACCAGATGGTTGTGTGGGTTGAACAGATATTGCTAATTATGGGGGAGAAAGGAGAAACAGTGAGACAAGAGGAAATTCACTTGTGAGTGGGTGTCTCCATTCATGACAGCCAACTCCAGAGGAGAAAAATTGGGAAATAAGATAGTTTAGTGTATTCAGAATCTTACTCCAGAAGCAACAAGAGGGAAATCAGTATGGGAAACCTGACAAGACTAGAGCCCACACCTTAATAAGGGTGAGCTCCTCCTGGGAGGTAGGTGTCCACAGGGATAAGAGATGAACATGGAGCTCCAAAGCGGTCACAAGGGACTAAACTGGTGCAAATTTGCATTGTGTTTTCCTTTCTTATCTCCAGAGAAATAATTATCTCAGGGAGATTGATACAAAAGAATACTTCATTAATGTGGTTCATGGGAATCGAATCCCTAATTGCTCAGATACTCTATGTGCTTCTCCTTCACTGTATCAAAGAAAACACAATTTGTCTTCTACAGACCTTATGACTCATTCCATCTCACTTCACTTCTTGGGAACAGAGTTTCCAACTTCATTCATCTGTCAAGGAAGAACCTGCATTGGTGAACTTAGACCCTGACTTGATAATTTCAGAGCGACTTACAGAATCTTCACAGGTACTGGGGGAATATATTTTTGACTCCATGGACACCTTTTATTGGTAGAAGCTTTAAGGAAATCAGCAGATTATGACCACAGAGAAAACTTAAAACACAAAGTTCTGTCTTATTAAAAAGCCTGAGTGAAAATAGCAGATAAACTAAAATAGATTTTTTTTCCCAATCTGCTTCCTCTGATCTCTTACTCTTGGGTCTTCCCTCTCTCAGAAGCATTGTTTCCTTGTTTCACTCATTCTTCTTTCTATATACTTGTAGAAATTATCTGTTTACCTGTGTTTATTCATTTTTTTCTTTTAGTCATTCAATATATGTGGCTCTGGAATTCTGGTGAAGTGGATCAGAAATTACCGACTCATCCTGGGAGGTTAGTAAAGGCATCACAAGGGAGATTTTAATTGCAATAGGCTTGAAGGAGGATTTAGAGTAATTTCAGAAGGAGAAAAGGCTAGAAGTACATGAAGAAGAGATGACATGGACACAAATATGGAGTCAATAATTATATGGTGTGGTGAGGTTTTAAAAATAGTTCTTTTTAAAAAAGAAATCAACTTTATTGATACATATTAAAAAGCATACAATTCCTGTGACATGTAAAATTTGTTGTATTTGCCTTAATGACATAATTGTGCATTTATTACTTCAGTCATTATTAGAGTATGTTCACTGAGATGTAAAGATTTTTCTTGTTTGTTTTTATAAATTCTCTATGAGATTTCTTTAGCAAAAATTATTATGGTCTTCTTTTTTTAAGATACATAGATCACACTAAATTTTACATTTTAAAATATGACATCCCATATACCCCACTCTCTAAATTCCCCATCCTCCCACATTAACAACCTTTCATCAGTGTGGCACATTCCTTTTATTTAATGAATACATTTTGGATCATTGCTACAAAGCTTGGATTATTGTTTACATGTTGGTTTACACTCTCTTCCAGTCCATTCAGTGTGATATGATAGGATATATAATATCCTGCATCTGTCCATGAGATATATTTCAGGACAACTCCAAGTCCCCAAAAAAGCCACCACATCACACCCTCTTCTTCCCTCTCCCTGCACTCAACAACTCCAGTGGTCACTGTCTCCATGACAGTGACACAATTTCTTCCATTGCTAGAGTCACAATAAGTCTATAGTAGAATACCACTAAGCCCACTCTCATTCTTATTTTATTCTCTATCTTGAGGATCTTGGGATGGTGATGACCACTCCACCTCTAAATCAAGAGGGGCCTTAGATCCCACATGTTTGATGGATGGAATTCTGCTTGCAGTTGTGGACTCTCTCTGTTCCCTGGTGTGGTGGTTGACCAACATTTTGTTTGCTTTCAGATTTGGAGTTTAAAAATATAGCTGCTGTAAACGTTCATGTGTGGACTTTTGTGTGGACTCTAATTTTCATATCATATATATATATATGATATGGTGTGTATATATATATATACCTAAAAGCAAAACTGCTGGATTGTATGGTAAGACAATGTTTAGTTTTAAAAGAAACTGTCTTCTGGATGAACCATTTTGTGTTCTCACTAGCAGTGAATGAGAGATGTATTGCTCCATATACTCAACAGCAATTGGTATTCTCAGTTTTTAGGTTTTTATCTCTTCTAATAAACATGTGGTCATATATTATTGTGTTCATAGTCTTCCAAGTCCCTAATGACAGAAGATGTTTAATTTTTAAAAGAGTTTTAATGAGTTTATTTATTCATTTATTTATTTAAAATTTAAAAATTTTAAAACAGGTTTAGATTACATAAATGTTACATAAAATATAGAGGGGACCCATATGCCCCACCCCTTCACCCTCCCACTCTTTCCCATAGTAACAACAACTTTCATTAGTATAGTACATTTGCTACAATTGATGAATGCATATAGAAACAATGCTGCTAACCATGAATTATAGTTTATATTATAGTTAAGAGCCTGTCCTGCACAATTTTAGGTAATGATAAAACATATAATGGCCTGTATCCGTCATTGCAATGTCATGCAGAACAATCCCAATGTCCTGAAAATGCCCTGATATAACACCTATTCTGCCTGCTCCCTCCTCTCAGAATCTCTGGTGGCCATGGCCTTTATATCAATGATAAACATTCTTCCATTGCTAGAATAGTAAGTCTATAATATAAAAATAATGTCTACTTTAGTCCATTGTTCATTCCCCAATCTTCAGGATTTTGTGATGGTGATGCCCACTGTTTCTAATTGAGAGGGGGCTTAGATCCCTTGGGATATATGGGTGGAACTAGCTTGCTTAGAGGTGCAGACATTCTTTGCTCCTTGGGATAGGTGTTGTCCATTACCATCTCCTTATTAGTTGTTCTACATAGGTCCAATGAACTGGAGAGTAAGTGTTGAAACTCTGCTTAGATTAAGCATTCAACTGGCACATGAACAGACCAAAAACATAATGCTCTGGCTCATGTATTTAACAAGGATAGTGCCAACACATGGCTTTATGTAAATAACATTTAGAGAAGAGCCACATGTTGGGAATCTACAAATGAGGCTAACTCTTTTACACTGGGGAGCATAAATTCCAAAGTAAGGTCTACTGACAGGGTGCCAAATTCCTGAGATTCCCTGCACTATTTACAGTGTCTAGATATCTCTAGAACCATCAGGATCCCTACTGTTTGAGGCACTGTTTACTGTAACAGATAGTGAGATTCTGCTGAGATGAGCATAAGCATAACCTCTGGAATGACCACCAAACTCACTTTAAAATCTCTTAATCATAAAATTTCATCTGCACTCAATATTTCCCCTTTTTGGCCAAGGTCTTTTTCAGAGACATTGCTAGTTGGCATTTGGTCATAATACCTAGGTGCCAGTGAAGTTGAATTTCTTTTTATATATTGTATTTTGTATTTGTATTTTGAATTTCTTCCTAAGTTAGGATTCTGTTTATATCTTTTGCAGATTTTTAAATTCAGCTTATGCTTTCTTATTTTGTGGTGTTAATATTAATTTCTACATTTGTATACAAATCTTTTATCAGATGCGTTTTGTAAGTATTTTTCCAAATCTGCATGTTTTCTAACAACCCCTTATCAATGTCTTTCACAGAGTAGATATTTTACATTTGAATAAAAACTGACTTATAAATTTTAATCTCTCATGAATCATGCTTCCATGACTATATCTAAAAACTCTTTTCCAACCTATGGGCCCTTAGATTTTCTTCACATTTTAGTCTAGCACTTTCACAATGCATTTTACTTTAAAATGGTATGATTCATTTTGATTTAATTTTTGTGAAATGAATTCAATCAGTGCCTAAGTTCCTTTTTTATTTGGCATGAGTGCATCCTATTGTTACCATATTCTAACTAAGTTCTTGGCTATGCTGCAGAAGTGAATTTCAAGAACACGCCAGGTGAGTTAGGCCAGTAATTAATTCAGGTAGGAAGGGAAGAGAAATGGGAGAAAATAACAGAGCAGGGCCCCAGCAGGTAGTGAGGAAGGGGCTGAAAAGGGATGAAGAGGGCTAATTTACAAGCTACAATTCCCCATTATAGATTATAAGTCCCGAGGGTAACTTGCATGGCCACATGGCAGAGGAAAAATGATGAAAGTGACATGCAGAAGGCAAGACGGGTCAATAGGCAAAAAGCTAGGCAAGAGCAAGCTCAAACCTCATGGTTTGCTTTTAAACTGCTAGTTATCCACCCCTTTGCTAATGGCAGGGGAGGGGGTTTCAGCTGTTTGCTCTTTGGATTGATTACCCTGCCCTTCAATTCCTTAGTGAGGACCCAGTGAGAAAGTTCCTAGGGAAGATCCAGGCTTTTCCATATTCTCAGGAAGGAGGCTTTGTTCTGGGTAGCAAATCCCAGGGTGAGATTCCTCCAGCAGCCATCATTAGGGGGTTTTGATGTCCATGTGGACTCTGTCAGGTTCTAGATCCATCTATTCCCTATCTTACTAGCCTGCTTCACTTTTGTTCCAACACCACTTCTTGAAAAGATCATACTTTCTACACTGAATTACCCTTGTCCTCTGTGAAACATCAGTGGAACACATTTGTGTGGGGTCATTTGTCCATTTCACCAAAAAGATTTTTTAAATTATTGTGTTTTTATAATAACTGTTACAACCAAATAACATGGTTCCTACTACTTTGTTCTTCTTTTCTATTTTGTCACAGGGTACAAAAACATGGTCATAATGTTTGTTGCTTAAAATAAAGTCTGAGAGAATTTATCATGGAAATTATTGCCTTGGCAAAGTGTATTCTATTATGACCAAGGGTTTCTAGCCATCACAACTATCAAGGAGAAGCAGGAACATATGTTTTCCCTATTTTCAGAAAAGGGTACTAGATCGCTATAAAATCCATAAAAATATTAACTTAATGTAATTACAATACAAACAGTACCATTTATTATATTTTTCTGATTATGGCTTGAGGCTAAATTGCATTGTATTGAAAATCTCCTCAGGAAATTCATCATCCACATGGAAACAGAAAACCAAACATATGCTTTAGAATTCATCCTCCTGGGGCTCTCAGAAAATACAGAGGTGCAGCCCCTCCTCTTTGGAATGTTCCTGTCCGTGTACCTGGTTACATTCATTGGCAGCCTGCTCATCATCCTGGCCATCATCTTGGACTCCCATCTCCACACACCCATGTACTTCTTCCTCTCCAACCTGTCTTTTACTGATATCTCTTTCACCTCCACCACGAAACCAAAGATGCTGCTGAACATTCAGACAGGCAACAAAATCATAACTTTTGAAAACCGTCTCACCCAGATGTATTTTTTCATGCTTTTTGGACAATTAGATAACTCCTTCTTGACTGCAATGGCCTATGGCCGCTTCATGGCCATCTGTCACCCCCTGCACTACATACACAGTCATCATGAACCCCTGGCTCTGTGGCCTCCTACTGCTGGTATCCTGGTTATTGAGTGTTTTGGACTCTCTTTTGCATAACTTAATGGTTTTACAATTGTCTTTTTGTACAGAGATGGAAATGCCCTACTTTTTCTGTGAACTTAATCAGGTAGTCAGACATGCTTGTTCTGACACCTTCCTCAATGACCTTGTGATGTATTTTGCAGGTGGACTTCTGGGGGTTATACCACTCACTGGGATCTTTTTCTCTTACTATAAAATTATATCCTCAATTTTGAGAATCTCAACAGCTCATGGTAAATATAAAGCATTTTCTACTTGTGGATCTCACCTCTCAGTAGTGACCTTGTTTTATGGTAGGTATTGGAGTGTATCTTAGCTCTGCTGCTACCAAAAACTCAAAGGCAAATGCAATAGCCTCAGTGATGTACACAGTGATTACTCCCATGTTGAACCCCTTTATTTACATTCTTAGAAACAAGGACATAAAGCAGGCCTTTAAAAAGCTGGGAAACATTCTGTCTATAAAAGGATACTTTGTCTCAAGTTTACAAAAGTGCTCATGATTAACAGAGATCAAACACTAGAAGATTCTTTTTTTGAAAATGAAATATTTTGTTGTCTTTTTTTGAAGATACATAGATAATGCAAAATGTAACATTAAAAATATGAGGTTCCCATATATACCACTCCCCACCCCACCCCCACTCCTCTCACACCAACAACTTATGGTTGTGTGGATTATCATTTGCATTGTAGTTTGCAACTCCCCACAGTCCATTCAATGGCTTATGGCATGATATGTAATGTCCTTCATCTATCCGTACTATATCATTCAGGACAACTTCAAGTCCTAAACATGCCTCCATGTCACACATCTTCCCGCTCCCAGCACTCAGCAACTCCCACAGCCACTGTCTCCAGACAGACTAGTGTGTCAAATCCTCAGCATTGTTGCAAGTATCTGTGAATCGTGTATTTCAGGCAGTGAAGCTTGGTTGTCACTGTGGGCCCCAAGGGGTGGGGGAGAGAGGAATAGAATAGATGGAAGATGGGACAACTGGGGGCAGTGGAAGTGTTCCACAAGATTATGCAGTGATGGATATAGACCTTGTTAAATTTCACCAAAAAATTAAATGTAAACCATAGTACAACCAAATTTTTATAAAATTGTACAATCTAAAATATAAACCATAATGTAAACCATAGTGAAACCATGGTTTGTATCTATGTTTCAATATCTGTTCATCAGCTATAGCAAATATACGCACATTAAAAAGATAATTGCAGAGGGAAGAGAGAAAAGTGTTTGATGTTGGCATATCAGATTCCCTTATATTGTATATGTGACTTTATTGTGATCTAAAACTTTTTTGAAGACATTATAATTTTTTTAAATGAAGGATGAAGACCCTGAGAAAAGAATGGGAGAGAGAGCTTTTCTACTGTACATACACAGCAACACCTATTACAGTGATGAAGGCAAAATGTAAAATATATTTTATGATATTTTGCATTTTAATACCCTGATTTATTTTTTATTTTTAGTTTTTCTTAAATATAGAATAAAAATATTCTATTTTTTATCTTTAAACCTATCACTAATATTTCATTTTCCTGTTAATTGAGTTTAGAAATATATTAGCATATAGTTTTGAAGAAGTTTTGGATCACAGAGTGTTTCAACAATTGCAGGGCAGGAGCACTGGTGTGGGATGTCATTGATGGGGGATGCATGGGCAGAGGGCAGTTCTCCAGGGCATTCATGCAGGGTATATAAATATATTTTGGATATTAATTGTCATATTAGGTAGAGTTTGACATGACAACTGAGGAAGTGCTGAGTTCCTATTCTGGGAAACTATGTTGCACTCCCCAGTTGAGGAGCAACTATCCCCCAAGTGCAAGAACAAAGAGCAGTGAAGAAGGATGGTCCAATGATGGGCCCTTGATACTGATGACAATGCTTATGAGCCTGTGTGCTTGAAATTTCAACTAGGTCTAGAGATGCAAGGTGCCTAAAAGTAACCTCCTGAGAGCCTCCATGTTGCTCAAATGTGGCCACTCCCTAAGTCAACTCAACATTACTTTCCCTCCAGCATGGGACATATCCGCTGGGTTGAGAATCCCTGGTGCTGAGGAATTACTACCAACCACCAGCTCGTGATACAATTAGAAAAATACCTTGAATAAAAAGGGGAAATGGGAATGACAAATGAGTTCATATGGCTAAGAGACTTCAAAATGAGTCAGGTCTTCAGATGAGTTGGGCTTATGCACCTTTCAGCAGGATCTCAGAGACAGCCTAAGTAGGTACTACCCCAGGTAGTGGTTCTCCTGAGGACTACAGAGAAACCTCATTGCTATGGTCATGGCAGATGATTCTGGAGTTTGGTGCCTTGCCAGAAGATACTACTTTGGAATTTGTACCCTGAAGTGTGATGGAGTTGGACTCAGATGTGATCTCTCTACATGTGCCTCTCTGTCACTTTTACTCAACCTTTTGTTGGTGCTGGGGTTGTTGTATGGTCAGGAGACTTGAATGAGCTTCAGGAGAGTTGCAACACCTGCTCTCAAATTCATTGGATTTGCCAGTGTCAGCTAACAGGGAGGTGAGGATGGTCAACCACCATACCAGGGAACCGAGAGAGTCTACAAGTGCAACAGGAGAATTCCACCCATCAGCCACGTGGGATCTAAGCCAACTTTCAATTTAGAGGTGGAGTGGACATCACCATCCCAGGGTACACAAGGTGGAGGAATAAAATATGGATTAGAGGAGATCTTAATCTAGGTACTTTGTAAGTGTATAGAGAGATAATCTTGCATTTGCCTAATAAAAACTTACATTTGTTTCATTTTGGTATATCACGGATTCCTATTTCTTTTGTATTATTTTACATCATGTGTTCCCTCATTGTATTCCTGGATTCAGGATTGAAGATAGAAACTGCTGCCTGGATTTTCAGCAGTAAAATATTTCATTCAGTTTATTCTGTTATTGTATATATAAAATTATAGCAGGTGCTGGAGGGATGAAAGTGTATTGCAGTCACTCCCAGATGAAAGAAACTGCTTGTGTTTTATGGTGTTAGTGAAAAATAAGCTCTCCTAGCAAAGGCTCTGTACCAGCTACCAGGGCTTGTTCATTAGTTCCTGAAAGAGGTCACATCCTGAACTGGAGATGTCATCTGACTGCTTTATATTAATCCACATTCTATCTCCAATATGTGCCTTTCTCCTGCACCTTCAAAATCATAATTCAAGTGAGGTTGTAATCAACAACACATTTCCTGATTTTTCAAACAATGATGGTTTCAATAATTTCTATCATTCTTCCAGCGATGTAAGTTTGCCCTTTAAAAAATATTTCCATATTGAAGGATATTTTCTGGAAATTTCTTTCAGCACTCCCTACAATAATAGTCCTCATTTATGGGTCATAAAAAGCAAATATGTGTTTTTCTGCCTTTCCTACTATATCTTATTCTTATATTAAACCCAGATATTAAGACATAATTTCAGACTTTTATGTAAGCTTGCTGTTTTCTTCTGGGTAGACTAAGGTGAATGCTTCATTCGTCAACTGATTTCCTTGCCATCACTACAAATGGTAAACCAGAGTGGCATTTTGGAGGTAATGATTTCTCTGAGCTAATGGTCATATTTGAAGATGTTAATAATTGCTTACATATTTGTATTCACTTCAAATTCTTTGGCAAAGCTGTGAATTCATTTTCACTTGTAATTTATTGACACACAGGTTCAGTCTCTGATGTGAGTCATACACATATCAGAACTGAAATTTTCAGGAAAAGATATTTCATTCATGCAGTTTTATAAAATGTCTATGTTTTGATTACACCTTAATCTGAAAATTAAAAATCCTCACCTTGTCACTTTTTTCTGGAATTCTCTCCAGTGCAAGTAAGAGCTCCACCTTATTCCACATTAACTTGAATTAGGATTCTCAGTAAAATCATTTTTCACATAAACCAGTTTGTCAATACCTTTCCTAGGTGCTTTCTTTAAATGTTACTGCAAACAATATACTGTGAATCATTTTTTCCAAGCTATACAAGAGCAATTATGTACATTTACCACATGGAAATAGTGTCAGTGGTCTTCTCACTCCCAACAATTTGATGCATCAGTTTCCAATTGCTACCCTGCAAGACTGCTATTTTGTAATCAGTTCTGGTACAAAATAGTTTACATGAAAGGCTTATTTTTGAGCAGAAATCTCTTTCCAAATAAAAGCTTTTAAGAATTTTTACTTTAGTCCATTGTACATTATAATAACTACATATTATTATTCTATTATAGATGTGTTATTATAGTAATTAAAGAATTTTATCATTGAAATAAAGGCATTGGCCACCAGAGGTTCTGAGGGGAGGGAAGGGAAGAATAAGGAGTAATATGGAGACATTTTGGAGACATAAGAATTCTCCTACATGACCTTTCAATGATGGAAACAAGGCCATTATACATTTTGTCACAGCCTATAAAATTGTCTGAGACTGAGGGTAAACTATAATCTACAGTGTAGTCCATGGTTAGTAGCAATGCTTCAATATGTATCCTTCAATGTTAACAAATGTACAACTCTAATGAAACAAGTTGTTAATGTGGTAAAGTGTGGGATCTTGAGGGGCTGGAGCCTATGGGAATCTCCTGTATTTTTAATGTAACATTTATGTAATCTAAAGCTTCTTTAAAAATAAAAACATTAAGAAAATTTTGAAAAAGAATCTTGAGAAAAAACGTGGTAGTCATGAACACTCATGTTACTGAATAAACTAGAGCTATGTCTTTCAATATTTGGAAGTATGGAAAAGAGTGAAAAACAGTCCAGCTAAGAAAGGTGATACTTCTATTATAATCAGGAACACTGTATAATCAAGAAGACTCCACTGGAATTATTGACCACACAAATATGCCCCCTTTCTGCAGTCAGGGAGAAGGAGGCTCATGTCTTCAGTATTGATTAAATAGGCACCACCACCTGCAGTTTCCCCATCTGGAGGACAGGAATACAAACCAGAAAGAGGGAGAAAAGACTGCTAAGAATAACCTACCCTACTGAAGTCACACCCTAAGAAGACTCAGTTGTGGATGCCAAACTTACTTACACTTTGATTGTATTTATGAAGAGAGAGTGATTCTTATCTTTCAAAATCCCCTAAGAAACTTCCTGTTTCCTTTCTAAATATTTAGCTGGTACACTGATTCATAAGGTAACATTTTTATTAAGCAAATATCATATGTGAGTGATGGAGACCTTTTCAAGTCTATTATATTCTCCTCGAACTTATGTTATTACAAAGATCTTTTCTTATTTCCCCATTCCTGCATCTTCTCTTTTCCTTTAAAATAAAAAAGTATTCCTGGTTTTGTCAGTAGAATTTTATTCTTCTCCAGGATCCTAAAATATGTGAAAACAATGATTTACTCTAAACTGAGGGTAAAATTTGTTCTCATGTAAAACAAAGTTTATTCCTTAAGAGTCTATAAATGGCTATAAGGGGAAAAAAGCATCATATTGTCTTTTATCAGTGAAACTTAAGTACAGTTAGGTTTTTTTAAAAAGGGAAACCTTGCAGAGAGTTCCTAAAATATAGATTTCATTAAAAGACACTTCCATAATTTCAGTGAGAGATAAACACCAAGTTACAGAGGGAAAAACTGTTTTTTTTCCTGGATAAGTGGGGGATTTATTTGCTGTCTGAAAACCATGAAATACATGTTACCTAGAAGGAGGGCAAGATACATTTTGAGTGATCTGTGTTCTGTTTAATTGAATGTTTTATGAGTAGAATAAATACTTTGGGACCCTAACATGAGAAATTTAGAAAAGATGAATACTGCCAATTGAAGATTTACTGTCCAGAGTGGGGAAGTGAGAATAAACACACCCAGGTCCAAGGAACATCATTTAAACCAAGAGAAAGTAGAAAACTGTAACAGAACGCTTACCTATTATAATGCATTGTAATAAGGTAGCCCATGCCTAAGTGAGTATATTTCAAACATAGGAGCAATTACTCCTCCCTCCACTGCCAAGAACTGAGTTTGCAAGAGAAGCAAATTCTAGAGTAACAGTATTGAATGAGAAGGTCCTGGATTTCACATTCTAATGTCTTTCTCCAATGTCACACTTCCCATTTCTCCTCATTTCCACATAATCCCTCTCAGAAGAATTGGAAGCACCTGCATAATAATAGCTCTGAGATACATCATCCTAAGTGTGGTTATATATATATATTTTTCGTTTCCTGAATGAAAATATTTTGTATTTATTTATTATCTAAGAAGGAAAACATCAGTGGAACAATAAATCACTGAAATCAACCTGTAGATCTGTTTCACTGTGCAAAGAAAATATGAAAGGGAATGTTTTACTGGCAGTAAATGGAGGGACATGGATAAAATGTCAAGTGTAGTAGGTCCACAGATATAAATTTGGTTTATTTTCCATTTCTGTTTCAGGATTAGTGGGTCTTTGAATCCCAGGATAGATAAATTTCTCCCATTCCGACTTGGAAATTTTACATTTTCATCATTGTACATTTTAGTTTCAGAGGTTCTATTTATTTAATTATTGAAATATACCATTTAATATAATTGCAATATTCTTTTTAATCTTCTAAAACTCATTAAAAAGTGTTGTTTCATATTCTCTGAATATTTTCAAAATCTGAAAAACTTAAAAGCTTTTATTCCTATTGTCTGTCTTTTTTTCTCTCTTTTAGTCATGATAACTTGCTTTCTTAGGGTCTGTATAGATATTTTTAATTTTTGAAAAGATACTTAGATTACACAAGTATCATATGAAAAAGATAGGGGATTCTAATATGCCCCACTCCCCACACTTCCCACATTTGCCCACATGAACAACATCTTTCATTAGTGAGGTACATTCATTGCAATTGATGAACAAACTGTGGAGCATTGCCACTAAGCATGGACAAATGTTTACATTGTAGTTTACACTCTCTTCGACATAATTCCATAGGTTATGGCAAGATATATAATGGTTTGCATCTGTTATTGCAATGTCTTTTAGGACAATTCCCAATTCCAAAAAATGCCCCTGTCTTATAACACTTTTTACTGTTTCCTACCCTCAGAACCTCCAGTGACCACTACCTTCAGATTCCCTACATGTGGCTTTTCTGTCCTTTCATTTGTACTTGTAATTAGTACTAGAGTTTGTAGGTTTATGTACAAGTGACTTAAGTTTGGGGGCTGCCCATGTGCCAGCTGGGCCCTGAACCTCAATAGATTTGCAACACTTACTCTCTAGTTCATTGCTTTCACCCAAGACAACAGGCAAGGGGGTGATGATGGACAACTACATACCAAGTAACAAAGAAAGCCTAAAACTGCAAGCAACATAGTCCCATCCATCAGCTCTAAAGGATCACAGCCCCTCTATATTAGATGTGGAGTAGACATCACCATCCCAGAATCCTCTGGTTTGGGGAATGAAATTTGGACTAAAGTAGACTTACTGGTATCTTACTATGGACTTACTGTGATTCTAGCAATGTAAGAATTTATCCACTGATATACTGAGTTTTAAAATTCTGCTGTTTAATTTGAGGACATATTTGTGTGAATTCTTGGAGGTCTCAGTGGAAAAGAGAGGATTCACGTTTTACATTATTTGGAAATTAGCAAGCTAAAACAATTTAATGTTAAGTTGTGCACCTTGAGCCTTTAAGGTCACAAAGCTTCTGTGATTTCAGACTGCATGCTGGATCCTCATTCAGAGAGCTTTGGCACTTGTAGCACCATGGTCAGGAGAAGTGTGTCTCTTCATACACATACTTGATTAATGTATTTATACTTTGTTAACCTTTACAATGCAACTATAATTCTAAGGATCCATCTTTTATACAGGAATCTCTTACCAGAGTTCCCACTTAGGATAATTTTCTAATTCATTTTCATATAGAACATATTTAGTAATATGGAATCTCAAATTCCTTAATGTGGACAGTCTCTCAAAACTGCAGCTGGCATTTGAAATCCACTACACATCACAGTCCATTTTATTATTTATTTTGTGGCTAAACTAATTCATTCTGTTAGGCCAGATTTGGGATGAATTTGAAATATTCAGGGAAATTTGTAGATGTGAATCCTCATATTTAAAAAAAAATAACACATCAAAAACCTATCTACAGGGAAGCAGACTTGGCCCAGTGGATAGGGCATCTGTCTACCACATGGGAGGTCCCCATGGGAGGTCTGCGGTTCAAATCAGGGCATCCTTGACCTGTGTCCAGTTGGCCACGCACAGTGCTATTGCATGCAAGGAGTACCATTCCACGCAGGGGTGTCCCTGCATAGGGGAGCCCCATGCACAAGGAGTGCACCCCATAAAGAGAGCCACCCAGTGTGAAAGAAAGTTCAGCCCGCCCAGGAATGGCATCGCACACACGGAGAGCTCACGCAGCAAGATGACACAACAAAAAAGAAACACAGATTCCCATGCTGCTGACAACAACAGAAGCGGACAAAGAACATGCTGCAAATAGACACAGAGAACAGACAACTGGGGGGTGGGGGCAGGGAGGAAGGGGAGAGAAAATTTGTTTTAAAAAGCCTAACTACAGATTTGTGGGAAATAGAAAAAGAAGGGCAAACTGTACCTAAATCTAGAAGAAGGAGAAAAACAATATAGATTTCAGTGAAGAGAAATGAAATAGAGTATAGAAAAAACAATTGTGTGAACCAATGAAATTGTTTCTTGGAAAAGATCAATAAAATAGAAAAGGTTTATTTAGATTGAAAAAGAAACAAGAAAGAGGATGTAAATTACCAAAATTAAAAATGTAATCAGGGATGTTGCTAAATATTGCTGACATTAAAGGGATTATGAATTAAATCTATGAATAATTGTCTACCGAAATCTAGAAAATAGAAGAAATGGACCAATTCCTAAAAACATGCAATTTATCTAAATTGACTGAAAAGAAATAGATCTCAACAAAAACATAATGAGTAAAGAAATTCAATTAGTTATCAAAAACTTCTCAAAACTAAAAGTCTAGGATCAGACATCTTCCAAAATGAAATCTATGAAATATTCAAAGAAGAATTAATGACAATATTTTTCATAACCTTCCAACTTGAAGTCAAGATACATATAGCTTCCAAACTCATTCTATGAGACTAAAGTTATTTTGATGCCAAAACTACATAAAGCATATCAAAGAAAGTAAAGCAAGGAGCAATTTCTCTCATAAATATAGATGCAAAGCACTTAACAAATACTAGCATGTCAAATCCAAGAGAATATTACAAGAATTACCCACTAAGACAAAATGGGATTCAAAATGAATGTTCAACTTAAGAAAATCAATGTAATATACCCATTAACCTAATGAAAAGGAAATCACATGAAAATCTAAATTGATGCAGAAAATGTGAATGATAAATTCCAACACCTTTTCATGACAAAAATACGTAGAAAAATAAGAATATAAATAACTCCCTAAACAGAATAAACAAAATATATAAGAAAACACAGGTAATCTTATCCTCAATCCTGAAAGAGTGGAAGTTATCTCTTTGAGATCTGGAACAAAACAAGGATGACTGCTTTCAATATTGCTATTCAGTATTATACTGGAAGTTAAGAAATTAGGCCATAAAACTAAATAAAGTCTACCCAATTTAGAAAGAAAAAGTAAAATCATCTGTTTTAAGAAATGTGGTGATCCTTATCTATATCATGACAAGCTGCCCCAAGAAAACCCTAGAGATCATAAATGAATTCAACCAAATGAAACCTATCAGGTTTACATGAAAAAAAAGTTTTATATTATACAACAGAAAGAACATTCTTAAATGGACAATAAAAAAATCCACTCACCATACCATCTAAAAGAAGAAAATGCATAGGAATAACTTTAACTAAAAAGGATGCACAATGAAAACTTCAAAAAAAAAGTTGAATGAAATAATAAAAGAACTAAGTAAATGGCAAGGTATTCTGTGTTCATGAATAGGGAGAATTAATATTGTTAAGATGTCAGTACTACCCAAAGTTATCTACAGCTTCGATGTAATTCCCATCTAAGTCCTAAGAGCCTTTTTAGCAGAAATGGAAAAGCTGATCCTGATATATGGAAATATACTCTAGGAGGATTCCAGTACCATCTTATTATGTTGCATTTACTTATTTGCTTATCTCATGCCTTCTAAAGTCTGTGAGCTGTTTGAGCAGAAGCAAAATATCTCACTCTTCTATTCATTCCCAGAATATAACTTACTATTTACCATACAGTATTGTTGAATAAATATTTGTCAAATGATTAAGAAATAAATGATTGAGTGATTTGCACATATATTGCTAAGTTTTGGGGAGAATGGAGAAGAAGTGAGAGAAAAGGAAATCTTATTGAGAGAGGGAAGTCCCATGACTCCAAAGGAGACAGATTGGAAACAAGATATTTTAGTGTACCCAGAATCTTTTTTACTATCAGTGATAGAGAAACCATTTTGGGAAACCTTGTAATATTAGAGTTCACATCTAAAGAAAGGTGACTTCCTACAGGGAAGGAAGGTGTTCAGTGGGATAAGAGATGGACATGATTCTCCTTACCTGTCTTCTGAGGGTCAAAACTGGCACGAGTTTGCTTTGTGGTTTTCTTTCTTATCTCCAGAGAAGTATGTATCTTATCAAGAAGAGAGACAAAAGAATAATTCATTAATGAGTTTCATGGGAATGAAATCCCTAAAGGTCTCTGTGGCAGGTTGATACTATTTATGAATTCCAAGAAGAGATTTCAATTATGTTTGTAAACTGGTCTGTTACTCTGTATATGATACCCTTTGATTGATTTAAACTCATTTTTTTTACATTTACTTAATTAAATCAAGATTAGAGCTTTGATTTGATCATATCACTGGCGGTACTCATGGTTGAGTCCCTGCCCCCTTGGTGTCCTATATAAATGAACACTCACTCATGAAGATACACTGGAGAAGACACACAGCGGAACATAATTTCATAGATAGAGATTTTTGTTTCACTGCTTTTTCTTTTTCTAAAATTTTGGGAAGAATCCGGTTCAACACATGCCATTTAGTCATCAAACAATATGAAGAACTAAATATGAATTTGGGAATGAAGAATTGAGTGACACATTGTTTCTTTTATAAAAGATTATATCTAAACAATTTAAGAGACATAGAAATGAGTACATGCAATATCCTGAGCTGGCTCTAAATTCCTAGTGAAGAGGGTCTAGAACTTTGGACTCATCCTGTGTTGTGTGAGTTAATGAAGGCATCATATGGGACCTCATGATTGAACTGAGCCTTGAAGGAGGAATTGGAATAATTCCATGAGGATGTGGAGGTAGAAGCACAACAAAAAGAGATAAGAGGGACACAAATGTGAGTTCAGTATAACCATAGGATGTGGTGCAGTTTTAGAAATATTTCTGAATATCTGATGAACAATGATGGGCATTCATGAAGAGTTGAAAATGAGCCTTGTAACAGAGAGTCTTGTATTCTGTCCACAAATTGGATCTTTATGTTTGAGGTTATTGGAGTCTGTGTATGGTTTAGAGAGAGTGATGTTCATGAAAACCCTTGCCAAGTAGAAAGATTTCTCTGGGTTAATATGACTCTATCTGTTGTAAAAACTTTGGAAAGACGATGAGGGATGAAAATAGAAGAGTGGATGCATGGAAGGAGGTGTGACGAGTTAGCATATGTGGGGTTGAATCATAAAGTTTTCACTATTAATGCTTGGCATAATTTCAGTCATTTCATGTTTATCATTTTATTTAGTTATTCCAATTACTCTGTGAAATCGGAGTAATTTTCCAATGCATATAATTGTGTCGGTATTGAATCTTGGAGTTTTATGATCCCAGGAATTTGCATTTCACTAAAAATTTTACTTCTTAATAAACTTAATATTTAGAACAGTTTTAGAGTTGCAGAAATCCTGTAAGGATGTTATAAATAGTTTCCAAGAATCTCTTACCCCCTTTCCCCTGTTTGTACCATCTGCCATCCAAAATAACACCTTTTATTTATTTGTCATAACTTCTTAGTCACTTTGTGATTGTGGCAGCTTCTCAGACTCTTCTTGGATTTGAAAACCTGGATACTTTCAAGGAGTGTAGGTAAGATATATTGTAAAGTTTCCCTCAGTTTGAATTTTCTGATGTTCTTCTCATGATTAGACTGAGCTTATGGGTTTTTGGAAGAATGCACCAGAAATAAAGTATCATTTTCATACCATCATAACCAGGGTGCATCTTATCAACATGACTTATCATTGTTGATATTGACTTCTTTCAGCAGTGTTTTGTGGTTCCCCAGCATAAAGTTCCTCATATCTCTAACCTTCCTTATATCACCTTTGGGAAGAAGTCACTAAGTGAAACCCATACTTCAAGAGTGGAATTTTTCTCCATGGCCTTGAAAAAGTAATATCTACATAAATTATTGATTTTTTTCCTGCAAGAGAGATTTGTCTCTTCTTATTTATTTAATCAATTATTTATTAATATCAGGATGAACTCATGAAATTTATATGATACTTTCAGTAATGATACAATATTACTTTTCTTGTTTAATTTGTTCCACTTTTGGCCATGGGGGTAAAATGTCAGCTGTACTCTTTATCTGTAGTATAACCCCATCATTGAGAGTTTTATTTTAGCACATATTTATTCTATGGTACTATAAATTGTGCCAGTCATTTCTTGCATGTTTCTCTCCTAGAGTCAACAATTTCTCCAAGAAGACACTTATTGGATAATGGTGATAAATTCCATGTTCTGAGTTCCATGGTACTGTGCCTTCTAAGGCCTCTCTGAAGAGAGTGTGAGGAAACATATGTGTGTATATACATGTTTATAAATATGCCTACATACAACACTCTATATTTACTGATACATGAGTTAATAAATCTAAACTATTAACATATAGAACATTCTAGTCTCCTCCCTTGCTTATCTATAATCACCTATTTCACAGTGTGAAAAATATTCCCTCATCTGTCAACTGTCTATGAAACTTGACTCCAGTGCAAATGCATAGAAGTATTAGAATTGTTAATCCATACATGGTGGGTTGGTACATTGTTAATTATAGAACTGTACTTTCATAGTTTCTTTAGGCTTTATTTTACAGAGTCCATTCATATCCAATATTACTTCTTTTTTTAAAGTTTAAAACATATCATTGAAAATGTCTTTAAAGATAATTAATTATGAAAATAATACACATTTATAGGGAATGAGTAGATTTTTTTCCAAAATGTTACACTGAAAAAATATAAGAAGTTCCTTTACACCCCACTCCCCACCCCCAATTGCATCATTTTTAAGTGTATTGATACATAGATCACAAATTACATCAAAAAAATAAGAGGTTCCCATAAACCCCCTACCCCACTCTTCCCACATCAACAACCTCATTCATCATTGTGGTTCATTTGTTGCATTTGGTGAATACATTTTGGAGCGCTGCTGCACCACGTGGATTATAGTTTACATTTTAGTTTACACTCTCCCCCAGTCCATTCCGTAGGTTATGGCAGGATATATAATGTCCAGCATCTGTCCTTGCAATATCATTTAGGACAACTCCAAGTCCCAAAATTGTCCCCACATCACCTCTTTTCTTCCCTCTCCCTGCCCTCAGCAACTACTGTGGCCACTTACTCCACATCAATGCTCAATTTCTTCCATTGCCAGTCACAACAATGTGTGAGTAATTGGCTCTCTGAATCTTGAAGTTTCAGAATCAGCAAGGCCAACTCTTTCTTCATCATCTCTCAACACTCTATTCTTAAAAAACTTTTTATATTTTATGGAAGTATATCATTCATACATTAACATGCACACTAAAGATTGTGATCTTACAAAATATACATACATAACATCACACAGGTGTCTCATACATCACCCTTTCACCAACTCTTTGCATTGTGAAACATTTGTTACAAACTGCATGAACATCATCACAATATTACTACCAACTATAGTTCCTATCTTACATTTGGTGTATTTTTTCCCCAACCCATATTATTTTTTAAATATATTTTTATTACAAATATTGTGAACTTGCAAAACAATCATACAGATGTGTAAATTTCCCATACAATTCCACACCCTTGTTGAACATTTGTTACAGATTATGAGACAATATGACCAGACTATTACTACCAATCATGGTCCATTAGCATGCTTTTTTTTTAGAGTCATGCAAACCTTTATCTTTCTTTTTTTTTAAGATTTATTTATTTATTTATTTCTCTACCCTTCCCCAGCCCGACCCCAGTTGTCTGTTCTCTGTGTCTATTTGCTGTGTCTTCTTTGTCTGCTTCTGTTATTGTCAGCAGCACAGGAATCTGTGTTTCTTTTTGTTGTGTCATCTTATTGTGTCAGCTCTCTGTGTGTGTGGCACCATTCCTGGGCAGGCTGCACTTTCTTTCACGCTGGGCAGCTCTCCTTCTGGGGTGCTCTCCTTGTGCATGGGGCTCCCCTACGTAGGAGACACCCCTGCATGGCAGGGCACTCCTTGTGTGCATCAGGACTGCACATGGGCCAGCTGCACACGGGTCAACGAGGCCCAGGGTTTGAACTGCGGACCTCCCATGTGGTAGATGGATGCCCTAACCACTGGGCCACGTCCTCTGCCCATAGCATACATTTAGCACGCTTTTTCCATACACCTCCTTTATCAACACAGTACAGCTTGACATTTATGCAAGAATATTATAGTATTGCTGTTAACCACAGTCTATAGGTCACACTAATTGTAGTTTTCCATGTATATACAATAGTGATATACATCTACTCTAGTTCACAGAAGAACTTGCTTGTATTTGCACCCTTAACCACAATTCTCAACTGCCTCTGGGTTTACTGTGTATTTCAGTCCTTCAGGTATTCTTTTATTTTTTTTTAAGATTTATTTATTTATTTCTCCCCCCCACCCTGCCCCAGTTGTCTGTTCTCTGTGTCTATCTCCTGTGTGCTCTTCTTTGTCCGCTTCTGTTGTTGTTAGTGGCACGGGAATCTGTGTTTCTTTTTGTTGCGTCATCTTGCTGTGTGCTGCCTGCCATTCCTGGGCAGGCTGAAATTTCTTTTGCACTGGACGGCTTTCCTTATGGGGCTCACTCCTTGCGCATGGAGCTCCCTTATGCGGGGACACCCCTGCGTGGCAGGGCACTCCTTGTTTGCATCAGCACTGCACATGGGCCAGCTCCACATGGGTCAAGGAGGCCTGGGGTTTGAACTGCGGACCTCCTATGTGGTAGATGGATGCCCTATCCACTGGGCCAAGTCTGCTTCCCTCTCAGTTATTCTTTAGCTTTCTTTCTATTGACATTTACTATCCCAGACTAACTTTTTCAGCCACAATCCCATTTATAATCCAGTTACTACTCACTATAATGTGTTATTATTAGCTCTATCCATTACTACACATTTAAGTCCAGTTAATTAAAACTTCTACAGGAGGAGACAGGGCAAGGGGGTGTCTGAGTGAGTGCAACTGCAAAGAAGCAGCAAAGTGGTGTTGGAGTCTTGCCGGAGCAGGCTGTTTCAGGACCTTGCAAGGCAGGTGGTGTATGGATGTCTGTTTTTTAGAGACAGTGACAGAAGTAGTGCTTGCTAAAGGTAGAATTGCAGGTTACAAGCACAGAGGTTGAAAACTGTGGGGAGGTGGGACCCTTCCACTTACACCTGGTGGCCACAATGTTCCCTGAGAACTGTCAGTTGTGTGGTGGTGTCCCTGGGCACCATGATCCCCAGATACGTGGTCCCCAGGTCTGTGTCCCCTAAGCTCCATAGCCCGCATTCCACACACCTACATACTCTGAGTCTGCAGTGTCCTGGGCTTCCGTTTCCCAAGTCCAGCACTTCTGGAGGTCCGGGATTGCCCAAGCCCTCCAGTTTTGGACTGACTCCATGAGTGGGAGGGATTCGGTAGAAGGTGCAGCAAAGGGGCCAAGCGAGTGAAGGTTCAATTTTCTGGTTCTCCCTCCCTCCTTTTTCTGTGTATCTGTGCTTCGAGGAGCATACCAGCTGGCTTGGGGAGAGCCTGGGAAGAAAGAAGTAGTGAATCTGCTGACAAAACCCAATTCACCTAAATACCCTGTGATATGAAACTTGGTCTGGGAGAAGGTGGAGTCGGAAAATCAACTAGCCCTCTCATAGCACACCTAAAAGAGAGGGACTGTAGGAGGTGCTTTCCAAGCTTCCAATAGCATACTTGGGGTTCCTGGTGAGCTGTGGGTGCTCTCTCTCTGGAAAACAAAAGTCACTGTTTTCTGTGCAGAGCTGGTTCAACAAGGACCCACTTGAATCTCCTACTGGACCTCTCAGGCAGCTTTCCTGCTGCCCTGGGTTACAGGGAAGTAAGGAGGGGAAAAGGGGAGAATGTCAAATCCCTAAGCATTTTATTTAACTGCAAAGAGATACCTTGCTTGAAACTTTGTCTGGCATTTTATTGGGTTGTCTTCTTGTTTTCTTTCTCTTAATCCCCCAAGGTCCTTTTTCTCTTTCTTTTTCTTTTTTCTCTTTTTCTTTTTCTTGCTTACTTACCCCCTCCTTTTTGTCCCTTTTTTCCTTTTCTTTCTTTCATCTCCTTTTTCAAATTTTTTAAAATATTAGGTGCTGCAGGGAGTGCTTCACATTTGCTGTATTTCCTCATCCTCCATTCCACTTTTGTGTGTATATTGATTTTGGTCACCAACACTATCCCCTTTCCTCTACATCTTTCTATCCTCCATCATTTATTGTTTCTCTTACATTACACATCTCTTTGTTTGCCCCCCTATTTTTCTGAATTTATTTCTAATACCTTTGCTCTGTTTTCTGTCATATTTACTCTTTATATTACTGTCCTTTTTTTTACTCTTTCCCTCTCTCCTGAACACACTGGCCTTTTAATTCACACTATATTCCTCCCCATATTTAGTTTACTGTCTCATTATACATACACTACTTTTCATACTGTTATAAGTATACATACCTTACATGAGTCAAATATCCATTCTCCTAGATCACACATGGTTCCTCTTAATATTTATTATCAATGCTACTATTGTTCATTTTTCTTCTCTTACTCTTTTGGCTTTCCCTGACCTTAATATTTTCCTTCAAGTGAACTTAGCCAACAACAAGGAAATAGAATAAGAAGAACAAAGTGACAAAGAGAAGAATTAACACACATGGAAAAACAACTAATTAAACACCAAACTAGACAAAGAAGATAAGCAACTGATTAAAACCATCAATATAAAATGATGACAAGACAGCAACAAAAAATTACAAACCAAAATAATAATCAGGAAAACATGCTCCAATCCAATGAACAAACTAAAATCAGGAAGAGTAACAGAACATCAAACAAGTAATTAAAGTTCTCAAAACATATATTAGGGACAAATTTGATGAGGTGGAGGAAGAGATTAAGAATATGAAGAAAACACTTAGAGAGAATACAGAAGAAATTGCAATCATACACAAAAAGATAAAAGATGTGATGGTGATGAACAGCACAATTCTAGAAATCAAAAATACACTCTCAGCAAATAACAGCAGACTCAAAGAGGCACAGAAAAGAATTAGTGGTGTGGAAGACACTATATCTGAAATCAAACAGATAGTAGAAGTGATCGATAAAAAGAAAGAAAAATCCCAGCATGGATTTAGGGATCTGAATGACAATGGAAAACACACAAACATATACATTACAGGCATCCCAGAAGGAGAAGAGAAGGGAAAAGGGACAGAAGGGGTGTTGGAGGAAATAATGGCTGAAAACTTCCCAAATCTACTGAGGGAGATGGATGTACATGTCCAGGAAGCACAATGCACTCGAAACAGCATAAATTCCAACAGGCCTACCCAAGACATATACTTGTACAATTACATGCTAGGCCACAGAAAAAGTCTTAATGAATTCAGAAAGACTGAAATCATAGAAAATAATTTCTCTGACCACAGTAGAATGAAGCTGGAAATCTTCAAGGGACAGAGACCAAGATTTGGCACCAAGATTTGGAAGTTAAACAGCACTCTTAGAAAAACAGTGGGTCAAGGAGGAAATGACAAAAGAAATTAATAACTACCTTAAAACTAATGAAAATTATAACACAACATATCCAAACTTATGGGATGCAGCAAAAGCAATACTGATAGGGAAATTTATAGCCATAAATTCATACATCAAAAAAGAAGAAAGAGCTAAAATTGAATAACTAATTGTACAATTGGAGGAATTAATGAAAAAAACAACAAACTAAATACAAAGGAAGTAGAAAGAAAGAAGGAACAAAGATCAGCACAGAACTAAATGAAATAGAAAAAAAGAAAGCACTTGAAAAAATGAGCAAAACCAAGAGCTGGTTTTTTGAGATCAATAAAATTGACAAACCGTTACCTAGACTAACAAAGAAAAAAAGAAGGAAGATGATGCAAATATGCAAAATAAGAAATGAGAAAGGAGAGATCAACATTGACCCCACAGAAATAAAGACTATTATAAAAGGATACTTTGAAAAACTATATTCCAAGAAAAAGGACAATTTAGAGGAAATGGACAAATTCCTAGAAACACATAAGCAGCTTACATTGATGAAAGAAGAAACTGATGATCTCAACAAACCAATCACAAGTAAAGAGATAGAATCACTCATTAAAACCTCTCAACTAAGAAGAGCCATGGGCCAGACAGCTTCACAGGTGAATTCTACCAAGCATTCCAGAAAAAACTAACACCAATCATTCCTAAACTCTTCCAAAAAATAAAAATACAAGGAACATTGCCTAACTCATTCTATGATGCCAACATTACTCTAATACCAAAGCCAAAGACACCACAAGAAGGGAAAATTACAGAACAATCCCTCTAATGAACTTAGACATGAAAATCCTCAAAGAAATACTTGCTAATCATATTCAACAATACACTAAATAAATTATACACCATGCCCAAGCGAGATTCATTCCAGGTATGCAAGGATGGGTCAACATAGGAAAATCAATTAATGTAATACACCATATAAACAGACTGAAGGAAAAAGAATCACATGATCATATCTATAGATGCAGAAAAAGCATTTGACAAAATACAGCACACTTTCCTAATAAAAACAATGCAAAAGACCAGAATAGAGGGAAATTTTCTCAACATGATAAAGAGCATATATGAAAAACCCACAGCTAACATCATTTACAATGTTGAAAATCTAAAATCTTTCTCTCTAAGATCAAGAAAAAAAGAAGGATGCCCACTATCAGCCCTTCTATTTAACATTGTCTTAGAACTACTTGCTCAAGCGCTGAGGGAAGAACCAGACATAAGAGCCATCCAAATTGGAAAGGAAGAAGTGAAAATTTCACTATTTGCAGATGATATGATCCTATTCATAGAAAACCCTGGGAAGTCTACAAGAAATCTTCTAGAACTCATAAATGAGTTCAGTAAAGTCACAGGTTACAAAATCAATATGCAATAATCAATACCATTTCTGTATACCAATAATGATCAATCTGAGGATGAAATCAGAAATCAAATACCATTGCCAATAGTAAATAAAAAAAAATACCTAGGAATAAGTTTAAATAAAGATGTAAAGGACTTATACACAGAAAACTACAAACACTGCTCAAGGAAATCAAAGAAGACCTAAATAAATGGAAGAGTATTCCCTGCCCATGGATAGGAAGACTAAATATCATTAAAATGTCTATCCTACCAAAACTGATCTATGGATTCAATGCAATCCCAATAAAAATCCACGCAGCATTCTTTAATGAACTAGATAAACTTACTATGATATTTATTTGGAAAGGAAAGTGGTCCCAAATAGCCAAAGACATATTGAAAAAGAAAAATGAAATTGGAGGAATCACACTACCTGACTCCAAAACGTACTACAAAGCTACAGTTGTGAAAATGTCATGGTATTGACAGAAGGATAGACATACTGACCAATGGACTTGAAATGAGAGTTCTGATATAGATCCTCAAATAAACAGCCATATGGTATTCAACAAGGCCACCAAACCTCTCAACTGTGAGAGAATGGCCTCTTCAACAAATGGTGCCTGGAGAACTGGATATCCATATTTAAAAGAATGAAAGAGGATTACCAATTCACACCTTTTACAAAAATCAACTCAAGATGGATGAAAGACCTAAATATAAGAGCCAAGACAATAAAGACTTTGGAAAGCAATGTAGGGAAGCATCTACAGGACCTTGTAATAGGAAACGGCTTCATGAACTTCACACCCAAAGCATGAGCAGCCAAAGAACAAATAGATAAATGGGCTTCCTCAAAATTAAAGCCTTCTGCACCTCAAAGGATTTTGTCAAGAAAGTGAAAAGAGAGTCTACATATTGGGAGAAAATATTTGGTAACCATATATCTTATAGGAGAAATATCCTGCATTTATAAAGAATTCCTATATCTTGAAAATAAAAAGACAAGCAACCCATTTAAAAAATGGGAAAAAGATTTGAACAGATGCTTCTCAAAAGAAGTTTTACAAATAGCTAAAAGGCACATGAAAAAATGCTCAAAATCACTAGCTACTAGGGAAATGCAAGTCAAAACACAATGAGATACCATATTACTCCCATAATTCTGGCAGCTATCAAAAAATCAGAGATCTACAGGTGCTGGAGAGAATGTGGAGGAATGAGAACTCTCATCCACTGCTGGTTGGAATGCAGAAGGACCCAGCCATTCTGGAGGACAGTTTGGTATTTTCTCAAAAAACTAGGTACAGATTTACCATATGAACCAGCAATTCCACTGCTGGGTATATACCCAGAAGATCTGAAAACAAGGACACAAGCTGATATACACACACCAATGTTCATAGCAGCACTATCCACTGTTGGCAAAAGTAGGAATCAATCCAAATGCCATCAAGAGATGAATGGATAAATAAAATGTGTATACATACAATGGAATACTACTCAGCTATAAGAACAAATACACTACAAACACATTTGATAACATGGATGAATCTTGAGAACTTTATATTGAGTGAAGTAACCCAGGCATTGAAGGACAAATACTACATGACCTCTCTGATAAGAAATAAGTAAACCAAGCTGTTTCAGAGAGATAGAAACAGCTTCAGAGTGACTGGATGATATGCTTAAAGGAAGTTGGGGAGTAGAGAAAGGGTGCAAGCTGACACCTGCATGGGTGAAAGCTATGATAAGCTGAAGATAAGTATTTGTACAGAGGAGGGATAAAATGGGGGCATAAGGATACCTCGAGGCAGGGCTTTGTGAGCATGAGGGGGGCTGGAGATGAAAGGATGGATCAGATGGCCCAATTTTTGGGGGGGACGGTGGGAAGAACATTTGAACATAGGAAACTGTCAGGTATGTGGTTGAAATTATAAATTAGAGAAAACTCTAGAAAATATAGTATGGAAGGTTACCTGTTTTAAGATGCTTAAGGGGGGGGTCTGACACATGGAAAGCTTCTAGGGAGAGTGTCATAATGGGTTATACTATTGGGTGGAGACCCATACAATGAGGGTATACCCACTGATGTTCTCCAATAGAGGGAATTTTACCTCTTGAGAGAATTGGTGGCTCCCAGTGGGTTAGGGCAGTCGAGTACCTCAAGCTCTCAACATTGTTGCAAGTATCTCTGAATATGGTCCTTCATGTAATGAAGATTGAATGTCACAGTGGGCCCTGAGAGGATGGGGAAAAAGGTGTTGAATAGATGGAATCAGTGTAACTGTGGGTCAATGGAAGTATTCCATAAGATCATGCAATGATGGATATAGGGCATAGTAATTTACACCAAAAATGTATTAAAGTCTATAGGCTAAAATATAAATGATTATGTAAAACATAAGATAACTAAAAATTTAGAAAATTGTATAGTCTAAAATATAAACCATAATGGAAACTCAAATGGAATCATGTTTGAAAGCTATTGTTTCAATATCTGTACATGAACTGCAGCAAATAGAATATGAACATGTAGAAAGATCAAAGTTTGTGAACGGACAAAGGGTTTGATGTTGGATATGTGGGAGTACCATATATTGTATATGTGAATTATTGTGATCTAAAACTTATGTGAAGATAAACTTAATAGTTGGAAGAAGAAAAAAAAAGAAAGTATGTAGACACTGAGGAATAAATGGAAGAAATTGCCTTGCCACGGTATATGCAGGGCAACACCTACAGCAGTGATGAAAGACAAAATGTTAAAACAAAACTTTCAGTTTTTCATTTTTTGATACTCCAATTTATTTTTCCTTTTTTAAATTTTTCTAAATTAGTATATATTCTGTATCTAACCTTTAAACCCATCATTATACACCATTTTGCTATTTATGGAATCTGGCAATATATTAGGCTTCCTTTCTAAAGAAGTTTTGGAGTACAGAAGGGTTCAACTATGGCAGGGGAGGAATACTGGTGTGGTGTGTTATTGAAAGGGGGCACGTGATTGGGAGGGAGTTCTCCACGGTGTGTACACAGGGTACATGAAAATGTTTGGGTATTTTCATAGTGGTTTCAGTTAAAAATGACAACTGAGTGAGTGCTGAGTTCCAATCCAGGGGAGCTCTATCACATTCCCAAATGAACAGCAACAATACCCCAAGTGCAATGTCAAAAACCAATAAAGATGGGCGGCCCAGCAATGAGCCCTTGATACTGATGGCTACGATTATGAGCTTGTGTGCCTGAAATATGAACTAGGCGTAGAGCTGCAAGGTGCTGAAGAGTTACCTCCTGAGGACCTCCATGTTGCTCAAATGTGGTCACTAAGCCAAACTTAGCATGTAAATGCATTACCTTCCCCCCAGTATGGAACATGACTTCTGGGGATGAACCTCCCTGGTGCCACGGCATTACTACCAAGCACCATTTGATGATGTAATTAGAAAAAGACCTTGAATAAAAGGGCCAACTCAGACCAGCAGAATATCTCAGCCTACATGTAATATCAAGTGTTTAAAACTGCTTTTTGTCTTGGACAAAAGGGGGAAATGGAAAGGACAAATGAGTTTGTATGGCTATGATTCTCCAAAAACAGTTGGGAGGTCATCAATGGAGTCCCAGAGACAGCCAAAGTAGATAGAAACCCAGGTACTGGTTCTCCTGAGGGCTGCAGAGACCCTATGTTCATGGTAGATGGCTCTGCAGTTCAGTGCCATGTCAGTTGGCCCTGCTTTGAGTTTGCATTCCTGAGTGAGATGGAGTTAGACTCAGATGTGATCTTTCTACACATGCCTCTTCTGTTACTTTTACCAGACCTGTAGTTGGCTTTGGGTTTCGAGTATACTCAGGAGGCCTAAATCTCTGGACTGTCCATGTGACAGCCAGGCCCTGAGCAGGCTTGCAACTCCTATCCTCTGGTTTATTGCTTTTATCCTGCCCAGCTAACAGGGAGGTGAAGAAGGTCAACCACCACACCAGGGAGCCAAGAGTGCCTACAACTGCAAGCAGGAGAATTGCATCCATCATCCATGTGGAATGTTAGTCCCTTCTTGATGTAGAGGTGGACTGGACAGAACCATCCCAGGGTCTACAGGATGGAGGAGTAGGATATAGATTAGAGTTGACTTACTGGTGTTCTGCTGGGGAACTATTGTGATTAGTAACGGAAGAAATTGTAGTAGTGATGTGAAGAAAGTGGTCATGGTAGCTGCTGATGTTAGGGAGAAGGAAGAAAAGATATGATGTGGGTGCATTTTCAGGATTTGGAGTTGTCCTGGCTGATGATGCAGGACAGCTGCCGGACATTGTGTTTCCTGCCATGACCCACTGGGTGGACTGGAGAAGAGTGTAGATTACTATGTAGACCACTGTACATGCGGGACTGCAGTGCTCCAAAATGTATTTACCAGGTGCAGTGAATGTGTCATGATGATGCAAGAGGTTGTTGTTGTGGGAGGAGTGGGGTGAGGGTGGTGGGAGGTATAAAGGGGCCTGTTATTTTTTTAATGTAACATTTAAAAGAAAATAAAGAAAAAAACTTCTACATACATTAAGCATCTTTATTCTCAAAAATCCTCTTATCTCCTAATAACATATACAATTCCATGTGTTTATTATTTGTATTTAGTTTATATTAATGAGACCATGCAATATTTGTCCTTTTTTGTCTGGCTTACTTCACTTAGTATAATGTCTTCAAGACTCATCCATGTTATCACATATGTCCCAATTTCATTTCTTCTTACTGCAGCATAATATTCCTTTGTATAGACCACATTTGTTTATCCATTCAATCATGAAGGGACACTTGAGTTGTTTCCATCTTTGGCAATTGTGAACAACTTCGTTATGAACATTGGTGTGCAGATGTCTGTTTATGGCCTAGTTTTTAGTTCATCTGGATATATTCCTTGTAGAGGAATTGCTGGATCATGTGACAGTTCTATATTTAGCTTCCTCAAGAACCTCCAAACTGTATTCCATAAAGGCTGCACCATTTTACACTCCCACCAACAGTGAAGGAGTGTTCCTGTTTCTCCACATCCTCTCCAGCACATATTGTTGTCTGTTTATTTTTTTTTAATAATGGCCGTTCTATGTGGTGTTAAATGATATCTTATTGTTGTTTTAATTTGCATTTCCCTAATAGCTAGAGATATGAAACATTTATTCATGTGCTTTTTGGCCATTTGTATTTCCTCTTTGGAGAAATGTCTATTTAAATCTTTGGTCCATTTTTAAATTTATTTGCTTTTTTATTGTTGTGTTGTATGATCTCTTTATATAGCATGGGAATCAAACCCTTATCAGATAATTGGTTTCCAAATATTTTCTCCCATTGTCTTGATACCTTTTCACCTTCTTGATGAAGCCCATTGAATCATAGAAATGTTTAAGTTTGAGGAGGTCCCATTTATCCATGTTTTTTTTCTTTTTTTGCTCGTGCTTTTGGTGTAAGGTTTATGAATCCTTCACCTACCACCAGGTCTTGAAGATGTTTTCCTACATATTCCCTCTAGAGGCTTTATTGTGCTTCCTTTTATATTCAGGTCTTTGGTCGACTTTGAGTTTATTTTTGTATAATATGTGAGATAGGGGTCTTCTTTCTTTCTTTTGGCTATGGATATCCAGTTCTCCCAACAAAATTTTTTGAATAAGCTTTTCTTCCCCAACTGGGAGGGCTTGATAGGATTGTCAAAAATCACTTGGCCATAGATGTGAGTGTCTGTTTATGAACCATCAATTTGGTTCCATTGGTCTATGTGTCTATGTTTATGACAATACCATGTTGTTTTTACCACTGTAGCTAATTATATGATTTAAAGTCTGTAAGTGAGAGTCCTCCAACTTCACTTTTCCTTTTGAAAATGTTTTTGGTCTTTTGGGGACTCTTACACTTCCATATAGACTTGATAATTGTGTTTTCCATTTGCTAAAAAAAAATACTGGTGGAATTTTTATTTGTATTGCATTGAATCTGTATATCAATTTGGGTAGAATTGACTTCTTAATGATATTTAGTCTTCCAATCCATGAGCAAGAAATGTTATTCCAATTATTTAGGTGTTTTAAATTCCTTTTTGCAATGCATTATAGTTTTCTGAATACAAGTGTTTTGCATCCTAGGTTAAGTTTATTCCTAAATATTTGATTCTTTTTGTTGCTATTGTACATGGAGTGTTTTTCTTGACTTCCTCCTCAGATTGTGCATTTTTCATGTAAAGAAACACTACTGATTTTTGCTTATTGATCATGAATACTGACACTCTACTGAAATAATTTATTAGCTCTAGCAGCTTTGTTGTAGATTTTTCAGGACTTCCTAGATATATAATCATCATCTGTGAATAGTGAAAATTTTAATTCTTCTTTTCCAATTTGCATGCCTTTTATTTCTTTTTCTTGTCTAATTGCTTTAGCTAGAAACTCTACCACTACATTGAAGAACAATGTGGTTAGTGAGCATCCTTGTCCTTTCCCTGATGTCAATCAGAAAGTTTTCAGTCTTTCACCATTGAATACAATGTTAGCTGTGGGTTTTTCTTATATGGCTTTTATCATGTCGAGAAGTTTCCTTCAATTCCTATTTCTTTGCATATTTTTCTCAAGAAAGGATACTGTATTTTGTCAGATGCCTTTTCTGTGTCAATTGATAAGATCATGTGATTTTTCTTCTTTGACTTATTAATGTGGTGTATTACGCTGATTGATTTTCTTGTGTTGAACCAGCCTTACATGCCTTGTATATAATCCACTTGATAAAGAAGGATAATTCTTTTAATGTGTTGTTCAATTTGATTAACAAGTATTTTATTGAGGATTTTTGCATCTATATTCATTAGAGAAATGGGCCTATAACTTTATTTTTTTGTAATAGCTTTATTTGGCTTTAGTGTTAGGGTGATATTGGTTTCATAGAATGAGTTTTGTAGCATTCCTTCTTGTTCAATTTTTTGGAAGAACTTGAGTCACATTGGTATTAAATCTTCTTTGAATGCTTGGTAGTACTCACCTGTGAAACTGTCTGGTCAAGGGCTTTTCATTTTGGGGAATTGTTAAATGACTGTTTCAATCTCTTTACTTGTGATTGGTTTGTTGAGTCTTCTATTTCTTTGAGCATCAGTGTAGGTTGTTTGTACATTCTTAGGAAGTTTTCTATTTTATCTACATTTTCTAGTTTTTTTAGCATAAAAGTAGCATAAAATTGTTCATACTCCCCCTAAAATGAACTACAAAAACCATACAGTCTGACTCATGCCTATCTATTCTCACTTCTCCCTCCTCATTGGATTCCAGAGCCTCTGTCTTCTTCAGTGCACCTGTCAAACTTGGGGTCTATGCTCAGCTTGTCCCCATGCTTGTAATATCATTTTCTACATCTATGTCCCCTTTCCCTGCCTAGTCTCAATTCCTACTCCTCCTCAAGGTATCTTCTCTAATTTCCTTACCATGGAAGGGTTTTTCTTATTGCCATATCCAGATTAGGGCATCCCATTCTATTTTCTCCTTGCATCCTGAATCGCCCTTCAAAGGCCAATGCCAACAATTGAACTTTTCAGTTAGACTAATGAGGACAGTTTCTGGCTCTATGGTATTCAATTTTGTATCTTCATGGAATAAATACTTAAGGTGTATTAATGCAGACATGTTGAATGAATGAACATACACACACAAATGAAATGCACACATAGTATCACACTTTTATACATTCACAAAATGTATTCAATTAACATATTGATGTCTAGTGTGCACAAGGTGTTGTGCACAGGAAACATTTCCTCTGAAGGCTTAAAGAGTAAAACGCATAATGTCATTTCAATGTCAGGGTAAATTCAGGTCCAGTCATTCAGTACTAGTGACTATAAATTATACCAGGTTAAATGTGATTCAGAAGTAGAGTGATTAAAAATCTGATCCCATCTTCCACTTTAGTACTTCCAGTAAGCAAGTATATTCATTTTTAATGCATTCAGGTGAAAGAGGGGTACAAAAATTGTTTTAATATGATACCTAAAATGACTGGGCAAGAGCTATACAATGGTCCATTCCACCATTCATACACCACATGGTTTTCACACCTGGTCCATGCTATTTCCTCAATAAACTACTTGTCTGTGCCTGCCATTGTTTCTGCAGCCTCTAGTAATGGAAAAATGCTGTGTTTCTTGGTACAGAAGTCAGTTAAAGTTTACGTATCAGCTTGGTCTCCATGTCTTGACTGCGAGCACCTCTAGGGCTAGGGGCAACAGGGTATTCATCTGTGCACTGTTTGCACTGCAAACTATTCTGATGTTGGGGAATTATTGGTTTCTGAGTCCAAAAGCTGGAATCTCAGAAACCAAAGTTATGGACACCCAGTGTGCTACAGATGTGGCCCGATCAAAGCTTTGCTTATTATTCAATCAAGTAAAAGTGAAACCTCTGAATCAATTTAATCTAATATGCCCAGAGGAGCTGACCAGTCCACAAACAAAATCTAACATCTATTTTTGGAATTCATAATCAATATCAAACTGCTACAGAGTGTGTCCAGAAACAGAATTTATATGTAGGTATTTATTATCCTCAATACATGGAAATTCAAATATGTGGAAAAATAAGGAATATTCCCAAAATGTTGTTGGATCTTTAAAATAACCACAGACAGAAGAAAGGAGGGAAACCTTTATCATGCATTCCACGATAATTAGGAAAAAAGGAAATTTATAAACAAAAAACTGAAAACCAAAGTGGAAGTCTATTCAAATGTATTCCAAACATACAAAACTAACTAGAATATGAGTATTCAATATTAGATTTAATGTAATGAAAAAGGACAAAAAAATGTAATTTAATGTTGTAAAGTTGCATGATGTGACTGTCATTCTCCTGACATTATTAGAGAAAAAATGTGATTCACTTCTTAATTGGTGAAGGTAAATGCAAGCATGGTGTTGATTTATTTCAGGCATTCTATTTATTGCAGGACAATATTCAGTTACAACTTAAGAAGTCTTATTGTCCACAGAATATGTTCTATACCATAATCCATGGTGAGTGTTCCTATCTGGTCTTAATAAAATAATATAGCACCTAGGAGCAAAGATGTAGCCTAGTAATCCAGCACTGGAAGCCAAGCTGGAGAAGATTTCAATGGCTGCCATGACCTTCCCCTTGGTGCTGTGGTAGACAGAGAGGAAACTGACCCAAACCCTGCAGAACACCAGCAAGGTGTCAAGCAGGTTCCTGGCCATGAAAGCTACATTGAAGCTCCAGAGAGCCAAGCAGCCCAGGTATCCCAAGACACAGTAGAAGGCAGTAGCTGAGCCCTTAAGACACTCAATGGTAATATAACCAGGCTCAGTGTGTGCATCTTTATCAATGAATGGGGGAGAGGTTCTGAACCAGATTCCAGAGAGTATCATCTGGATTAGGGAGCAAATGGAAATAGCAAAGTTAGGTGGCCCTGATTCCAAACACTGCCTCATCCTTCTCCCTAGAGCAGGGACCTTGAATTCCAGAACCACAGTGATTGTTTTGGCCAAAACAGTGGGCACAGCCACTGCAAAAATAATTCTAAATGTGATTTGTCAGAGGATGCAGATGGCTGTGTTGGGATAAATGATGAAGAGCAAGGAGCGTAGGAAACACAGGGTAAGGGAGATGAGCGGGATGTAGCTGAGGATCCATTTATTGGCCTTGATGGTGGGAGTGTCTTGGTGCTTCACAAAGACCCCAAGAATAACAGTAGTGAGGAAAGAGAAGCAAAGAGCTGTGCAGACCAGAGTCAACCCCAATGGGTCTTTTGGAGGGAATGAGTTCTCTCATTGTTTGCATTCTGATGATCTGGACACTTCACACAGTGTTCTACATCTGGTGAGAAATGCAAAGTGTCATCAGCCCATGTTCAGTAATTCTCACTTATTCACTTGACCCAAAAGAATAACATTGGACAATTTCAGCCAAATTTGTCCAGCTTGTGATGATTTTAAATAACCCTGTGCTTTAATGTGCTTGTTGTTCCTTCCCTAAACTTTCTCTTAGACCTCTGGCTTTCTTTTAAACATTCAGTCCATCAAATTGATAACAGTGTAATTTATTTACTGTTGAGCTTCCATTCTTTTCTTGTCCACACATCATACTTTTTCTAGTGGATTTTCTGCTTCTTTTTGTAGATGGTCCCTGTATAATTTTGATGTAATTCACTATTGACTAGATCTATGTTAAATAATTTATTCCACTTGTGGCTTGACCATTCATTGCCAAACAGAAAATATCAGTATTAATGTAATTAACATTCATTAAACTTTTCCTTTAAGGTTGATGATATATGATGATACATGTCTTATTAAACAAATTTTCTCCTTTGAAAATGAAAACATTCTTCTCCTTTTTGTTTCTTTAAGGTTTTTATTTTTACATTTAGAATTACAATGTTCCTGATATTGATGAATCTGCATGTGACCAATTTGTTTCTAGATATGTCATTTGGTTCATTTCATTTCCTTTTTATCCTTATGATGAAACAACATTATAGTGACTTAAAAAAAAGAAACAGGTAGAATATACATTCCCATTTCACTCCTTGTTTTAAAGTTTGTCTTAGCAAAGCTTTTTGAAAATGATCTCATAGGAATGATTTAATAAGTTGTAATTGCCCCATAAAGTTGTGATTGTGATAACAATTGCATTGACTCAGTCAATCAATTTGGAGAATAATGATATCTTTACAATATTGAGTCCTTTCAATTATGAACATGGTTCATCCCTCCATTTATTTAGTTTTCTTTAAATTTTTCTTGATACCTTTATTATACAGAAGTCTTTCCAAACTTTCCTAAATATTATTTTTAGGCATTTAATACTTTCAAGATATTTTAAATATCATCTTTGGAAGTTTCATTTTATAAAGCCCTATGAGTTGCATATATAAGAAGCTTTTATATTACCCTTGTATTCAGACCACTAAACTGAGTTTATAAAATCTTCCAGATCTTCAACTTATGCAATAAACTCCTTTCCAAATTATGTCAATTTTACTTTATCCTTTCAAATAATTATTCCTTCCAATCTTTTTCTTGCCAATATTGATTTGGGAAGGATCTCCAGTGCATTGTTAGATGTGTTAATATTGAAAATTTTTGTTTTGTTATTGATCTCCCAGGCATGAAATACTTCAATATGATGTGAAATTTGTGTTAGTTTTCAGGAAGTATCTTTTAAAGGATGAAGATGGTTCTTCTCAATTTTTATTTGATAAGTTATGCTTTTGTTGTTTGTTCTAAAATCACTGGTGGGTGTTGAATTTTATTAAGTATTTTCCTTCATTCACTGAGATGACAGTTTCTACTTTTCAGGGGATACATATACTGAATTACCTTGCTTTGCCATGATAAATCCTCTTTATAAAATATTGCTGGAATTAGACTGCAGATTATTTTTTTATGATATGTGAGCTTATGTTTAAAAAAGCTAGAAACCTGTAAATTTCCTATTTTTAATGGCCTTATAAGATTTTGATACAAATGTTAAGCCATAATCATAAATGGAGATATTTTCCCATTTTTTTCCTATTCCTTGGAAAAGTTTGAGTAAATAAGTATTATTTTTTCCTTGAAAGTTTAGTGGAATTCCCCAATAAGGCCATTGGTCAATATGAAAATTTATGAGAATGTTTTAATCTATAGATTCAATCACTGAAGAAGATATGAATCTTTTCAGATTTTTTATTTTGGGGGCCTATTTTTTGGCAACTTTTATTTTTCTAGGAATAGGTGAATATCATTTATTTTTTTGTCTTTATTTTTTAATATTACATTAAAAAATATGTGGTCCCCATACACCCCCGAACCCCCTCACCCCTCTTCCCCCCCCATAACAACAACCTCCTCCATCATCATGATACATTCATTGCATTTGGTGAATACATCTCTGAGCACCACTGCACCTCATGGTCAATGGTCCACATCATAGCTCACACTCTCCCATATTCCACCCACTGGGCCATGGGGGGACATACAATGTCTGGTAACTGTCCATGCAGCACCACCCAGGACAACCTCAAGTCCTGAAAATGCCCCCACATCTCATCTCTTCCTCCAATTCCCTACCCCCAGCAGCCACCATGGCCGCTTTCTCTACACGAATGCCACATTTTCTTCAATTACTAATCACAATATTTCATGAATAGAATATCAGTAAGTCCACTCTAATCCATACTCTATTCGTCCATCCTGTGGACCTTGGAATGGTTGTGTCCACTCCACATCTATATCAACAGGAGAGGCTTGTGAACAAAGATCTCATCTGAGTCCAGCTCCATCACACAGAAACACAAACTCCAAAGTAGGGCCAACTGACATGGCACTGAACTCCAAGTGCCATGACCATAGGACCTGTGGATCTCTGTAGCCCTCCAAAGAACCAATACCCGGGGTTGTATCTACTTTATCTGTCACTGGAACTCTGCTGAGGAATGCATAAGGTCAACCCCTTTGATAATCTCCTGGATCTTTTTGGAGACTCACAGCCATATAGACTAATTTGTCCTTTCCATTTCCCCCTTTGATTCAGGTCACACAGCATTTTTAACTCCTGGTATTATATGTAGATTGAGATATTTTGCTGGTGCGAGTTGACCTTTTATTCAAGGTCATTTTCTAGTTACATCATCAGCTGGTACTTGGTAGTAATCCCTCCATGCCAGGGAGGCACATTCCTGGGAGTCATGTCCCAATCTGAGGGGGAGGCAACACATTTACATGCTGAGTTTGGCTTCAAGACTGGCCACATTTGAGCAACACGAAGGCTCTCAGGAGGTATCTCTTAGGCACCCTGCAGCTCTAGGCCTTATTCTTATTTCAGGTGCACAGGCTCACAAGCATAATCATTAGTATCAAGGGCTCATTGTTGGACCTTACTTATTTTTTGGCCTTTGCTATTGCACTTGGGGGATTGTTACTGTTCCTTTAGGGGCTGTGGTAGAGCTCCCCTGGCTAGGAACTCAGCACTCCCTCAGTTGTTTTTAATTGTATCCACTATGAAAATATCCAAACATTTTATGTACGGTGGATATATGCCCTGTAGAACATCCTGCCAACCATGTGTCCCCTGTCAATAACATCCCACACCAGTATTCCTCCCCTGCCATTGATGAACCTCTGTGATCCAAAACATCATGAAAAGTGAAACCCAATATATTGCCAGGTTCCATTAATAGTAAAATGGAATATAGTGATGAGTTTAAAGGTTAGATATAGAATACATATTAACTTGGAAAAATTAAGGTAAAAATAAATTGGGGTATCAAAAAATTTAAAAATGCAAAAGCTTTGTTTTGGATGTTTTACCTTCCTTCACTGCAATAAGTGTTGCCCTGTATGCAAATAGGCAAGGCAAGTACTTCCGTCTTTTCCTCAGTGTCTATGTCCTCTCTTTTTCTTTTCTTTTCTCCTAACTATTGAGCTTCTCTTCACAAGAGCCCTAGATCACAGTAATTCATATATACATTATATACAGTACTCCCACACATCCACCATAAAACCTTTTCCCTTCCACAGTGATATTCTAATAACTTATTCATATCATATTTACTGAAACTGATGTACAGACTCTGAGACAATAGTTTTCAAACAAGGTGACATCTGTGCTTACATCGTGGTCCATACTTTAGGATACACAGGTTTCTAAATTTTTAGTTATCCTATGTTTTACATTATGGTTTACATTATTAGTCTGTCGTCCCCTATATGTTTATGGTGTAATATTACATGTTTTATATCCATCCTTGTGTACTCTCACGAAACTCCTCTCTTATCCCTACATTTACCTTGGTTCTATCCATTCAACATCCATTTTCCCCTCCCCTTGTGGCCCAAAGTGACAGTCAACCTCCATTTCCCAAGGAGCCACGTACAGAGATACTTGCAACAGTGTTCAGGGCCTGACTTGCTCAGCTGCCCTAATGCCCTGGGAGCCACCCTTTCTCTCAAGAGATACAGTTCCCTCTATTTGATGGCATTAGTCCTCCCCAGGATGTGGGTCCACCCTCACTCTCACTCCTTGGGTCTCTACCCAATGGTGCAACCCACCCTGGCAAAATGAGCATTCAGACATTCCCCAGGAGTCCATCCCGCATCAGACCATCCCCTCCGAGCATCCTAAACAGGTAACACTCCTGATTATATTTTGATACGATTTTCTCAGTATTTTACTCTTAACCAACACCTGACTCTCTCCTATGTTCATATGTTGCCCCTCCCTCCTCCCAATTTTTGGGCAATATTACCCATCAACCCATCCCTAGCCCCCCTCAAATCTGCAAAGCCCCACCCAAAGGCAACCCCTTGCCCCCATTTTATCTCTTCTTTGTGCTCATACTTACCATCAGCTCATCATAGATTTCACACCTGCAGACGTCGGCTCACATCCTTCCTCCACACCCCGATTTCCTGTAAGCCTATCTTCCAGTCTCTAGCTCTTTGAGGCAGCTTGCTTATTTCATATCATTGAGGTCATGTAGTATTTGTCCTTCAATGCCTGGGTTGCTTCACTCAACATAAGGTTCTCAAGATTCATCCATGTTATCACGTGTGTTTGTAGTGTATTTGTTCTTACAGCTGCGTAGTATTCCATTGTATGTATATACCTCATTTTATTGATCCACTCGTCTGTTGATGGGCATTTGGGTTGATTCCAACTTTTGGCGATAGTGAACAATACTGCTATGAACATTGGTGTGCATATATTGGTTTGTGTCCTTGTTTTCAGTTCTGCTGGGTATATACCCAGGAGTGGTTTTGCTGGGTCATATGGCAAATCTATGGTTAGTTTTTTGAGAAACCACCAAACTGTCATCCAGAATGG